>NC_043711.1:78319139-78323089 GCF_006229205.1 Suricata suricatta | reverse complement strand
TCTAGCCCCCACCCAGTAAGCAATGATAAAGTCAGCTGAAGATGGTGGAATGGTGACCTGGGCCAACATCTCCCTCCCCGAGCCTGAACCCTGGCTGTCTAGGTCACCACGGTTATTATTCTCAGGGTGAAGTGATGGAGAGATGAGTTAGAGCTTCGTGGTTTTTTATTAGTTACCCAATGACTTCACCCAGGGGGTGGAGGGGAGCAGGATCATCTCCCATTTTAAGGTCGGGTTGACAGAGGCCCAGAGAGGGGAAAGGACAGCCTGCTGCCAGACCAGTCCAGGTCTAACTGAGGTGGATCCTTCTGACTCATTGTCCCGTGAGGATGAATTCCCAGACAATGGAGATGACTCCCAGCCTGAGCACAGAGATCACGTGTCCAGCTGGCTGCTCAGACCTTGGGATTCGCCCACCGGCAGCAGCAGGTGTGCCATTGCTGGAGCCACAGGACTCTGGAAATGAAGGCACCCAGCACCAGAGGGCTCACTGGGCTGCCCCATCCGGGGCACAGCTGCCCCTGGAGTTTTCTGGCCCATGGCCTCAGATCCACTCCCCACCTGTACTTCCTAGAGAGGAAGTAGAGTCTAGATTAGCTGTCCTCAAGAAAATTATTGAGAACCCTAAAGAACATTTGCTCATGTGGGTTACATCTGTAGGGATTTAGACATTAACACTGAGAGGGGCACCTGGGTGGCTCAGTCAGTGAAGCGACTGACTCTTGGTTTCGGCTCAGGTCATGATCTTGTGGTTCGTCGGATCAAGCCCCTGTTGGGCCCTGTGTTGACAGCATGGAGCGTGCTCTGGGTTCTCTCTTCCTCTCTCTCTGCCTCATCCCTTACTCCTGTGTGCTTTCTCTCTCTCTAAAAATAAATCTAAAAAAAAAGAAATTAACACTGAGAAACTTACAAAAATATTTATTCATTAACTCATTTAAAAACGATTAAGCCGGGGCACCTAGGTGGCTCAGTAGGTTAGGTATCTGACTTCAGCTCAGGTCACGATTTCAGGGTTTGTGAGTTCAAGCCCTGCGTCAGGTTCTGTGCTGACAGCTCAGAGACTGGGGCCTGCTTCAGATTCTGTGTCTGCCTCTCTCTCCCCTCCCCCACTCATGCTCTGTCTCTCTCTCTCTCTCAAAAATAACATTAAAATTTTTTTAAATAAATATATAAAAACTAATAAACACTGCATCTTAACACAATTAACACGTACTTATGAAAAATAACTATTTTCCAAAACAAAAAATAACATAAGTAAGAGTGGCATCATTTTACTTTTTCTTTTTTCATTGTCTTTTTTTTAACTCTTTAAATAGAAGCCTTCATAGGAAAACAGCTGTAGTCTCATATCTGCTTTTGCATTCAGATTTTTGCAATATCACATATCACGCGGCCTTCTGGAAAACTCCATTGTACACTTATGAGAGAATAAAAATGAAATAGACCCCTTCCCCCCCCCCAAAAAAAAACCCTTGATAGTACTATAAGAATAGTACCGACTGCACAGATTCCCTAAAAGAGTCTTGGTGACTCTGGACCTCCCTTTGAGAACAGTTGCTCTCACTAGAGTTTCTCAAACTGTTTTATGCATATGAATCATGCGAGGAACTGTTTAAAATGCAGATTCGGGTTCAGCAGGCCTGGGGAACGGCCCAGTAGTTGACATCTCTAACCAGCTCCCGGTGACGCTGACGCCACTGGTCCAAGGACCGTACGCTCCGGGATTCACAGCTCTGCCTCTGACGCTCTCCAAGGCAGGGCCACACAGATGCTCTGAGCCTGCAAAGGCCATGATGCCCTCCAGTGCATATCATTAAAACAAGAGTAAATTTGAAATTAAATAAACCAAAAACAATCCTTCCTTTTCCCAAGGTGATCTCTTTGATATTAAAAAAAATTAATGTGTATTTATTTTGAGACAGAAAGAGAGAGTGGGGGAGGGGCAGAGAGAAAGGAAGAGAGAATCCTAAGCAGGACCTGCACTGTCGGCCTGGAGCCCTGTGCGGGGCTCGATCCTCCGAACTGTGAGATTATGACCTGAGCCAAAACCAAGAGTGGGATGCTTAATGGACTGAGCCACCCAGGCGCCCCTCTCTTTGATTGTTTTAAAAATTGTTTTTAAACATTTTCGATGCTCACCCTTTGCTGGTCTGAAGCATATGAATAATCCATTACTGTTGCAAGGGCACAAGCCCTGTCCAGCTCTCTGCAGCTTTTCCTCCCTGGGGAGAGCTTCTGACCCACCCCCCACTGCCCATGGAGAAGCCCCTATTTTTCCGTGTTCCCCCCACCAAAAGGACGGGGAACTTTAGCGCAATCTCCTCCTTGCCACCAGATCTAGCGCTAGATAGGACCCAGCAGCCCTCAATATGTCACTAGTCGAGGAAATGAAAATGCAAAGACACCAAGATACCTTCACAAAGAGCATTACATTTCTTTATAAGGACAAAAACTTGGGGAAAAAATGAAATTCTTATCAACTTGGGAGAAGTAAGCAAAATCATGTAAATTGGCACCAGAAATGCCACCAGTGACGACTGTGTGTATCGTGATCCGAAAAGGGAACGCGATGTGAGCCCAACATACGGTTAAGTGAAAAGGTCAAGTTTAAATTCACTTCTCCGTATACTTCTTACGTACAACCCTGAAGTACGTAAATTTATTTACATACGTTTGCAGTGACATGCAAATATACTCTCTTCTTTCTCTGTGTTGCTTGGATTTTCTATATGAGGATGTAGTAGCTTTATAAGTAGAAAAACAAACTATTTTTAAAGCATGTGTTTATTCCACAGCCCTGGATTTTAACTTGGGAAGCCTGAGGTGTCCCAATCTTTGGTTTCTGGCTGATCATTTTTTTTAACGTTTTATTTATTTTTGAGAGAGAGAGAGAGAGAGAGAGAGAGAGAGACAGCTTGAGCAGGGGAGGGTCAGAGAGAGAGGGAGACACGGAATCTGAAGACAAGTTCCAGGCTCTGAGCTAGCTGTCAGCACAGAACCCGATGCAGGGCTCGAACCCAAGAACCGTGAGATCATGACCTGAGCCAAAGTCTGACGCTTAACCGCCTGAGCCACCCAGCCACCCCCTGCCTGATCATTTAGAATCAGAGAAGGTCAGGGGAGCCTGGTTGGCTCAGTCAGTTGGGTGTCCAACTAAGGCTCAGGTCATGATCTCACGGTTCGGGAGTTTAAGCCCTGAATCAGGCTCTGTACGGACAGCTCAGAGCCTGGAGCCTGACTGGGATTGTGTGTCTCCCTCTCTCTCTGCTTCTCGCCCACTCAGACTGTCTCTCTCACTGTCTCAAAAAATAAATAAACATTAAAAAAATAAAAAATGTTTAAAAAGCATCAGAGAAGATCCGAACCAGCGAGCCTTAGTCTGCAATGTTATTAGACACCAAGGTCCAGAGAAGGTAAGTGACTGGCCGAGGGTCACACAGCCAGTTTGGCCTGGAAATAACAGAGCCCAGGCTTCTGCCTTTTATCCCAGTACCTTGCCCTTCTCTAAACTAAGTATGAATTGATATTTGGGGTTGTCTGGGGGGGTGGTTAAATGCCCCATAGTCTGGGAGCCCAAGTCCAGGCAAACCTAAGATGAAAGATAAAGGGCCCTGGAAGAGACAGTGATTAGTGGGGAGGAGCCTGACTGGCACAGGCAGAAAAGCAGTTTCAGTAGGGCCCGGGTCTGCTGACTGCAGGGCGAGAGGGAAGGAGAACCCTGGGCCAGGGCCAGAAGGCGGTAATTAAAGGCAGTGTAGGCCTCCAAACAGCCCATTAAACATGTTTGCATCAAACTGGCAAGCAGAACTCAACCCCTTTGCCACTTTCTATAAGAAATCCAACCACATCAAACACTTGGGGTTTTTATACACTTTCCTGAATGCTCAGGTGCTCGCAGGGAGCGAAGGCACATGGCACTCTCTGACCTCGCCCTTCCTTGGTCCCCCCCC
>NC_043711.1:78317284-78319039 GCF_006229205.1 Suricata suricatta | reverse complement strand
GTAAGACTTCAGACGCTTTGCCGCCCAGTCTTAGAGCCCTGGGCTCTTAGCCTGTGAACTACGATGACACTTAAGAATACTTTAGGCCAGTCCTTTTAGGTCACAGGTGGAGAAGCTGGGGTTCTGAGATGAAGAGGTCTTGCCCAAGGCCAGGGCCACAGGTAGCTGCCAGGTCTCTGAGCTCCAGGATGGAGCCAGCTCACAAAGCCAGGTGAATTAGCCTTGCCTTTGAACCAGAGAGCCGCTCCCTGCTCTCCTATTTACCTCCTCCCAAGAGCCTAAGTTGACATCACTCTTGACGGTTGCATTGATGCTGGGAAGCCAGGCAAGCATCAAGCCGTCCAAAGGACAGAAGACCCCTCAGAAAACCAGGCATTGTCCTTCCAGTTTGCAGGGCCGAAGTCACACAGCCAGAGGCAAGACAGTGCGCCATCGCCATCGCCCCACCCCAAAGCTCAGGAGTCCCGATCTGGAAAGTGTGCAGACTTTGAGGAGGTAGGCAAGCTCAGGGATGGGCCAGCTCCCACAGTCTGAGTGACTGCGGAGAAACAGGTGAGTCAGGGTCCCTGGGCACCCAGTCACCCCCACAGTTGCTCTGGAAGGAGAGGCCACCGTCTTAATTTTACCACTCCTGTGACCAGAAGATGAGCTGGCCTTCAAACCCAGGCCTGTGTGGGTCTCAGGTTTCCCCATCTGAAACTCAGGCCTCCTCCCTCAAGGTCAAGCAGGAAGTGGGGAGTATGGCGTGGTGGGGGCATGGCCCCGGGTAGACCAGGGGACTTTCTCCCTCCTACACGTCTCTGAAGCCTGGGATCCTTCTCAACCCACCCAAGATGGGAGAAGACGGCCCGGCCCCATCCCAGATGCCGTGAACCCCGGGTCCTGGCCCCCTCTGCAGCTTATTACCATGTACTTTTAGGGCACCCTCTCTGAGCCTCCATTTTCTCCCTGGGAAAGCAAGGATTCAAGACCACAAACCCAGTTCCCGCCTGCTTTCCTCTCCTCCCTCCTCTGTTCTTGCCAGGCCTGTGACCTCTCTGGGCCTCAGTTTCTCCCGCAGCCCAGCTCTCAACTCTGTGTCAGGAAAGCCTCTTGGCTGAAGCCACTCCCATGCTGGGCACCCTCGAGGTACAAAGCAGGGCGATTACTGAGTGATTAGGTGCTGCTGCTACTGCAAGAAGGGCCACGCCTCCTCTTGCATTCTGACTGTCCTGCCTAGCAGGGCCCGGGGACCTGCCTTGTGAACGTGGGACCGGCTGGCTGTTCCGACACTCCATCCTGACGGTGCACACACCACCCGCCTAGGAAGCGAAGGCAGGCCGGCCTGGCATGGCAGGTGAGTGGGCAGGGCCTGGGGGCCTCAGGGCACAGGGCCCCTGAGAGCAGCTTCAGGAAACAGGGTGTCTGCGTGGTGAAACTTGGATCACTGATCCTTGGGGTTGTATTGCTGCATGGTCCATGTTCCTGAGAACACAGAGGCCCAGAGATGGAAAGAATCTGCCCCAGACTGCCCAGCAGAGCCCTTTCTGGGCGGGGGCCAGCCCTTCCCCTATGCCTTGCTGAAACAGGGGAGGACAAGCAGGGGAAAACAGAGAAGGGGCAGAGACAGGCCCCATGGGCTGCCTCCTCTTCAAATTCCCACCCCAAAGATTCAAGGGCAAGAGCAGCTCTGTCTGAGGTGCAAAGAGCTATGTGACCTTGAGCAAGGGAATTTGCCCTTGGTGCCTCCATTTTCCAATCTGTAAAATGGGAATT
>NC_043711.1:78266252-78317184 GCF_006229205.1 Suricata suricatta | reverse complement strand
TTCTTCAAGCAGTCCTCCCAACTGATCGGTGCCAGCAAATGAAATGAGACCCTTTGGCCACTGTTGGATTATAATATGCCTTCGGCTCAAAAATTCTAAGAATCAAGGGTAATATTCTGTGCGTGGTGGGTTCCAGCTGGGACATTCTCACCATTGTCTACTGGTGAGAGAGGCCAGCAGCTTCCAAGAGGACCAGAAAGGAAAGGGACAGTGGCCCCAGGCAACTCCCCAGTTAATCATTTAGCTGTGGAGGTCAGGTGCCCATGACACATGCTATGGATAGGGTCATAATAGGGCCCATTACAAACCAATTACACTGAGTCCAGTGTCTGGGAGAGATTGCTGGCGTCAGTAAAGAAGCTCCTGGGCTCAGCCCCACTGGATGCCATCTCTGGGGCTGGGACAGAGATCTGGGGAGGAGAGCATCATCAGCTGTCTGGTGTCACCCAAGGGCGGGAGGAGAAACGTGGTGAGCTAGGCCGGGGGTGGGTTGGTGGTGAAGAGCAGGAGGCGGCCTTCCCTCCAAGTAAAACTCATTCTCGGGCTGACCTCTGGGGCCATCTTGTGAGCAAGCGAGCTGGGGAGATTAGGTTGGCCAGGAGGGGGGCGGTAGGCAGGGGCAGATTGTGAGGGTCCTTGGATGCCAGCATAATGGTGGAGATCTGACGGCTCTAGAGCAGGGGCAATGACATGCCAACCTTCATGCGGTCAGGAGAGTCCCTTCGGCTTGCTGAAGCTCAAGCTCTCCATAGCAACAGGGTGGATTGAATGAGAGGAGCTGGAAAACGCCAGGACGCTGTCGGAGGCTTGCAGTAAACAAGAGTGAAGAGGAGAGAGTGAAAAGAAAAACAATGTGGTAGGAACAGGGAGGGGTGGACGGAAGTGGGGGGAGGGATCCGGGGAGAGGAGGAAGACCCCCTCCTGCTAAGTGTGGACCCAGTGCTGGGCTAAGTACCATATACAAAGGGAGACTGCTCTCCATGGCTGACACTTGAGGCCCAAGAATGTTTATTTTTTGTTTATTTTTTAATGCTTTTTATTTATTTTTGAGAGACAGAGAGAGACAGCGCGAGCAGGAGGGTCAGAGAGAGAGGGAGATACAGAATCTGAGGCAAGCTCCAGCCGCTGAGGTAGCTGTCAGCACAGAGCCCAACACGGGGCTTGAACCCACAAACTGTGAGATCATGACCTGAGCCAAAGCCGGACGCGTAACCAATTGAGTCACCCAGGCGTCCCCCCAAGAATGTTTATTAATGGCTCCTTTCACTCTGGATTTCCAGGACTAGGAGATGCATTTTCTCCTGACCCTACTTATGGTTGTCAACTCACCTTCCCGAAAAGTCTATGAGGAAAGTATTATTATTGCCCCTTTTCAGGAAAGGCAGTCTTAACTTCAGAGAGGTCCATTAACTTATCCAGGGCCACACAGCCAATAAACAGAAGGTTCAGGATAGCACTAACTGGCAGAACATCCAACAGGCGGCCAGCCGTTATTCTGCAAATACTGACGATCATGGGGTTAACAACACGCATGCTTACTGAGCACCTGATATGTGCCAGGTACTGCTCTATGTACTCTATGGAAATTATTTCACTTAATCGTTGTAACCCGAGGAGGTGGCTTCTATCACAAGCCCCAGGATTCAGAGAGGTTCAGTCACTCACCTCAGGTCACACAGCCAATGATCCACAAAGCCTGAATTTGAACTGAAATGTATGCCTCTGAAATTGGGTGCCTAATTGCCATGGAAAGGAAGGCCAAGAGAGGAAAGTGGGAAGGAGAAGGAAAAGAGAGTAGATGGAGAGGCCACGAGGCTTTGGGGTGAGAGGGTAGGCGGAGAGAGTGCTCTTACAGCATCCCTCATTCTTTATGTCTGGTGGGCCCAGCCTCAGGTTTGGCAGCCATGGGCCTTGAGCTCAGGGCTGGAGGTCACCCAGCATGTCTCCAGGGTGGGGGCCCAGGGCTGACAACACGTCATCCATTCTGTCCTCAGGGACTCGGGTGTGGACCAAAGAAGTCTTCAGTGGGACATCGCCTCCCCCATCCTTTCCTTGGTGCCCACCAAGGGTCTGTGTGACAAGCTTACATCAGCACAGGCTTGTAGGGGTGGGGTGTTGTGGAGAGGGGCTGAGAGGAGTTCTTGGGGCATCAGAGACACCTGATTGAGCAAACCGTCCACAACCCAGTCCCTAAGGGCTCTTCTGGACTCATTTCACAGATAAGGAAACTGAGGCTCAGAGAGAAGAAGCAATTTAGCCCACATTTCACAGGGAGCCCGTGACAGGTACTCTACCCACATCCTGGTCCCATGACTGCAGAAGGGAGGAAGACAGGAAGGAAGAGCAGGTTTGGGAATGTGGCGGCTTGAGAGAGGGGATTACAGGTGGGTGGAGAGGACGGGGTGTGGGCAGCTGACGGGGCACAGGTGTTGATCCCCAAGGGTGTGCCAGGAAGCCACGGAGCTCCCCTTTTCACACCCTTGTCCCAGCCAAGGGACAGGGAGGGACATTCATTCATCCAACCAAGGTTCGCTGATCCTCTGCTACGCCCTGGGCCCTGAGTGGGGCTCTAACAACACAGAGGGAATGAGACCCAGGTCTTGCCTTTGCAGAGCTCACAGTCCAGTAGAGAAGAAAGACCTATAAGCAAACAACTGTGACCAGGCTTCCTTGGTGACTGATTAGAGACACAGTCTTAGTCTTCGCAGAATTCACGCTGAGCACGAGGGAGTGACATTGGGTTTGTTTTAATAGGGGGTCTGGATCCCACCCCATATCTCTTGTTTCTCTTGGCCTTGGGCTGCTCTCTTCTGTGCCCATTCATCCCCAGGAGGGCTGAGGAGGACACCAGTTAAGGCAGAGCTGGGCTGTACCCACCTAAATAGTTGCTTTCTCCCAGCGGGATCCTGGTTGCCCAGCCCTGACAATCGGCCCACCAATGCCGGGTCGCGAGGGCGTGATGCTCACAAGTATGGATGGCTTAGATCACTGGAGATGCAGCTCTAGGGACAGACTGACAACACCAGGACCAGAGCAGTGACCTCCTGGGGCAGGACAGGTCTAGCATGCGGCAGGGGGCGGGGGCGGTGGTAGGTCAGGATTTCTCGGTAACAGCTCTGCAAAACCAGCAAAGAGCAAAAGGAACGGCTGAGTTCCGTGGGAGTAATGGAGAGGCAGGGTGGGAACAAATAGGGGAAAGTTTGCAGGAAGAAAGTCTTTGGTTCGGTAGAAAGAAGGACATTTTAACATCTGGGCAGTGGAGGAATGACCTATCAGAGGTGTGCAAGCTGAAACTAGGGTCTCGTATCCCCCGAAAATTCGGAGGAGGGAATTAGACTCCAGCAGGAAGTTGTGAGAGAGGTGGTCTTTGAGATTTGGGAGTAATGATCATAATGGCAGTTCTGGCTCATTCTACCCTTCTTGCCTCCTCCTGTGATGAGGCTTTTGCCCAGAGGGTGGTGGGAGATGTTTGGACTATGGCAGGGAAAGGTGAAGCCAAGGTGGGATTCTCAGGACTTGAACCCATGACCCGGAGCTCAGGGACTCTTTTTACCTCTTAACCACCCCCTTGCAAGAATCCCTGGGGCATGCCAGCCCTGAGATAATTACCACCCAATAACCTCATGCCCCGCTCCTCACTCATCCCCTAAAAACACACACACAAAAACAACTGCATCCTGTGTTGGCCTGTCCCTGAACAGGGTGTGGCTTGACTTAGTGTCCTCAGGCAAGAAGTCCTTTTTCTGGGTCTCAGTTTCTGTCAATGAAACAAAGACCTGGGTGTCTAATGACCCTCCCAGCCCCGCTGCTATTAGACAGTCCTATGTACAAGGTAACTGGGGTTCTGGTCTGTGTGTGCAGATGCCACAGAGGCCACCTGAGCACAGAATTCTGGGACTTGAGAGGGAAGTTCCTGACCAAGAACCACAGCGGCTAAATCACTGGGAGGTTTCCACTCTACTCTCGGATAGGAGAGTTAGCTCTCCAGTGGGGAAGTCCCCTAGGGCTGCTGTTCTGGCCACCGCCCAGTAACCAGTGCTTGCTCACCCAGCGCCAGAGGCTGTAAGGAGCTTCCAAGTTTGGGACTCACGTGTCAGCTGTGTAAGTTCCCATCCTGCATGTTTGGTCGTTATCCCCCAATCGTGATGCCAGGCTGGGGCTTCCAGCCTAGTTAGAGCTAGCTAGAACTAGCCTTCTCCATGAATCTCAGGCCTGGGGATTGTGATGTAGTATCACCCCAGCTCCTTATAAGGGGACACCAGTTGAAAGGCTGTTGCAGTCTAGACAAGAAAATGTCCATCGCTTGCCCTAGGGTAGTGTTGGAGACGGAGGTGTGTGATGAGCTTGATGCAGGTTTTGGAAGTGGTCCCATCTGGACTGGATCATGGATTGGATAGGAGACGTGAGAGCAAAGGGGAAATCAGAGATTGCTTGTTTTGGTTGTGGGTGCCAGGGCAGGTGGGACAACATCTGCCGAGACACAGGAGGGCAGGGATTTAGGGATGGGGTAGGAAGGAAATGGAGAGTTCTGCTTTCAGTGTGTTAGGGAGGGTAATCTGCTTTATTTAATGTTCACCAGTTTAATGTAATCTCATTCAAAAAACAACACCACAAAAACATCCATAATAATGTTTGACCAAATATTTGAGCACGATGGCTCAACCAAGTGGTGGATCATGATAAATTAAACTATCCCATCATGCAACAAGAGAAGGAACAAAATGAATATTTAGTGAGCACCTAATAGGTGCTGAGTGATTTCCACATGTCATCTTATTCAATGTCATTATTAGAGCTGAGAGAACGTTATTATTATACCCATTTTATGGATGAAAGAGGTTAAGTCGTACTGAAGGACACTCAATGAGCAAATGCAGACCTAGGATACTGACCCTAGTCTAAGTGACTCTAAGAAAATGAGAGGGAAAATGGGAGATGACAGATTGGAAAGTGGGCTAGCCTCCTAGTGGGGATCTCAAGAACCAGGCTGAGGAGTTGAGACTCTTCTTTGGGGGAGGAGAAGCACCCCAAGGAGTCATGGAAGGCAAGGGTAGAGTGGCTACAAATGCACTGTTAACAACTGACTGTCACCAACCCATCATCATTAGAGGCTGGTGAAGAGTAATCCTGGGGCCAGGTCCAGTCCAATTATGAGGAAGGATGGGGAGAACGTGCTACAGGGCCTTCCTCAGGTCTCCCGGGCTGCACCGAGGACGTGGACTTTGCCTTGCCACGGGAGGAGGCAGAGGGCAAGCAGGAAAGGGGATAGAAGCCCACCGTATCAGAGCGTAGGCTTCACCTTCTCCAGAAAGATGAAAGAAAATGACACTCGCTGAATGCCTGCTACAGGCAAAATGCCACCCCACTGGATGTCACATGGGGGCAGTCTTTTTGCCTTCCTTCCATGAATCCTGTGGGGTAGGTGCTATCAGAACCTCCAGTTTTTAGATCAAGACACCAAGACTCAGAAAGGTGAGATGACTTGTCCACGGGCACACGAGAGACGGCACAACTGGGGTCAGGGTCCAGGCCTGTCTGGCCCCAAATCCTATGTTTTCTCCATTCCACACCCCAGCTACTCAAGATTAGACAATTCCTGGTCTCAGACCTTGATCATCAGAGAGGCAGGCTGGCACGAATCCTGGCATCACCAATATTAGCTGTGTGACCTTTGTAAAGTTATTTTACTTCTTTGTGCTTCAGTTTTCTCATCTGTAAAACGAGGGTAATAATAGTATTTACTTCAAGGTTGTTGTCAGGATTAAATGAATTTATAAATGTAAATCACAGAGGATAATGTCTAGCTCATGGTGAGTATTAAATATATATATATGTATATATATATTAGCTATTCATCTTATTATTCTTGTTTAATGTTTATTTATTTATTTGAGGAGAGAGAGAGCATGTGAGTGGGGTAGAGGCAGAGAGAGAGGGAGAGAGAGAGATAATCCCAAGCAGGGTCCACACTGTCAGTGCAGAGCCTGATGTAGGTAGGGCTCGATCTCACAAACTGTGAGATCGTGACCTGAGCTGAAATCAAGAGTTGGATGCTTAACCAACCAAGACATCTATTGCCCCCACCTTATTATTCTCATTGCCATAGTTGGTGGCAGGGCAGCTTTCACATCACCAGGGACAGTCTCAATCAGCCTCTAAGTTAAGATTTGCATATTGGAAAGAAGCTGAGTGTTACTGTTGAAGAAGATCCTAAAGATTCATTCAGATGCCAGAGTTGCACATTAAAAAGTTCAGCAAGTATTAATTGACAACCCAAACCTGGGTGTGAAAGATAGGTCACATTTACTGGTACTACTTCAATCAAATGGAATCTAACTTTGGATCTTGATCCCACTGGGCTTGTTAGAAAATTCCATTCCAGTTATTACTGGGCGCTCCCCACCCTGGCATGTTTCGGTTACCTATTGCTGTGTAACAAACAGCCCCGACACTTGGACATTTAAAACAACAGCAATCATTCTCTCACTCACAAACCTGCAATCTGGGTGGAACTCAGTAGGGATGGCTTGTCTCTGCCTCACTTGGGATCAGTGGAGGCACGAGACCAGAGGCAAGAGGATTTGCCTCCAAGATGGCTCAGTCCCATGGTTGCCAGATTGATGCTGGCTGGCAGTTGGGGCTCAGGGGCTGTGGGTCAAAGGTCTTGGTTCCTCTCCACGTGGGCTTCTCCATGGGTCGTTTGGCTTTCTTCATGGCATGGCAGCTGGGCTCCCAGGTCAAGCAACTCAAAGGAACCAGGCTATATCGACTTTTATGGTCTAGCCTTGCATGTCACAATGTGTCAGTCTGTTTCAGCCCCAAGTCCTATCAGATTCAGGGGGAAGGAATATATATCCTACTTCTTTTTTTATTATGTTTATTTATTTTTGAGAGAGAGAGAGAAAGTGAGTACACACATGAGCAGGGGAGGGGCAGAGAGGACGACACAGAATCTGAAGCAGGCTCCAGGCTTCAAGCTGTCAGCACAGAGCCTGATGCGGGGCTAGAACCATAAACCACGAGATCATGACCTGAGCCGAAGTCGGCCACATAACCAACTGAGTCACCCAAGCGCCCTGACCCTTATCCTACTTCTTAATGAGGACAGGGCCAACATCATATGATAGGAAGAGCACAAGCGATGGGAGATATTATTGCAACCATCTCTGGAAAAATAAATCTGCCTTTAAAAAGCCAAACATTTTGGCCAGCTCTCCCCAGACCTTCATCCAGAGAAGCCACTGCTCTGATGTGTATGGTCCAAAGCCATGTTGTGTTTTAGACTCTGGGATGTGGGGTCAAAGGTAAAGGCAGCAGGGCCTAGAGGTTCCACACAATCCCAGACTCAGGAGCCAGGTTCCTAGCTCCATCACCTACAGGTTGTATGATTCTGAGCCTCAGTTTCCTCATCTGGGAAGTCAGGATAATAATAGCATTCCCTAATGCACTTTGTGAAGCTTAAGTGAGATAATATTTATAAAATATTTAGAAAAATGCGTGACTCATAGGAGGTTTTACTAAATAAAACCTATCCAGGGGTGCCTGGATGGCTCAGTTGGTTGAGCGTCTGGCTTTGGCTCAGGTCATGATCTCATGGTTCATGGGTTTGAGCCCCACGTCAGGCTCTGTGCTGACAGTTAGCTCAGAGCCTGGAGCCTCCTTCAGATTCCGTGTCTCCTTCTCTCTCTGACTCTCCTCTGCTCGCGCTGTCTCTCTCTGTCTCTCAAGAATAAATAAAAAACATCAAAACAATTTTTAAATAAAACCTATCCAATTACTGAGCACCAACTGTATGCGGGGCACCAAATAAAATAGAGCCAAGAACCCCGTAGCAGGTGCCCTCAGGCGGGGAGTACTTGATGATACTGCTTCATTGGCTCCTGACCATGGCCGATCATACTTCACAGCATGGTCACATCAGTACCTATCTAACCTAACATGTTCCTCCCATGTGGCGTTGACCCATTTTCATCAAGGGGTTGTGTGTGTTCCCTCCCCCTTGAACCTGGGCAGACCTTTGCAGCTGACTTGCTTGAGAGCATACAGTGGGGGCAACCCTGAAACTTCTGGGGTTAGGTCGTGAGACATTGCAGCTCCCACCGTGGCTTCCTGGATCACTTGCTCGGGGGGAAAACCAGGTGCCATGCTGTGAAGACATTTTCAAAGCGTGCCTTTCAATGTTTGAGCTCTATCTGCTTAATGCCAACCCCTTCCCCTGGACTGTCAGTTGCCTGGTTGGCAGGGCCAGTGTCTGTTTTCATGGACTGTTGAGTCTGCAGCACCCAGAACAAAGCCCAACACCTGGATGAATGAGCCTTGAATAGATGCAGGTAGAGGATGGTTGGGTTCAAGCTGGTACCCCACCCACCTCTCCCCTGCAGACACTCCATCCTACCCAACACTCAGCCTCCATGCCACCTTCTCAAGCAAGCCTACCTTGGAGCCCTTCTGCATGTGTTTTTCTTTGACAGTGTGTATCCAAATGATAACTAATTTTTTATGGACTCACCAGTTGAGGTATCACCCTTGATGGTCTAGAATATAATAACTGACCTTTATTGGAGTCTCGTGTTCTAAAGGCTCTAACTGACAGCTGTTTAGCGTCACGAGCACTCTATAAAGTGTTATTATTACCACTCTACAGAAGAGGAAACTGAGGTCTACAGAGAGATCAAGCCAAAGGTAGTTTAGCCAACAGATGATCAAATCAGGATTTGAACCCATGTCAGCTGACCCCAGAGGCTGTGCTCTTAAGCACTGGGCTACATGGCCTCACTGTGTCTCTCTCCAGCACAAGCCCCCCTCTATTTTTCTCACCAAAATATCCCGTGCTGGACACCAGCCTGGGACCGAGAACATACAGCTCATCCCAATACTCACAGAATCCATGTTTGCAAATTGACCTCCTCGCTCAAATTTATTATTTTTTAATGTTTATTTATTTTTGAGAGAGAGACAGAATGTGAGCAGGGGAAGGGCGGAGAGAAAGAGAGAGACACAGAATTCGAAGCAGGCCCCAAGCTCTGAGCTGTCTGCACAGAGCTCTACATGGGGCTTGAACTCATGAAGGGTGAGATGATGACCTGAGCTGAAGTCAGACACTTAACTGACTGAGCCACCCAGGTCCCCCCAAAATTTATTTTTAATTCCAAATCTTGGTGCTTTCACGATCATCTGCAGCCAGGTGCAGAGTAGGCAAAACAGAGTCACTTAATATGCTTGGTTGCAGATGAGGTTGAAAAAGTCCACATCCTGCCTTCCTGTTTCCACTCTCATACTGTAAACAGTGTCCTTTTTTTGAGGTCTATTTAATGCCATGTTGTTTGCATGTTTGTACCTCTTTGTTGGGGATCTGCTGTTTAAAAAGGCCCCAAGTGCATCACTAAAGTGCTGTCCGATGTTCCTAGATGCAGAAGGCTGTGATGTCAGATGAACTTCATTCAGGCATGAATTATAGTGCTCTTGTCCCTGAATTCAACATCAGTGAATCAACAATATATTAAATAAGTTGTCTATAAACAGAAGAATACATAATATAAGGTTATATATCGATCAGCTAAGGAAAGAATTCTCAACAGAAGCTAACAGGAACCTACCTCTGTGTTTGCTATGAGTAATGGTTCCATATTCACTAACTTGGTGTTTGTGGAGACTTTCAGGAATGCTAACTACCGAGAATAACCAGAACCAATTGCCTCTGATAAAAAGTACCTGCGTGAGCAAATGACCGGCAGGTGGAAGCAGGTGGGAGGGCAAGGTGGATGGGGATGAGAAACATGTCAAGGGCTTGGCCTCACCTCCCTGTCCTCCCCCTGCTCAGGGGTCAGAGTCTCCGAGGTGGACTGGCAGAGCCTGAAGAATGGGGTCAGCCACCACACCGAGGAGTTCCCCTGCCCTGAGCTGGTGGTGCGCAGGGGCCAGACGTTCACCTTGGTGCTGGAGCTGAGCAGACCCCTGGAGGACCAGGAGACCATCATCTTCACGGTGGAGACAGGTACCTGTCAGACCAGTGCCCTCCGCTGGTTTACACTCAGAAAGATTTGTCTTGTGACCAATGACCTGAGACCTTTTGATCATCAGCCCCAACTTGAGGGAAGTATGTCCCTGCAGGGGGGCTCAGCTCTGAAACCCTAGAGGTTTTTGATGGCAGCTTGCTGGGGATGGCGGACAGGCACCACCAGCAGGCAGTGGGGGACATGCGGGGACAGCTCTGGAATTCTTTGCATACCAAGGAATCTAGGGCTCTGGAAGATGATCGAAATTCTTCAGGTACTTTTGGAACCCAAGCTTTTCTTTCCCAGACAAATGGTGGACTTTGATTTCAGGGGTCCCCGTTATTTTCTCTTAGATCCAGAGGATGGGTGGGAATCAGAAGAGCCAAGGTGGCCCCCAACACTGTCCTGGCAGTTCAGGGAGCAAAGGTTGGCATTCTCGGCTTGTAGCTTTTCTGCTTCTCCAGAGCTGGGTTCCCTAGAGGCAGCTGGATCTCCTGAGTCCCTCTCCTCTCCACCAGGACCCCAAGCTTCCGAGGACCGCCACACCAAAGCCGTGTTCCAGATATCAGAGCCAGAAGTGAGCGAGAACTGGACAGCAGTGAAGGAGGCCGAGACGGAGAACACCGTGACCGTCGGCATTACCAGCCCTCCCAACGCTGTCATCGGCCGCTACCTGATGTGCACCAGGGTCTCCTCTCGCCGAAAACAAAATGACCGGAAGCTGGGAGAGTTCATTCTCCTTTTCAACCCATGGTGCCCAGGTAGGAACTGGCAAGCTTTCCCGGAAGCTGTCCCAGAAGTGGGCCTGCCCTTAGCAGGGGTCTGGAAGACAGGCTAAGCACCAGGGAGCTTGGCGAGACCTGAGCCTAGGCAGAGGTGGGCACTGGGCAGAGGAACCTGGTAGCAAGTGCTACAAGGGATCTTGTGCCAGAGAAGCAGGACTCAATAGTTTCTGGTGTGCAGGGGGCCAGTAGGCAGGGGTGGGACCTTGTGGGAGGAGGGGCCCAGGAATGGCAAGAGCCCAGCTTTAGCCATCAGCAGCCTTGGCTTAGTCTTAGCTCTGCTTCCCTCTACAAGTCTTGGTTTCCTTCTGTGTGATATGAGAGTACTACCTCCTGGGATTGTGGCAAGAACTCGTAGTGCTGATGGTTGTCATGTACGAGGTACCTCGTAAGGAGTACAGGGGTCACTATTCTTAATATTATGAAATGTGAGGCTGCTGTCAGCATCAAGCAGGGTCACTCAAAGGTGTCAGGATTCCTAGGGTCCCTCAGTCTTGGGCTTGGTTGGGGTGGGGTCCTGCCTGGGGAATGGAGCCCCCAGGGGGAATGGGGCTTGACTGGAAGGCAGCCTAGGAGCCTGTAAGCCCCCTCCTGCCCTCTCCTGTCCCAAGCCGCCCAGCACCATCCTGCTGTCCTCTCTGAGGTAGCCCCTTCCCCAGGCCTGCCAGGCCAGAGCCCTAGCCCACGCTGGGCTTGACAACTGCTTTTCAGAGGACGACGTGTTTCTGGACTCAGAGGAGGAGAGACAGGAGTACGTGCTCAATGACAGCGGGATCATCTTCCGAGGCGTGGAGAAGCACATCCGAGCCCAGGGCTGGAACTACGGGCAGGTCTCCAGGAGCACAGGCCAGACCGGGGATGCAGGCCGGGGCGTGCAGAAAGTCAGGCCAGGAGCCTTTCTGTCTGCCCACTTCCTCCCTCCCAGCAGGGACAGGCCAGGCTGACTCCTAGAGCAAATCCATTCATTCACTAATCTACTATTAGCCGAACTAAGACCTGCTCTGGGTCCCTGGGACGGGGAGGTCCTTTGAATACGGTGCATTGTAGAAGAATCAATAGCTTCGATCAGGGATTCTCAGTCTTGTGCGTGCACCGAATCCCATGGTGGGCTCTTTAAAACACACAGATGGCTGAGCCCCACCCCAGAGTTGCGGACTGAGTAGATCTGGGGTGGGTCTGAAAAGTGCATCTCTAACAAGGTCCTAGGTGGTGCCATGTGGGACCGCACTTAAGAGCCATTGGCTAGATAAAGGATTACAACAAAAGGTGTGATGGCAGAGGGGAGGGTGCATCAGAGTGGTAGAGATGGGGGCAGAGGAAAGTCAGAAAAGTGTGAAAGAAAATCCACCCCCGGGATGGCAGAGACTTCATGATACTGCAGCTGGGTATCCCAAGCTGAGCACAACCTGGCCAGGTAAGGGGGCGGAGCCTACAGCAGGTGGGAGTCAGGGAGCAGAGGAGGGTCCGCTAGAGGTATTAGGTCTGCTTGGGCTTCCGGTGTCCTGGAGAAAGTTTGGCTGGGCACGTTAAGGACCCTGACTGTCAGGTTGGGGAGCTGGAGTTTGAATCTGGGGCTAAGGGACTGAGTAGTGACGAGGTGCTGGAGAGTCTGGGATCTGCCTAAGGGGTAACCACTTCTCAGCACCTACTTCTTCCTGCCATGTGGCCAAGAGAACCCAAGGTTCCCCAGACCTTCCAAAGATCCTTCAGGAAACTTCAGAGACCTGAAATCTTAAGTTGTATGTAAAGATCCTCCAGTTTTTAAATGTTTATTTATTTATTTGAGGGAGTAGAAAGAAGGGGAGTAGAAAGAGAGGGAGAGAGACAGAATCACAAGAAGGCTCCACACTGTCAGCACAGAGCCTGACATGGGGCTCGATTCCATGAACTGTGAGATCATGACTCAAGCCTAAATTGAGAGTCAGATGCTTAACCAACTGAGCCACCCAGGTGCCCCCAAGATCATCCAGTTTTTAAATGTTGTCAATTCATTCAAATGTATTGGAAAAAATCACTTGAACTGAAGGAGTGTGCAGGCCACATAGATGTGGTTGCAGAGTCACTCATTTACCACACACCTGACTGCAGGTAGTAGGCAGCATTGGGGACACTTATAGCAACAGGCAGGGACACGATTCAGGTTGAGCTTCTGGGTCCCGGTGACTCTGTGAGGGAGGATTTCTGAGACAGGGATGCTTTGTGGTGTCCCAGGGTGGGGGGAGGCAAAGTCCCATGCAGGACACAGGGGACCCGCTGGGTAAGCCTTGTGGGAGGGGCTGGAATATGGGTGAGACTCTGGCCTCTAAGCAGACTCTCTGGGGACAGTTTGAGGAGGACATTCTGAACATCTGCCTCTCCATCCTGGACCGAAATCCTCTTTACCAAGATGACCCAGCCCTCGACGTGTCCTGCCGCCACGACCCCATCTACGTCACCAGGGCCGTCAGCGCCATGGTGAGGAGCCCCACCATCTTTGCATATACGCTTCCCCTTGGGTCCCTGAGCCAACCCCAGGGTCACATCCTATGATTTTCCCAAGTCACCTTTTGTTTTAGTTCTCCATCGCTGCCCCAAACCACCCCACAACTCAGTGGCACAAAACAACCGCTCATTATGCTTATGGTTTTATAGATCAGGGACTTGGGCAGGGCCCCGTGAAGGATGGCTTGTCTCTCTGCTCCAAGATGTGTCAACTGGGGGCATCCGAATGGCTGCAGATGGCCGGCATGGCTTGATGAGACACTACATCTGCGACCTTGGTGCTAGACGGCTAGATCTTTGGTTCTCTTCCATGCTGTGTCTGCCGGAGCTGGAATGTCAAGATGGCTTGCTCACTGTCCGGTCTGGCCACTGGCCTGGGAGTGTTAGGACAGCTGAGTCTGGCCAGTCATGGCTCTCTCCCCACACAGCCTCTCCATGTGGCTAGCTTGGGCTTCCTCACAGCATGGCGATCTCAAGGTCACCAGACATAGTGACTGGCTTCTCTCCAGACAATCGTCCTAAAAAAGCAGCACTAGAAGTTGCCAGTCGCATAAGGCCTGGGCCTGGAAATTGGCACTGTATCCCTTCTGCCGCAGTCAGTGATCAAAGCAGTCACAGTCCAGCCCAGATTCAGGAAGGGAGTACACAGGCCCATGGAGACATGCCATCTTTATTGTATTATACACAATAATGCTTCCTCCTCAAAAGATAGCCAGAAGGTCTCCCACGAGCAGGCATTAAGATCAGTGGACGGCTATCTGTGATTCCACTAATGTATGAAGCCGATTTTCTCGTCTTTGATACCCTTCATTCCTCAAGCCCCCAGAGAGATGCTGGAACATAGAGACGCAAAAGCAGTGACCGGTTCCAGACAGTAGGGTGTCACAGCCCTGAGGGATAGCAGTGCAGGCTCCAAGTCAAAGTCCTGAACTTGGGGTTCACCCACACTTTTTGCTAACTTGCTATGTGACTCAGACAGATCCCTTACCCTCTCTTAATCTTTTTTTCTCGCTGGAAAAAAAAAGGAAAATAACAAAACCTGCTTTAAAATGGGTTAGTATAGTGTGCACAGAGCCCTTCGAATAGTGCTTGGCACACCATAAGCATTTAATGACTGTTAGCGGTCTCTATACTTACACCAGCAACAGTCCCCAAAACGGATCATTTAGAAAAGGAAATGCTGTAAAATCATAGGTAATTTTTAGCAATCGAGAATCCCACTGGAAGGTGATTGAAAATAATGAATGGTACCAAAAGCGGCTATTTTAAGGTAGCTGATGCCCCTGATTTTCAGGTGATATAAAAGTAAGGTGTGGCCCCAAATGAGGAGGGAGCCCAAAGCATGAGACGGTTTTACAGTGGCGACATCCTGAAAAGGGAGGCCCTGCCTGGTGACGGACCCCTGCCCTCCTCTGCCCAGGTGAACAGCAACAATGACCGGGGAGTGGTTCAAGGCCAGTGGCAGGGCAAGTATGGCGGCGGCACCAGCCCCCTGCACTGGCGCGGAAGCGTGGCCATTCTGCACAAGTGGTTCAAGGGCAGGTTCAAGCCAGTCAAATACGGCCAGTGCTGGGTCTTCGCTGGAGTCATGTGCACAGGTACCCGGGAAAGAAGGTCCCAGGCCTGGCTGGCTCCCTCATTTGCCTTTATTTGCATATATTTGCATAGAGCCCACCCCCACGCCCCCTTTCAAATGTGTTTCTTCTTTTAAAAGTTTTTATTTATTTATTTATTTATTTATTTATTTATTTATTTATTTTTGAGAGAGAACACGCACAAGAGGGGGAGGGACTGCGAGAGAGGGAGGCAGGATCTGCAGGAGGCTCTTCAAGCACCGTCGAGACCCTGATGCGGGGCTCAAACTCAGTAACCCTAAGATCATGACCTGAGCCAAGGCGGTCGCTTAACCGCTTAACTGACTGAGCCACCCAGGCGCTCCAAGTGTTTCTTAATTGGTGATGGGGAAATAGAAGTCTGGTTAATGATGAGAGAAACCAGATAGTTCATTTACGTGACTTTTGATCTTTTATTTTGCAGAAGGAGACCAGCTCCTTTGGTCTCGGGCTCTTTGAGTGCCCCTCAACAAGTCCTATGGCCCCTACGCCTCCTGTCCCCTCGGGAAAGGAGCGGGCAGTTACATGGGTATTATATGGCTTCCAAGTTCCCGCTGGCCTCAAAGTCTGCTTTCCAAATGGGGGTGACATAGCATCTTCGGAAGTCCCCTGAGAGGTTGTACAGGGAAGGTGCTTCCAAGAGCGGCAGCAGGCAAAGCAGAACAGTCAGACACAAGGAGGGGCGGTGGGAGGGATGAGGCCTGCGGTCTGCAGGGGGCGCCCTGCCAGCCTCCTGCTCTTCAGTCCTCAGGTGCCTGGGGATCGCCACCCGGGTCGTGTCCAACTTTAACTCGGCCCATGACACAGACAGAAACCTAAGCGTGGACAAATACGTGGACTCCTTCGGGCGGACCCTGGAGGACTTGACAGAAGACAGCATGTGGTGGGTTCTAGTCCCTGGGTCCCCAGCCTAGCCTGGCCCTCCGGCTCCCGGACCCCATCTGCAAGAATGAGAGGCACTCTGAGAGGTGACCCAGAGGCCCAAGGGGGCGGACTTAAGATTTGGCTGCCTTGAACCCTAGTTCCCCAACCATGGGATTCTGAGCCTTCCCCAAGATTCCTGTGACTTGGGGATGAGGACCGAGATTCCCTCTGTATCGTTACCCCTGTGTCGTGCCCCTGCTTCTCTGTCACCTGCCTGTGTGCCATGTGTATGTCTCAGGTGAAAGACAACCTCCCTCCTCAGCTCCAACAAGCTAAGAGCTTTAAACAATTCATTTTAATTTAAGTTTTTAAAATGGGAAATACTCGCATGTCCATTGACCTTCAAAATGTACGAAATGGGCTACAGTAAAACATGTCCCTCCTGCTCCAGTCCAGCATCCCTCCTCCCGGAGCCAACATGGCACCTAGCTTCTCCCATCCCCTTAAAGGGAGACTCTGCAGACACGGAACGTACTCGCTCACAGTCTTCTCCCTGCCCCCCTTTTTACCCACGTAGTATTGGCACCTCAGCGTAATACTGTTCATCTTGCTCTGAGTTTCGCAATTTTCAAATAAAATTTGGGGGTGCCTGGGTGGCTCCATCGGTTAAGCATCCAACTCTTGATTTTGGCTCAGGTCATGATCTCTCGGTGCAAGAGATTGAGCCCCAAGTCAGGCTCCATGTTGATGGCATGGAGCCTACTTGGGATTCTCTCTCTCCACCCCTCCCCCACATGCACTCTCTCTCTCCAAAGAAATAGCATTTTTTAGAAATAAAAAATTTGGGGGCGCCTGGGTGGCTCAGTCGGTTAAGTGTCTGGCTCTGGCTCAGGTCATGATCTCACGGTTTGTGTGTTGGAGCCCCGCGTCAGGCTCTGTGCTGACAGCTAGCTCAGAGCCTGGAGCCTGCCTCAGATTCTGTCTCCCTCTCTCTCTGACCCTCCCCTGCTTGCGCTGTCTCTGTCTCTCAAAAATAAATAAAAGACATAAAATAAATTTTAAAAAAGAAATAAAATTTTAATAATGATAACATCATGCCCAGTGAGCACCAAGTTCATGGCAGCCCAGTTCTAAGTGCTGGACATACACCAGCTCATGTGTTCCTCCAGACAGCCTTGCGAGCAAGCTAACATGTTATCCCTATTTGGTCCATGAGGAAGCCGAGGCACAGAGAGGATAAGTAACTTGTCTAAGGCCACACAGCTAAGTGAGTGGAAGAGCAGAGGTGTGAACCTTGTCTGTCTTCTACTTGTATAGAAAATCAGGGTGAAAACCAGAAAAAAACAGGCTTCCGCCCTCATTCCTTCTCTCTGCCTCCCTTCCCCCTTTCCCTTTCCTTTTGGTTCCCCTCCTCCCCTCCCCCCTCTCACCACCACCACCACCACCAACAACAACAAAAAGTCTTTTGTCACACAGAATGGACGCTTTTGGTGCTGGGGCCCCTGTCACCACACAGGTTATCAGTTTACCCACAAACGTTTATTCAGATATTCTCCCAGAGATCACTACCTCCTTAGGAGGAGGGCTGAGGTCAGCTATGAAGATGCCAAGACAGGCAACCCGGGTTCCTCTCTCCTGCTTCCTTACTGCGTGACCTGGTGCAAATGATGTCACGTTGCTTTGCTTGTCTCATATTCTCATCTTTGGCACAGGAAACTGAAAGTCTGAACTCCTTAATCTGACCCCTACCTTCTTGGGGTTTTTTGTTGTTGTTTTTGGGGGGTTTTTTTGTTTGGTTGGTTTTTGAGTTTTTTGGTCTTTTGAGAGAGAGAGTGTGTGGGGAAAGGTGCAGAGAGAGAGAGAGAGTCTTAAGCAGGCTGCACGCTCAGCACAGAGCCTGATGTGGGGCATGATTTCATGATCCTAGGATTATGACACCAATATCAAGAGTCTGACGCTCAACAAACTGAGCCACCCAGATGCTCCATACTTACATACTTTCTGTTCCTTGAATACACAAACCTCTTTCTTGTCTCAGAGTCTCTGCACATGCTGTCCCTTTCACCCGGAACACTGTTCCTTTCACTTTTCCAGTGGTTAATCCTTTCTTATTTAAGCCTCACCTTAGACACCATTTTCCTAGAGCAGGTATCCAGCAGTTACTCTCTAATCAGGTCTCTCTCTTTCTTCACAGTATTTATTGTTGCATTTGTTTTATCTATCTCTTTGCTTATTTTCGTTTCCTTCCCATCCTTCTCCTTTGTTAGAATGTAAGCTGCATGAGGGCAAATCTGCTGTGTCGTTTGTGATTATATTTGTGGTAACTTGGCCAACATGAATACCTACATGGAATATGAATGTAGTATGAATACATGGAATATATATACACATACATATGTACATGCATACATACATATACATATCAAATTATATATAAAACTGTTCATCATTATGGTTCCTTGAATGTTTCATAAGATTCAGCCACAGTCCTGCAGAGTTTGGGCCCAGGGCCTGGCTCACAGTAGGAACTTGCCTGTCTCACTGAAGGCCACCCTGCCCCATCCTCTCTCTGTGGCAGGAATTTCCACGTCTGGAATGAGAGCTGGTTTGCCCGTCAGGACCTGGGCCCCTCTTACAACGGCTGGCAGGTTCTGGACGCCACCCCCCAGGAGGAGAGCGAAGGTACGGGCTCAGCCGGGCGGTCCCGGACCCCCGCTTTTCCCCACCCATTCCGCTCACCCTCATCCCTCCTGCCCAGGCGTGTTCCGGTGCGGCCCGGCCTCGGTCACCGCCATCCGCGAGGGTGACGTGCACCTGGCCCACGACGGCCCCTTCGTGTTTGCGGAGGTCAACGCTGACTACATCACCTGGCTGTGGCATGAAGATGAGAGCCGGGAGCGGGTGCACTCGGACACCAAGAAGATCGGGAGGTGCATTAGCACCAAGGCCGTGGGCAGCGACTCCCGCGTGGACATCACCAGCCTCTACAAGTACCCAGAAGGTAAGGACAATAGGGCGGCCTCTCTCAGTCTCCCAACGTGACCTGTCTGCTGCAGAGGGACAACCACACGCCAGCCTGGGCCGGGCCCCTTCCTGGGTGTTATGACCGTGATCGCCTTACTCAGCGCCGCCTCTGTGCTTTGAGCCAAGCGCTTTTAGCTTCTAGTAAGAGCTTCCTCTGTTTGTGTAAGATTTCCCACCTCGAATAATAAAGGCTACATTTCACTGACCACTTACTAGGCCAAGCACTATGTTAGGCACATTCACATAGAATAATAAGTATTAATAATAGTGATGATGGTAGTGGGTATTATTTATTGAACACCTAGGATCCACAGCACCAGGCATAGTTTACAATAATAATAATAATAGCAGCTTCAATTTACCATCTGCCAAGAATTCTAGTGAATTCTAGAAATTCACTGATTTCTGGGAGCTGGTTTATGGAAGAGCCCGTCCGAGAACAAAGCAGGTGTATTTTCCTGACAGCAGCCTCCAGCCGTATACTTCCAGTCACTCCTTCCCACGGGATAACAGGTCTCTTACCAATGCCATGATCCGATCCAAATATTTTCGGCCAATTCTGCTTATTAAAACAACGTTATTCAAATAATGAAGGGTGGGCTCAAACCTGAAGCAGGGTTTGTCTCTTTCCGCTGCCCTGAGCACAAGCCAGCGCCCCCGGAAGGCTGCTCTACGGGGGGCACTGTGCGCCCTGGACGCCCGCGCCCATCCCTTGTCTAGTCCCCAGCATCGCGGTTTGCACGGGAATCACCCAGGGCACCGTGTTCGTTATATAGATTAAACAGCTACTTGTTCGATCAGGATTCTGGAGCTCAGCAGTCGGGGCCGTGCTCAGCTGGATGGCTTACACGTTCCCTGTGGCGTCGGCTGGGATCTTGCTGTGTCTGGGGCCTTGAATGGGTCTGCTGGACAGCCTGGGCCCGTCTCCCCTTTTGGTCTCTCCTGGTCCAGTAGGGGCACCCTGGCTCATTCACAGGCGGCGCGATTCCCAGAGCGGGGACAATGGAGACTGCACCATGCCCCTTCTGCCATATTCTATTGGTCGAAGCCATTCTCAAGGCCACCCCAGCTCCAGGCAGAAAGGAACAGACTCTACCTTTTGGTGGTAGGAATTACAAAGAAAGTATAAAGGCCATTTTTAGACTACCACTGCCGTCCACACTGCGCCCTGCCTGATGGAACCACAGCCTCTAGAGGGTGTGGCCCAGGCACCAGGCTTGTGAAAGGTCGTCAGCTGATCCCGCTGCGCAGCTGATGTTGGGAACACAGTGGGGTCTTCTACAGGGTTAGGCAGAGGTGGTGGTGAAGGAGGTGGGGGTGGAGGAAGAGAAGGAGGAGGAGGAGGAGAGAAGAGACCAGCCATCTTTGACTGTACTGTGCAGGCAAGGATTCTGGGCCACACACACGCACACCCCAGGCACTGCTGATCCCTGGAGACGTTTGGCCCCCACTTTTGGCAGATGCCCCACCCCCCACCCTCTGATGCATGGCAGTTTTGACTGCAAGTTCTGCGGGGCCTTTACTCAAAGGCGGGTGAGAGAGAGGCCTTGGAATGCCATCCTCCCCTGCCAGGGCTTATCAGTTCTCCTCTGCTTGTTCAGCCAGCAACACAGGACCGGTACACCTTTCCCACAGGGATGCAGTGCCGAGCCCCAACCCTTCCCAGCCAGCACCCCCAAACCTTCCCACTGATTCTTGTAAACGCCCCGCGCCCTCACACACACCAATGTTCTGTTGATCCCTTCTCTGGGAACGGGCACTTCCTTCGCTCTTGCTGACCTCCACCCCCTTAGTCCTCTTCCTGCTGTTTCAGGGCTCTGTGGACGGGGCAAGAGGTGGTAAGGCCTCCACCGAGGTGACGCCTCTCGTAAGCCGTGCAGGCTGATCTGGTCCCATCTGCCAGGAGCTTCTGGAACTTAAGACATGGAGTCTTGGAAGCCTTTTGTCCTAAACTTAAGCCATGGCCATGGGACAAATCACCATCCTGTATTTAACAAGTGCTTCTAAAGCACTCATATGAGTTTGTAAGGTAGACACTGGCGAAGTGTCCAGTTTACAGATGAGAACACACAGGTGCAGTAAGGGAAGTGCATTCAGCAAGGGGCGGGGCTAGCAAATGGTGGGTTTGGCTCCAGAGCCCACACTCTTGCTCTACACCTTGTGGCCACTGTCTTAGTGCATCTACTGACTGATCGCCTCTGGTGGGTCAAGTGGCTTCACGTCTAGGTTGATAAGAACAATAATAACACCAAAAGCATCTGAAATGTGTGAAGCATGCTGGTAAGCAGTGCCCATGCACTCTTTTATTTAATATTCATAAAAACACCATTTTATAGATAATCAAACTGAGGCACAGGTTGGTTAGGTAAGGTCCCCGAGTTGCCAAAGCCTCAGAAGAGCAGGGATTCTGACCAGATGTCTAATCTCAGAACCTCTGACCCTCTCTCCCCTCCCCCAGGCTAGACCGCCCCTCCCTTCTGTGAGTGCCCACGATATTCAATATATCTCCTAGGCTCTTTTATATGTGCTAGAAATGGAGTGTCTCCTGGATGCCAGGCACAATTCAGAGGCAGGGGACCAAGGGAAGCGCCCAGAGAACTCACTATACAGTGAGCCGAGAGCGTAAGGACAGTTTGGGGTGGTCAGCGCTGTGTTGGGGAGGCCAGAAGGCTGAAGGAGCACAGGGAAGGGAGTCCTGACTCAGCCAGAGGGGAAGGGTCAGGAAAGGCATTCCATGGGAAGAGAGACTGAAGGCAACAAGACTTAACCAGGAGATGAAGGGGCGGGAAAGCATTCTGCATCTTATCCCAGACTCACTGCACATAGTGCTGTTTATCTAAGCCACGGGCAGCCCATGCTGGAGGTGGGGCGCCAGGGCCTTGGGCCCATCTGCTCGCTCTGTCTGCCAAAGTAGGACACACACACTAGGGCACAAAGATTCAGAGCCCCTGGATGCCGTGGGCTTTGCTCCTACCCCTGAGTCAGCCTGTGTGCTGGACCGTGAGAGAACAAGCCCTCTGAGCCAAGGAAACCATACGTGCAAATAACACACTGGCTGTCCTCAGATAGTAGATAGCGCTAGATAAAATAGATAAATTCCTCCAGGAATGGCCATAACTGCCTCAAGAAGAAATAGAAATTCTGAATGGATGTATAACAAGAAAAGAGGGGCACCTGGGTGGCTCAGTCGGTTAAGTGTCTGCCTTTGGCACAGGTTATGATTTCGCACTTTGTGAGTTTGAGTCCAGCATTGAGCTCTGTGCTGACAGCTCAGAGCCTGGAGCCTGTTTCAGATTTTGTGTCTCCTTCTCCCTCTACCCCTCCCCCATTCATGCACTGACTCTCTCCCTCTCTCTACTAAATATAAATAAGCATTGAAAAATGTATTAAAAAAAAAGAAAGGGATTTTAGTTAGTAACCAAAAACCTCCTACAAAGAAAAGACCAGGTCCAGATGACATCACTGGTAAATTGTACCCAACATTGAAAGAATTAATATAAATTCTTCAAACGTCTTTCAAAAAAAATAGAAGAAGAGGGCACACTTCCCAATTCATTTTATGAGCTTAGTATTATCCTGATACAAAAACCCAATGATATCACAAGAAAACTAGAGACCAATACTCCTTAAGAATGTAGAAGCAAAAATCGTCAACAAAAACGCTATAAAACTGAACCCAGCAACATTATAAAAAAGATTATATGTCACAACCAAGTAGGATTTATCCCAGAAATACAAGGTGGTTTTCACTTTGTTTTTGTTTTTGTTTTTGTTTTTGTTTTTTTTGATACAGAGAGAGACAGAGCATGAAAGGGGGAGGGTCAGAGAGAGGGAGATACAGAATCGGAAGCAGGCTCCGGGCTCTGAGCTAGCTGTCAGCACAGAGCCCGACGCGGGGCTTGAACCCACGAACGTGAGATCTGACCTGAGCCGAAGCCGGAGGCTTAACCGACTGAGCCACCCAGGCGCCCCATTCACTTTGAAAATTAATTAATAAAGTACACAAAATCAATAGAAAATAAAAAAACAAAGGCTGCATGATCATCTCAATATATTTAGAAAAAGTATTTGACAAAATCCAACACCCCTTTGCGGCAAAACCACTTGACAAAGTAAGAAGAGAAGTGAATGTCTCAGCCTGATAAAAAAATCATCTATAAAAAAGCCATAGCTAACATCATATTTGTGGATTCCATTTCCTGTGGAAAAACAATAGGGACGTTCCTTATAATATTAAAGTTATAATATAAAAATGGAATTATCCTATAACCCGGCAATACCACTTCTGGATAGACACCCAAAAGAAGGGTTGCCAGGGGCTGGACAGAGGAGGGCATGGGGAATTTTATTATTGAATAGGTACAGGGTTTCTGTTTTGCAAGATGAAAAGCGTTATGGAGATGGATGGTCGTGATGATTGCACAACCAAAGGAATGTACTTAATGGCACTGGAGTGTCCACTTATTAAGGTGGTAAATTTTATGTTATGTATAATTTACCACAATTTTAAAAAATGGAAAGAAGGAAGCAAGGAAAGGAGGGAGGGGAAAGAAAAAGAAATAGAAGAACTTCCAGATTGGAAAGGAAGAAGTAAACCTATTCTATTTGCACATGGCATGATCTTGTATATATAAAATCCTAAGTATCCACTAAAAAGCTATTAGAACCAAAAATCAAGTCCAACAGGATTGCAGAATACAACCTCAATTTGCAAAAATTAATTGTACGTCTGGACACTAACGATGTATAATCTGAAAGTGAGATTAAGAAAGCAGATCTGCTTTTTCGCACCGGGTTTGCCGCCAGAGCACAGGTGTCATGAAAACCACCACTAAACCTAAACCAAAATGGGAAAGGAAAAGACTCATATCAACATCATCGTCATTGGACACGTAGATTTGGGCAAGTCTACCCCTACCGGTCATCTGATCTACAAATGTGGTGGGATCTACAAAAGAACTACCGAAAAATTTGAGAAGGAGGCTGCTGAGATGGGAAAGGGCTCCTTCAAGTACGCCTGGGTCATGGATGAACTGAAAGTCGAACATGAACCTGGGATCACCATTGATATCTCCCTATGGAAATTTGAGACCAGCAAGTACTATGTGACCATCACTGATGCCCCGGGATACAGAGACTTCATCAAAAATATGATTACAGGCACATCTCAGGCTGACTGTGCTGTCCTGATTGTGGCTGCTGGTGTTGGCGAATTTGAAGCCGGTATCTCCAAGAGTGGGCAGACCTGTGAGCATGCCCTTCTGGCTTACACACTGGGTGTAAAACAACTTATTGTTGGTGTTAACAAAATGGATTCCACTGAGCCACCCTATAGCCAGAAGAGATACGAGGAAATTGTTAAGGAAGTCAGCACCTATATTAAGAAAATTGGCTACAACCCTGACACAGTAGCATTTGTGCCAATTTCTGGTTGGAATGGTGACAAGATGCTGGAGCCAAGTGGTAACATGCCTTGGTTCAAGGGATGGAAAGTCACCCATAAAGACGGCAATGCCAGTGGAACCACACTGCTTGAAGCTCTGGATTGCATTCTACCGCCAACTGGTCCAATGGACAAGCCTTTGCATCTGCCCTTCTGGGATGTCTACAAAATTGGTGGTATTGGTACAGCCCTTTGTGGTTTGTGTGAAGACTGGTGTTCTCAAACCTGGCATGGTGGTCACTTTTGCTCCAGTCAATGTTACAACTGAAGTAAAGTCTGTTGAGATGCACCATGAAGCTTTGAGTGATGCTCTTCCTGGGGACAATGTGGGTTTCAATGTCAAGAACGTATCCGTCAAAGATGTTCATCGAGGCAATGTGGCTGGGGATAGCAAAAATGACCCACCAATGGAAGCAGCTGGCTTCACAGCTCAGGTGATTGTCCTGAACCATCAGGGACAAATCAGTGCCGGCTATGCACCTGTGCTGGACTGTCACCCAGCTCACATTGCCTGCAAGTTCGCTAAGCTGAAGGAGAAGGTTGACCGTCGTTCTGGAAAAACGCTGGAAGATGGTCCCAAGTTCTTGAAATCTGGTGATGCTGCCGTCGTTGATACGGTTCCTGGCAAGCCCATGTGTGTTAAGAGCATCTCTGACTGTCCTCCTCTTAGCCACTTTGCTGTTCGTGACATGAGACCGATGTGGCCGTGGGTGTCATTGAAGCAGTGGACAGAAGGCAGCTGGAGCTGGCAGGGTCACCCAGTCTGCCCAGAAAGCTCAGAAGCCTAAATGAATGTTATCCCCAATCCCTGCCACCCAGTCTTAATCGGTGGTGGAAGAGCGGTCTCGGAACTGCTCGTGTCAATTGGCCACTTAAGTTTAATAAGAAAAGACCGGTTAACGATAACAATGCGTCGTAACATCTTCAGAAGGAAAGAAGAATGTTTTGTGAACCAGTTGTTTTTGTGTGTGTGGCAGTTTTAAGTTACTAGTTTTTAAAATCAGTACTTTTTAATGGAAACAATTTGACCAAAAATCTGTCACAGAATTTTGAGACCCATTAGAACAAAAGTTTAATGAGAAAAAAAAAAGCAGATCCATTTACAAGAGCATCAAAAAGACCAAAATACTTAGGAGTAAATTTAAGAAAAGAAGAGCAAAGCTCAGATGCTGGAAACTATAAAACACTGTTGAAAGAGACTGAAGACCTAAATAAACGGAAAGGCCTCTTATTTTTACGGCAGTGCCGCAAAACCAATCTACAAGACTCCACGTGATCTCTGTCCACGTTCCAAGTGAGTCTTGTTTGTTTTTTTTCTAAATCTGACAAGCTGATCCCAAAATCCATTTGGAATGCAAAGGACCCGAAATATCTAAAACAATTGAAAAAGAAAACTCAAGTTGGAAGGCTCATTACTTCCCAAATTTAAAACTTACTGTAAATATAAGATCACCCAGTGTGGTTCTGATGTAAAAAAGAACATATAAGTCAATGGAGTAGAATTGAGAGTCCAGAAATAAACCTTAACAATCACGCTCAACTGATTTTGACAAAGGTGCCATGACAATTCAGCAGGGAGAGAAGAGCAGCTGCAACAAATGAAGCTGGAACCACCGATTATCCACAGGGAAAAACAAGAAGAGTTGGCCTTTTGCATCACACCATACATGAAAATGAACTCAAATGAATTGTGGACTTACATGTAAGAGCTAAAAGTATAAACTTAAAAAAAAGTATTTTTAATGTTTATTTTTGAGAGAGAGAGAGAGACAGAGAGACAGAGCGTAAACTGGGGAGGGGCTGAGAGAGAGGGAGACACAGTATCTGAAGCAGACTCCAGGCTCTGAGTTGTCAGCACAGAGCTTGACGCACGGCTCGAACCTACAAACCGCAAGATCATGACCTGAGCCGAAATCAGACGCTTAACCAACTGAGACACCCAGGCGCCCCTAAAAGTATAAACTTTTCAAAGAAAACATAAGCTAATCTTCATGACCTTGGGGTAAACAAAGCCTTTTTTAGTTATGACATCAAGAACGCAAGTTACAACAGAAAAAAATGAAAAATTAGACTTCATCAAAATTAAAACTGCGAGCCGCAAATTATACTTTCCAAAAAATGGAAAGATAGTCCAGAGAAGAGGAGAAAATATTTGCAAGTCAGGTATCTAGTAAGGGACCCGTATCCAGAATATATAAAGAACTCTTACGACTCAATAATAAAAAAATATTTCTTGAAAATGGGCAAAGGATTTGAATAGATGTTTCTCCAAGGATGATATACAAATGGCCAGTGAGCACATGAAAAGATGCTTGACATCATTAGTCACTAGGGAAATGCAAATCAAAACCACAACATACCACTTCAAACCCACTAGGACCGAGATGATCAAAAATAGACAGTAAGCGTCAGTGAGCTTATGGAAAAGTTAGACACTTGTACATTGCCAGTGGTGATGTACAATGGTGCAACCATCTTGGGAAACGGGTTGACAGTTCCTCAAGAGTTACACGTAGAGTTACCATACAGCCTAGCAGGTGCACTTCTAGGTACATACCCAAGAGACATGAAAACAAATAACCACACAAAAACCTGCATGTGAACATTCATAGCAACATCATTGGAAATAGCTGAAGAGCAGAAACAATCCAAATATCCATCAATGGATAAACAAAATGTGGTATATCCATGCAATGGAATATTATTCAGCAATGAAAAAGGAGCAATTACTGATACACGCAATAACATGGATGAACTTGGAAAACATTATGTTATGTTTTAAAAGCCAGTCACAGGGACTTCTGGGTGGCTCAGTCCATTAAGGATCTGACTTTGACTCAGGTCATGACCCCACAGTTTGTGGGTTAGAGCCCCGTGCCAGGCTCCATGCTGACAGCTCAGAGCCTGGAGCCTGCTTTGGATTCTGTGTCTCTCTCTCTTTCTGCCCCTCCCCCGCTCGCTCGCATGTGCGTGCACGCACACGCTCTCTCTCTCTCTCTCTCAAACATAAATAAACATTAATTTTTTTCTGTAGACAGTCACCAAAGGCCACACATTGTATAGTTCCCTTTAGTGAACTGTCCGAATAGGTAAATTGGACATTAGACTAGCAGTTGCCTAGGGCTGAGGTCGACCGGGGCAGAGTTAGGAGCCCCCACTAATGGTTACGGAGTTTCTTTTGAGGTGATGAAATGCCCGAAAATGAAATTGTGGGGATGAGTGGGGAACTCTGTGAACATAGTAAAAACAGTGAATTGTAGTCTTCAAATGGGTGAATTTCAGGTGATGGTATTCTCTCTGAAGAAGGCTGTTCCAAACAATCAAGCGGCAGAGAAAGCCTCCCTGAGAATGTGACATTAGAATCTTTGGCAGGGAAATGAAACATTTTACAGTAGAAAATATGATGGAGCAGAGAGCAAAAATCACACACATTTTAATAATAAAACATGAGACGTTAAAGAACCTTGGGGTCCACATGGGTCCCTTCAGGCCGAGGTCGCCTGGTATCGAGGCACTTGAAGACGTTGTTTGAGAAGAACCTGTCGGGGCCAGTGTGGGGGGGAGTGGAGCTATCAGAGCCGGATTTGGGGGTGATCAGGGTGGGGAAAGGACTGGAGTCAGGGTGGACCCTATATCCCCAGGAAGGGAGAGGACATTCGGGAGCACAGTGCTTTGTGCCTTGCCTGTGAGCCTCTTGTTTCCACTTTACAGATGGGAACACTGAGGCTTGGAGGGCTACGTAATAATAATAGAAATACAAGTCCACAGTATCTGAGGCAAACTGGCCCAATGGTGAGACAATTTTGAGTTTATTTATATTGAGAAAGAGAGAGGGGGGAGGGAGGAAGAGAGAGAGAGAGAGAGAAAGAGAGAGAGAGAACGACTGGGGAGGAGCAGAGAGAGGGGGAGACAGAGGATCCAAAGTGGGCTCTTTGCAGACAGCAGAGAGCCCAATGTGGAGCTCAAACTCATGATCTGTGAGCTGAAGTCTGCTGCTCAAATGACTGAGCCATCCAGGCATCCCTGGTGGGGCAATTTATATGCTGGTCTGATGAGAAAAGACAGCAGATTCTAGAGATCAATGAGGATGTTCAGCAGGACTGGGTGACTGATCTGTTGTGGGAGGGGAAAGTCTGGGAAGCGTCAAGGATGCAGCCAGTTTCTGGCTTGTCCCCTGGGGGAATGCCACTGGGCAGAAGGCAGCAGGTTCTATTGGACGTGGGACACCTGTGGGACAGCATGCAGTGCGGAGGGGAGGGCTCCAGCTGGACATATTGGTCTGGAGGTCAAAAGACAAGTCTGTGCTCGCAACAGGGCAGGTGGGAGATCAGGGGTCCTACACTCACACATCGCCTTGTAGACAGTACCGAGAGTGCCCCAGGCTTGTGGCGGTTCCCGGAGGGACCGTGGAGAACCCCAGAGTACATCCCCGCCAGGGGCAGCCATCACCCACCTATAGACCATAACCGTAATGCGCAGAATGGTAAGGGACCATGATTAACAACATGGAATTTGGAGCCAGACTCCCTTACAAGTTGCTTTACTTCCCGGGCCTTGGATTCCTTATCTATAAAACGGGGATGAGATTCATACCGCCTCCTTGGGGAAAAATACAGCGTCTAGAACTCTAGCGCCTGGCACACCATAGCAAGTCTACAGAAGCATCCGCTCTCCCTGTCCTGAGTCTTCAGACCCAGCTGTCAGGGAAGCCCCAGACCCGAACTTTGGTGTGAAATTTCCTGATCTGAAGTTATTGGTGACGGACTTAAAATGTATTTGAATAGTCTAGAACCAAACTCAGTGCCCGTGGCTAAAGTGTGCGTCTGGCTGGTGGGCTGTCAGTCTGTAAATGGTGGTTTTTGTTTTTTGTCTTTTTAATGTTTTATTTTTATTCTTATTTGAGAGAGAGAGAGAGACAGTGTGAGCAGGGAAGGGTCGGAGAGAGAGGGAGACACAGAATTGGAAGGAACACTGGCTCCAGGTTCTGACCTAGCTGTCAGCACAGGGCCTGATGCCGGAACCCACGAACCCCCAAGATCATGACCTGAGTCGAAGTAGGACGCCTAACCAACTGAGCCACCTGGGCACCCCTGTAAATGGTGCTTCTGTCTGGAGAGGAAGGGAAATGGGCAGAGAGGGCCCTGGGAGCCCCGGGATGGAGGAGGAGGCACCCCCTCACCTTGCACATGCCTGCAGGATCCCGGAAGGAGAGGCAGGTGTACTGCAAGGCCGTGAGGAAGCTGTTCAGCGTGGAAGCCTCTGGGAGGAGGACCCGGGTCCGCAGGGCAGGCGGCCGTGGTCATTGGCGCGAGGACCTCCTGGAGCCCACCACCCAGCCCATCGTCACCGGCAAGTTCAAGATGCTGGAGCCGCCCATGCTGGGCCACGACCTGAGCCTGGCCCTGTGCTTGGCCAACCTCACCTCCCGGGCCCAGAGGGTCCGAGTCAACCTGAGCGGCGCCACCATTCTCTACACCCGCAGGCCGGTGGCGGAGATCCTACACGAATCGCACACGGTGCGACTGGGGCCAAAGGAAGGTAGGGAGGCAGCCGCTTGGTGGGAACCGCTTACTGGGCGGGAAGGAACCCGGCGGGAGTTGGGGGGACGGGGTGGGGCTTCCCAACATCCTGTTCCCTTCCCAGGGAAGATGGGGACGTTTCAGCACCTTGCCTCTTGTCCCCACTTGACAGGTGAGAAAAGTGAGCTCAGAGGGGCTAAATCATGAGACTCGTAATAAAAGCCATGGCTATCTGGTGACACACGTGTGAAGATGAGGCGATCACAGTTCGCGTGAATATTTACACCCCAACTAAATACCTACCGGTAGCATTTCACAGCATATGCCTTGTGTTACCTCTTTAACACACAACTGATTCTAGAGCCCGTCTGGCTCCAAGAGTTCTGTGTGAGAGGCATGGACCCATCAGAAATGGTCTCTTGGGGTGGCAGGTGCTAGGGCCTGTCCTGAGCATTCTGCACGCATCGGCCAGCCTGCCTACAGCCCTTCTCTGTCCTCACTCCTCCCTTCCCTCCCCTCCTGCTCTCCCCTCTCCCCCTCCTCCACTCCCCCCCTCCCCGCTTTCATAAGGAAATAGGAACACACACTTTCTCCTGGATTTTTTTTTCATATTAAAGGTAATATATGTTCATTAAGAATTTCAAAGAAAGGTCACCTGTGATCCCGCCACCCACCTACAAATGCTTCCCTTCCGTATTTTTAATGCCACTTGCCTTTTGCAAAACAGCTCTAATTAAATTGTGCATGTTTAGTGTTCATTAGTGCCTCCCTTTTTCCACATCACATTGTCCTTTAAATATTTTTATAAGCTCTTCATCTGCATCATTTTCATAGATGCATAATCTTTAAATAGATAGTTCTTTTTATATGTTGCGGGATTCAAGTCCCACAAAATATTATTCAACTAATATTTTGTTGTGGAGCCTTAGCATTTGCATTTCTAATAAGTTCTTAGATGATGCGGATGCCACCGTGCCCAGGGCCACACTTTGAGAACCACCGATCTCCCACCACACAAGGAATAAATGGCATAACATATATCAAGTATTTGGCATAATTTCTACAACCTAAGGAACATGTGATTTATTGTAGGGACTGACAGTATTATTGGACAGTACTATTGACTTATTATTATAAGTTGAGGGTAATAATACTTGCTCATGGAATCGTGTGGATGGAACGAGTTAGTCAATGAATGTGCTTCCAACTGCCCAGCAGTAAAGTTAGTAAAAGTCAGCTTTTCTCATTATTAATTATTGCTATTGTAGTAAGGACTCTCTTAGTAATGACCTACTAGACTAAGGAAACCCATAAAACAGTGTCGAATTTTGACAAATGGATCAGCATTTGAGCATTCGGGAAGCATCTACTATATGCAGATGTGCTCTGGGGGAGCATGGAGTGAACCAAGTTCAAATCCTTTAAGGACCTTTCCCACATGTTGAAAACTCAGATGCCTTCGGGGACAAGAAGGAAACAGAACCACAGGAAGAGCAGTGGGGTGTGGTAGGACCTGGAGTAAGTTGGAAAGAACATATTGTACCTAAAAGAAAAAACATATGGTGGTCCAAAAAATCCAAATACAACTGGCAGTCAGCTGTGGCCATGCTCAAAAGAAGGAAATGCATAGGAGGGTGTCAGTGGTTGGTGGGGGTCCCAGGACCACGGGAGCTCAGAAGGCAGAGGGCACAAGATCACTTGAGTGGGAGATCTGTGAAGGCTTTCCCTGGTGGGGCTGACTAGGATGGGCCTTAATGGGGAGGGAGGATTTGAAGAAGCTTGGGGGAAGTTGGCCTCTTCACTGGATTGGAAGCTTGAGACAGACTTTAACCTCTCTCTTCTTGGCACCTAACACATAGTAGGTGCTCAATAAATAGGGGGTGGATTCCTGATGGGATGAGTGCATAATGGACTGAGGCATTTCCATCTGGAATGACTGGGGAAAGTTTAAATATACCTCCGGGAGTTTGTAGAGAAACAGTGTGGTGTCAGGGTAGCCCACTGGCCTGAATTTGAATCCCACCTCATCTTGGTTCTTTGATATACTTGCTGTCTGCCATTGGACAAGAAATTAACCTCTCTGAGCCTTAGGTTGCTTCATCTGTGAACTGATACTAATAATGCTCATGTCAGCTTGGTGGCAAGGACCAAAGAGAGTGTAACTAGGAATTGAGACTTCCCTTCCTCATTCTGGATTCCATTGAAAGAAAACAGTGGACCCCTAAGTCCTACCTCTGCTTTCTCTTCCAGAGAAAAAGATCCCAATCACAATATCTTACTCTCAGTATAAGGAAGACCTGACAGAGGACAAGAAGATCCTGTTGGCTGCAATGTGCCTTGTCACCAAAGGAGAGAAGTTCCTGGTGGAGAAGGACATCACTCTGGAGGACTCCATCACCATCAAGGTGAATCCAGTCTGTGTCTTAAGCTCTGGCTACAGCTCTCAAGGGTGGGGAGAAGTGGCATGGATGCAGAGGGATGGATATAATGATGGAGCTCACTAAGGGGGTGGGTGGATGCAAGGGGTAGCCATGATTAATGCCCATGCCAGGATCCAACCAGCATCCCAGCCAGGCCCCGTAGGCTTCCTGGGGAGTGCAAAGGAGGAGAAGGATGACTTACAGGTGTTACTCTCCAGGTTCTGGGTCCAGCCATGGTGGGGGTGGCGGTCATGGTGAAAGTGACGGTGGTCAACCCCCTCCTGGAGACGGTGGAGGATTGTGTGCTGATGGTGGAGGGCAGCGGCCTTCTCCAGGGACAGCTCAGCATCAAGTAAGTGTTAGCCTGGGAGTGGAGGGTCCACCTTCCTCATAGGATGGAGATGCTGCCAACGGAGGGGGTGCGGGAGGGACGCTGGGCGCCCAGGAGCCAGCTCACAGCCTAAACACACCAACCTTCATTTCTGTATCCCTCCCTTCCTTCATTCGGTCATTAGCTTCATTGGGTGGCTCATTCACTCACTCATTCCTCATTCATTTACTTCATCTATCTGCTCAACTCAGTCTTGACTGGTTTCTTCATCCACTCATTCACACATGTTCCATTCATTCATGCACTCATTGACTTACTCACTCTCGCCATTCACTCCTTCCTTCTTGCATTCATGCATTCACCCATTCACATGATCCTTGATCATAGGATCTCTTCTGAGCCACGTGTCAACTCTGGGAATGCCAAGATGGACAGATGGGGTTCTGCTTGGAGAGGTGTTCCCACAGACAGGTGGTCCTTCAAATGAGGACAGTGTGATTTGTGCAGAGGAATGGATCCCCAGGGTCCAGAGAATTGGGGGTGGCCCTTAATTGGGGATGAGATGAAACCAAGGAAAAGCTGCAATGGAGCTGATATTTGAGCTGGGCCTTAAATGATGACTTGGGAAGCTTTTCAGGTATCAAGAAGCATGGAGGGCTTCTTAGTCAGAGGTCTCAATGGCTGGTACAGTCAGGGAGGGTCTCCTGGAAGAAGAGACACTTGATCTGGCCCTTGGCTGCAGTTGGAATGGGAAGGGCATCCTCGGTGGGAGGAACAGTGCAGAAAAAAGCCCAGAGAAGGAAAAGTAAGGTATGTTCAAGGCACAAGAAGGAGAGAAGCCTGACTGGGTGGAAAGAGGTGAGAAGTGGTGGAAGGAAAAATGAAGCTGAAAGCCTACTGGCAAGGCTTAAATGTCAAGTCTCAAGGTGTGTCCTTGATCCCAAGGGCTCTGGAGAGGGCAGGCCAGATTCAGAAGGAAAGGGGACTGATGGTCTGGCTTTCTCCCATCCCCTTTCCCCAGTGTGCCCAGCCTGGAGCCCCAGGAGAGGGCCTCGGTCCAGTTCAACATCACCCCCTCCAAGAGTGGCCCAAGGCAGCTGCAGGTGGACCTCGTCAGCTCCCACTTCCCAGACATCAAAGGCTTTGTGATCATCCATGTGGCCACAGCCAAGTGACTGGCCACCACAAAGGGCTCAGAGAGGAGGAGATAGCCCCTGTTCCCTCCCTGTCCACCTCTCTGCCTCTCCTGCATGGGAGCCAGGAGACCTGGGCTCCAGTTCTGCTTCAGTTTCTTCCCCACTTTGTAAATTTGGGCAAGTTTCTTCTTCTCATGGGCCTCAGTTTCCCCATCTGTAAAACAGAGTGTTAGACTCGGCAACCCTCAGACTTTTGGACAATGCTGGATGATGTTGGGAGCCTCTTCCACCTTCATCAATTGCCCTCATTGCTGGGAGGCTGATCAAGCATCACTGGGACTATGGCCCACCGACTCTGCCTCCCCCTGCCCTGCCAGCCCACCACACCCTGGCCAACCCCTAGGTTCTCATTGCTTCTATCTCAGCTCCTCAACATTCTGACCACATCCAGATCCAAGAACGTCCTCCCAGCATTAAAGAGGAACTGGCAAGTGTTAGAGGTGACACCCACACATCCCTCACCACTCCCATTTTACACAGAAGGAAGAGCCTTGTCCATGGCCATAGATGAGCTAGAGGCAGAATTGGGGTCCATGTACACACCATTTACACCATCTAAGTTTCACCCCAAAGTCATGTTCTGGAAATCATTAGATCTGAAGCAATGGGAGATTTTCCCGCAATGAAGACCTGTGACCGGCACCTGAGGGGCTCCTGCTGCCAGGAAGAAGCTGAAAACTGAAGAAAGGCCATCAAGCCTGGATCACACTTGAGGACAAAGCCCCAAATCTGCTCTCATCACAGTCATTGGGGGTCTCCTACCCCCAGCCTGGGGTCTATTTACTTTCTGAAATGAAAACAATGTTAACTTTGCAAAACACCCCCAGCAGCTACACACAAGCGTGTTTTTAGCATCAAAACTGGACAGAGATTTCTGGAACAAGGACTGGAGTGGAGACCACCAGGACCTGAGGACAACTGCACAGGTCATAGAAATCAGCTCAAAATGTTCTAGATAGCCACAAGAATTATAATTTGTCACAGAATTTAAGTCATTGGAACAATAACAAAACAGGCAGTGAGACTCCTCCTGAATACGAACTTCAGTGGAAACAATTTACGTCGTGAGTCTTTGCTAAAAGAGGGTCAGGCAAACACACGGACAGTAGCGGGTGGGTGATCCTTGTGACCAAGACTTCAGTGAAGGCGTTTCTCTGACGAGGTCTGCACAGCATAAGAGCTTGGAGAACCCAGATGCGTGGAGGAACCCCTTTCCAAGCCTCGGTTTGGGACACTAATCCTGTCCACGTAAGAGGGGCCACTGGAGGTTCAGAGCAGGCAGCCGTTTCCTCGGGACTGAGCAGCAGGAAGGGATCCTGGGGGCTCACAAGAGAGCGGATCTCCCACTCTTAGTAAAAGGGAAGCTCCTTTTAGCAGGGAGACCACGATGGCCTCCCCTTGCAATGGCTCTAGACACCTCATCCTTCAAGCAAGTGCCAATCTCCCATCTTCCTTGGCTGTACCAAGTTTCACTTCCCAGGAGGCTGACTCTCTGAGATGGAGTGTAGGGTACAGGACATTTCATGGGTAATGACCTGGGGGTCAACACAGTGGGAAGAAGGAGGAAGAAGCAGGAGGGGCAGAGGGCAGAGGGAGGAAGCGATCCATGATGCAGGTCCAGTGACACCCTGGTCCCTCCCCAGGGGCAGCTGTAGAGCTAACATGGCCTCTGAGAGTTGTCTTAAGTTGGGCCAAGATGGCTGGGCCTTTCTACGCCTCCATCCATCACTGATTCGCCCCAGAAGAGGCATGACTTTGGGCAAGATAGGTCCCTACAGGGAAGGCCGTCCCTGAGGCAGCAGACAGTGATGGTGGGACAACAAGCAGTCCACTGAAGGAAGGTCTGGACAGCGTGTCTCCACGTCCACCTGCATTCTGTCCAGCCCAGGGACAGAGCAGTGACATTACAAGCTCCCTCTGCCCATGGTCATGACCTTCCAGCTGATGGACACGGGTATTCAATCACAACACTTTAAAAGGTGCAAAACTTAAAATGAGAAACAAGAGTAAACAAGTAAACAACTCTGTGAATAAGTTAATTACATGTAGTGATGGACACCAAAGAGAAAACCAGACTCAACGTCTCCTCTCCCTGAGGCGTGGCATCACAGGGGTGGAGGTGTCCCAGGGGTCCTATGCCAGGTCCCAGCCAAGTCATTTCTGCTCTGACATAGTGGCTGCATGTTCCAGTTACCAACTGCTGTGTAACAAACCAACCCATAACTTCAGGCTTAAAATGATGACAACAGAATTTTGCTGATGAATCTGCCGTTCGGTCAGGGCTGCATAGGGATAGCTCATCTCTGCTTGACTCAGTGGAGTGGAGACAGTTCAGTGGAGGCTGGCCTGGGATCCCCTGAAGGCTTATCCGTTCACATTTCTGGTGGTGGGTGCTGGCTGTTGGCCAAGCACCATGCTGGACTGTCAGCCAGAACACCCCCTACAGCTTCTCCATGTGGCCTGGGCTTCCTCACAACCCACTGGAAGGGCAAGCGTCTCAAGAGAGTCAAATGGAAGCCATATTGCCTTTATGCCTTGGGGTTGAGACCATCCAGTGCCACTTCTGCCACATTCTATTCATCAAGGTGGTTACAAATAGTTTCAAGAGGAAATAGACCCAACTCATGATTTTTTTTAAAAAAGTGCAAAGATTCTGGAAGAGCTTGGAGGACTGGAGGTATTGCCGTAGATATTTTTGGAAATATACAATCTGTCATGCTGTCTCAGGCTGCCTGCCGCTTGACCCTCTGAAGACTCGTGGAATCCCATATTTCCCGATGTCTGCTCTGTCTCTTAGCACCCTCCCCAGTTTGCACTTAATTTCTACAGCATCCCCTTCACTTAAGCCAACAAAGATCAGTTTCTTCCGCTTGCAACCAAGAGTCTGATTCATGGAGACACCGAGGCGGAAACGAGCTTGATGTGTCCCGGGAAGGACATAAAGGCCAATGTGCCTAAAGTGTCCTGCGGCTCACCGCCTTCTTGATATTGGTCAGCAGCCCTAACCTGCAGTCCCTAGATGGTAACAAGACAGAATCAGAGGCCATGACCTTGACCCTGACCCTTCCAATAGCTTCCCGATCATGTTATCTTTGCCATTGCCGCAGCCTAAAGACTCTCCCGGAAAATGAGCCCTGGCCCTCCCTTCATTGGTGAGGCTCAGTGGGTTACAAGACTATTTCCTGAAGCAGGAAAGGTGGGGAGGTGGTAATGGGGGTGCTTGTGTGAGCCGAGGTTCTCCCAAGACACAAAACCAACGAGATGTATATATTGGACTCGTCAGCCAATTCTTTAATCCACTGTATTCCTGTGGACTATCATTGAACAATCCAAACCACAATTTATTTTTAATTTACATTTACAGTCAACAAATGTGAAATACTTAGATGTCAATCTAACAAAACATGTGGATTTACGTGCTGAAAACGAAAAAAATGCTGATGAGAGAAATCAAGGGCAGATTTAAATAAGTGAAGAGACATCTCTTTTTCATGGATTGGAAGACTCAGCAGAGTTAAGAAGTCAATTATCCCCAAATTGACATACAGGTTTAATGCGGCTGCCATCAAAATCTCAGCACAAAAATTTGATAAATTAGACTCCATCACAATTCAAAATGTTGGCGGCCCTGAGAAATCCTGTGAAAATAATGAAAGACAAGCTACATGCTGGGGAAAGACGTTTGCAAACCACATTTCTGACAAAGAACTAGAATCCAGAGTGCAGAAAGCAGTCTCAAAATCCAACAGTAAAAAGCAATCTAAAAAAAAGATGGGCAAAAGACGTAACCTTTTTGATGAAGAGGATATACAGGTAGCAAAAAAACCACCCAATTATGAAAGGATATTCAATATTATTAGCCATTAGGGAAATGTAAATTAAAACCACAATGAGGTATCACTATATACCAACAAAATTGCTAAAATTTTAAAAAGGTGACCTTGCCAAATGCTGGCAAGGATGCAAAGAATCTTGATCACTCTTTCCTCGCTGGAATAAATGTAAAATGTTACAGCCACTGTGGAAAATAATTTGGTGCTTTTGGAAGGAAGGAAGGAAAGGAGGGAAGGAGAGAGGGACGGAGGGAGGAAAGAAAGAAGGAAGGAAGGAAGGAAGGAAGGAAGGAAGGAAGGAAGGAAGAAAGGAAAGGAGGGAGGGAGGGAGGAAGGAAGGAAGGGAGAAAAGAAGAGAAGGCAGGGAGGAAAGGAGGGAGAGAGGGAAGGGAAAGAAGGAAGGGAGGGAGAGAAAGGGAACAAAGGAAGGAAGAAGGGAAGGAAGGAAGGAAAGGAGGGAAGGAAGCGGGGGAAAGAAGGGAAGGGAAGGAGGGAGGGCAGAAGGGAAAAAGGAAGGGAAGGAAAGAAGAAAGGAACATGCCACTAAAATACAAGCAAGCAATCACCATCCTGGGCATTTACTTCAGGAAATGACACTTATGTGCATGCAAGCGCCTGAGCAGGGATGTTTAGCAGCGTATCTGTAGCCTCCCAAGACTGGAAACAACCTAGATGTCCTTTCTTTGCTAAGTAATTCAACAGCAGGGGCGCCTGGGTGGCTCAGTCCGTTACATGTCTGACTCTTGACTTCAGCTCAGGTCGTGGTTTCACAATTTGTGAGTTCAAGCCCTGCATCAGGCTCTACACTGACAGTCTGGAGCCCGCTTGGGACTCTCTCTCTCTCTCTCTTTCTGTCTCTCTTTATCTCAAAATAAATAAATAAACTTTGAGAACAAAAACAAGAAAACAGTGGTCCACCCATAGCTTGGAATACTACTCAGAGATAAAAAGGGATGGAAACCACAAGAGACTCCTAATCCCTGAGAACAAACTGGGGGTGGATGGGGGGAGGAGAGGGGAAAGTGGGTGATGGGCACTGAGGAGGGCACTTGTTGGGATGAGCACTGAGTGTTGTATGTAAGCCAATCTCACAACAAATTATGTTCATAAAAAAGGGGGGGGATGGACTATGGACACTGCCCAATCTGGAGGAATTCCCATAGAATTATGCCAACTAAAAAAAGCCAATTCTGATAGGTGACACAGGATAGGAGACCATTTCTGTAACATTCTGGAAATGACAAAATTCTCGAAAGGGAGACTAGATCAGTGATTGGCTGAGGCTAAGGAGGACTGAGGGTGACAGCGAGTCCATATGGCTGTGACGGGGCAACACAAGCTTCCTTGTGACGATTCGAATGCGGACTCTGAACCCCTGTCACCGTCACTGCCCTAGTTGGGATACTGTTCTAGAGTCTTGTGAGATGTTACCATTGGTGCGAACGGGCTAAAGAGCACATGGGATCTTTCTGCGTTGTTTCTGATGACTGCGTGTGAATTATTATCTCAAAATAAAAAGTTTAATTAAAAATTTTAATTGGTAGAGGTTCATTTTATTGTGTAGCATATTGTCCACTCTCAAGAACGTTACCGTGTGCTTGAGAAGAGGGTGTATTGTGAGGGCGCCTGGGCAGCTCAGTCGGTTAAAGTGTCCGACTCTTGGTTTCTGCTCAGGCTGTGATCTCGCGGTTCGTGGGTTTGAGTCCCACATCGGGCTGTGTGCTGATAGCACGGAGCCTCCTTTGGATTCTCTCTCTCTCTCTCTCTCTCTCTCTCTCTCTCTCTCTCTCTCTGCCCCTCCATCTCTCTCTCAAAATAAATAAACTTAACAAAAAAAGACTGTGTCCTGTGGTTGTTGGGCAGGGAGTCCTATGGGTCAGTTAGGCCAGTGAATTGGTAAGAGCTGCTTTGAAGTCTTTGCTCAGAGATTGTGTGTATTGACTGCTTTTTGTTTTCTTGTTTCTTTCTGGGGGGAGAAGGGAGGTCGCATTTCCCTAACGTGTGTGGTGGGGGGGGTTGCATGTCTTCTAATTTTTATGGAAGACTAGCCATTTTACATCGGATAATGCTCCAACTGAATTCTGATCCCTCCCCGGAAAGGCCATTGTTACCACTGTTTGTTTCTTTGTGTCCTCAATTTGTGTGCCTGGATTAATTCTATGAAGTCTATTTCCCTTGCACTGTGGTGACTGATCTCTCTACTTAGAGTTTGGGGTGTGTTTTTTTTATCCTTGTTTTTAAGTCTGACTTCCCAGAGGTCATCCCTGGGTCAGCAGATGATTAGTCTAAGAGCTCTGGAAGCACCTTGAGCCCAGCAGGGTTTCTGGCCTCTGCTAATGAGTCTGTGCGTGTTTTCAGGAATGCAAAGGTCAGGCAGTTTACAAGTGGGCCCCATCTTTTAAGTCCTGTGTTTACACCTTACATTCAACCAGCAAGGAATAGCCTGTAACAGCTGGCTGGTGTGTCCTCTGATCTCTCTCTAGGTGCCCATGGCCTTGGGTATGACCTCAGCCTTCCAGACTACCAGGGCCTTAAGGAGGGTCTTATCAAGACCCACTCTGGCTGCCTCCTTCCCAGATATTCATTGTTATATTTCTTTTTTTTTTTTAATTTTCTAATGTTTATTTATTTTTGAGAAAGAGACAGCATGAGCAGGGGAGGGTCAGAGAGAAAGGGAGACACAGAATCCAAGGCAGGCTCCAGGCTCTGAGCTGTCAGCACAGAGCCCGACACGGGACTAGAACCCACGAACCGTGAGATCATGACCTGAGCTGAAACCAAGAGTCAGACGCCTAACTGACTGGGTCCCCAGGCGCCCCTCATTGTTAAATGTCTGGCCAGTCTACCAGACTGGTGCTTGCCCCAGCCAGCATGGAGACTTAGGCTGGGACGCTGGCCTTGCCTGGTAGTTTGCCACTAACCTTGCTGTTGGGTGTGAGATCAACCCTGCGCACGTAATTTTCTGCACTCTTCTGCAAAAAAAGTCTGGCCCCCTCATCCACAGAGCTGCAATTCTCATGGCCTGCCTCGCCCCAGTAGGGGGACCAGCTGCTCTGAGCTAAAATGCCATGGATTCCCATTGGTCTTACCAACGTTTGGTAGACTTTCTTAAATAAATGCTTCTCAATGTGTTGTATCTAATTTAACACATCCAAAACCAAAGCCCTGGTTCTTGTCACCTCCCACTGTAGTTGGGAGCTCCCTCCTTGCAGCCCTTCAGGTCAAAAAAACCTGGAAATTACTCTTTACCCCTGTTTCTCTCATCTTATGACATTCAATGCAAATCCTGTCTGCTCCACCTTCGAAAGATGCCCAGCATTCATACGCCTCTGGGCACCACCACCAAGCCTACTCAGACCCCGGCCATGGCCATTTTTTGCTTAGAACATTACGGTAGCTTCCCACTGGCTAGTCTGCCTCAGCTCCTACTCCCCTTCTCTCCTTCCTCCTCGAGGCCATTCAGGGAGCCTTCAGAATGTGAGTCGAATCATGTCACCCTTTTGTCCACACCACCGCCTTGAGGCGCCCCATCTCGCGCAGGGTGAAAGTAAGGGTTCTCCAGGGGCCTCTTGGCTGCTCTCTGACTTCTATCATTCTCCTACTTACCACTCCTCTGGATGCTGTAATCTGCATACTATAAAGAATTATTGACTATAAGGAGAGGTGGAGGAACTGGGGATTGGCTAATAAGAAATAAAGAACCCTCCAAAGAATTTAGGAATTTCATAGTTAGCAAGCTGCTGCTAGCCCTAGGGCGGAGAGAGCCCCAGAAGGAGCCCACTCCCGCCCACCCCCAATGAGGTCAAGATCGATCGCGTCTGCTGGAGAGAACATGCTACTGCTCAACATTGGCAGAGAAGCCCCTGTGGTGCTTCACGAGTGGAAGTCGCTGGAAATCTGCCCTCTCCAGTTGCAAGGCAGAGCCATTCATGGTGAGGTATCTGCCTCGAAACGCTCTTACAAAACTGCCCAAGACAGGTGTCCGGGAGGGGCTGGTTATGGGGTGCCGATGGCCGGTGCATCGCAGGCGCCGGTGCCAATAAAGCCGTCTTCCCTGCAGAAGCCTGGTGCTGCCGAGGCCACCCGGCTGTGGGAGCCGGGCCCTGGGGAAGTAGGGGGAGCTCCAGAAGCCCGCTGAGAGCAAACCAGAAGCCGGGAAACAGGGCCTCCCCCTCATCCCGTGGCGTTTCTCCAGCGCCCTCTACTGACAAACCGTAACATCGCGCCAGCGGACAAAAGGTGGGTTTGGGGCTGACATGCAATAAATTTGTAACTGACGCTGTGACCTTCTTGATGTTCTCTGAAAATTAAAGAGCGCTCCCACCTCAGTGCCTTTGCAGTGGCTGGACCACCCACCTGGAATCCTTTGTGTCCATCCCCAGCCGCACCTACCAGGTTTGCTCCCTTATTCTTACAGGTTTCTGCTCCCACTGCTCTTGATCAGTAGGACTGTCTTGGACCACTCTAATCAAATAGTACCATGTTCACAACACGTTGCGTCTCCCTTTATGATTTGCTTTTCTCCATAGCAATTGGTACCATCTGACATCATTTATTTAAATGTTTATTATTTACTGTCCATCTCCCTCTTGGACAATGTAAGTTCATCAAGTACAGAGAATTCTCCTATTTTGTTCATTCTTAGACCCAGCAGAACTAAATAGAGCAGTGCCTAGTACATAGCAGGCATGCAGTGAATACTTATTAAATGGGAGGATGGATGGATGATGGATGGATGGATGGATGGATGGATGGATTATAGTAAATTAGAAACAGAAAGAAAAGAAAATACCAGCCAGAGTCTCATCACTCAGACACTATCACAGTTCGCATAATGGGAAGCCTCCTTTTACATTTGCCCCCAATGAAAATTTCATTTTAATTTTTTATAGGTGCTTAAAATGCATACAAAAATGTATTTCTATCAAAACTGTGCATCTTGCTGAATTTTCACAAACTGAACCCACTGCACCCAGACCAAGAAATAGAACATTACCAGCACCCGAGAAGCTCCCTTTGTGCCCCGTCCCAGAGGAACCATAATCCTAAATTGTAGAAGCAAAGATTAGCACTTGTGCTTTATAGGAATGGAATTGCACATATGTATCTTTTCTTTGGCCTTGACTTCTGTCACTCGACATTTTATATAGAAGATTCATCCAGATTGCTGTGAGTTGTTGTAGATCCGTCATATTCTTTGATGTGCAATATTGCATGGTGTGGGTATACTACAATTTATCTTTCGTGTCTTTCAAGCTGTATACCACAATTTATCCACTTTACTGTCGATGGATATTTTAGGTGGTTTCCCGTTTGGGCTATTGTGTATGAACAGGGTTGCTATCTATATACGTTCTTGTATATTTCTTTTTGTGAGCATATGCCAGCATTTCTGTTGGGTACACATCTAGGAGTGGAAATGCTGGATCATAGAACATGCATATGCTCAGCTTTACCAGCCAGCCTCCCCGCCCCACACCCCGGGGATATTCTCTCCTTCGTGTCAACACGCATTCCCTGACATAACATGTGTGAAGCACCCGGCACTGTGCAAGGCCTTCGACACGAGGCAGTCTGGAACTGAGCATGTTCCTTCTTTGACTTCATGCAAAGCACTGTGGCTAATCCCCCGGGATGAAACAGACGAGCCACATCATCATGAGAGTAGATCCCACTCCCGAAAAAAAAATATTCTCAGGTTATCTTCAAAAGAAAAAAGTCCCTTTACAAAATTGACAGACTCAAGAACAATAAGAATGACAAGTATTTACAGACATCCTTTATGTATATAACATCATCTAATCTTCTGGGAGACGCTGTTTTATCACCCCGGAATACAAAGTCCAGCTTTGTTTTTTTATGTTTCACTGCTGACAGCTTTCAAGCCCATGAGAAAGCCTGTGGGCTGCCTCCCTTGGCACCTGTGGTCCCTCTCAGGGGACCCTCACCAAAGCCCACCCCGTAAGCACAATAAAATGGGCCAGTCACCTCTCCTGCTCTCTCAAGCTATTTTCAGACGTGCTGAGGCGCCTGCCTGCTCTGCCCCGAAAGCCGCTTTCCCCTCAGTGCAGGTGTAGGGTCGTGAGTCCCAGCTACTCAATCAAATCTGGATGAGGGGGTGTCAATCCCCCCAACAAAACAACACTGGCATCTTATAAATGAGGAAACCAGAGCCTAGGAAAGTTATTTTTCATTCATTCACTCAACAATATGTGCTGAGTGCACAAAACCATGGGAAAAACCATGGAGGGATTTCCTACCCTCATTAGAGTGGGGGAAGTCGCTTACCAAAAAAAATCATACATTGCTTTTAAATATATGAAAACATCACTATCCTTCCTTATAACTAAATATTTACTCATTAAAACAAGTTTTTTAGCTTATCAGTTTGAACAAGGCATAACAATGTAACAACACACTGAGTTGGCAAGGATGTAAGGATGTGAGAAACAGGCACTTGCCTACACTGTCATAAATGGTGCAAGATAATACAGTTAGAGGGTTATTTATTTGATATACTATCAATATTTTTTTAAACTTTTTTATTTTTGAGAGAGAATGAGAGAGAGAGTGTGTGTGTGTGCAAGTCAAGAGGGGGCAGAGAGGGAAGGAGACACAGAATCTGAGGCTGTTATGCCCAGATTTTAATATCGCCCCCAAAAAACCAGAGACCGCCAGGGAGACCGAGTCACGCATGCAAAAGCAAAGGGCTTTATTACGGGTTTAGGCTGGCCGGGGCCTAAGCTCGGGCTCACAGACTTTCCCAGAGTGGTGGATCCATGCTGAGAGCCCCGAACAAAGGTGGGGCAGGGCTTTGATGAGTTTGGGAAGGGGGAGTTACAGGAAATGGTGACATAGGTACAGTGATCCAATTATTAGTACACAATATTATTGACAGCAGGTTTATCCAATTACAACATTTAGAGTGTTAACCAATCAGAGTAGACCCAGGACCCAGGACCCTCACATAGGGTGTAACTAGCCCTGGGCAATAACTGATCTAGGCCTGCCCTTAGGAATGTTAAGGGTATTACAAGGGTGGTCCCTCTTGCCTTAGGCAATGCGTAACCGCCTAATAGTTCCGGAGAGACTGACCTTTAGACCTAGTTTAGAGGGGAAACTTAAAGCCTGTCATGGCGTCTGCTAGGTTCAGACTCGTGTTCTTACAAGGCAGCCTCAGGACTGAGCTTTCAGCACAGAGCCCGGTGCAGGGCTTGAACCCATGAACGCGAGATCATGAGCCAAGCCAAAGTCAGACACTTAGCCAACTAAGCCACCCAGGTGCCCCTATCTGTCAGCATTTTAAACGTATCCATTCTCTTCTTCAATAATTCTACTGGAATTTATACAATATACAGAGGCCTGGCACACAGCCAAAGAGGGGCAGGGCTTGACACTTCCTTCTTTCCTTAAATAAAGTGTATTTTATTTCAGTGTGGGTCTTTGTAGAAAATTAGAACAATACAGAAAATGAGGAAGGAAAAAAAATCAACCCACAAGCCCAGCCCAGGTGCAAGACTGAGCTCATACACTGGAGGCTGCCTGCCTCCTGACGGAGCAATGCTGCCTCCTGGTGGATTTGTTTCTAAGTACATTCACTGTTCACCATTTTTAACTTTTAAAATGTACTGAATTTTTTTAACCTGGGAAGGTGCTCATGTGGTTCATAGTTTAAATGTTCTAAATGGTACACACTGGGAACTTCCTTCCATGCCTGTTTCCCTGTAACTAGATTCCTTGCCCCACAGGCAACCTAACTGGCCCAGCCCAGGCCGCAGTTCCTCCAATGTATGCATACACCCCATTCAGCCAATGAGAGCTTCCTTCCGTCCAGTGCCTGCCTTTGAATCATGAACATCTCTCCTAAAGACTTAGAAGATTCAAAGAAAAAGTATTTTTACATGCAATATTCAAGGCAGCCTGGTTGTAGTCATGAGAAATCAGAGATAATATGAATTCCCGAAATAAGAATGATCAGGTTCTATACATCCGTCATCATTACTAGGACTTATGTAATGACAGGAAAACGTGTATCACAAAAGTTGTTTTTTTTTAAGACACACACAAAAGAGGAAATTGGTTACTTGACAATAAAAACAAGGGGACGGGGCGCCTGGGTGGCTCAGTCGGTTAAGCCTCCGACTTCGGCTCAGGTCAGATCTCACGTTTGTGGGTTCGAACCCCGCGTCAGGCTCTGTGCTGACAGCTAGCTCAGAGCCTGGAGCCTGCTTCCCGTTCTGTGTCTCCTTCTCTCTCTGCCCCTCCCCCTCTCATGCTCTGTCTCTCTCTGTATCAAAAATAAATAAAACATTAAAAAAATTTAAAAAAAACAAACAAAGGGCGCCTGGGTGGCTCGGTCGGTTGACCGTCTGGCAGGGTCATGGAATCCAGCCCCTCACGGGGCTCTAAGCTGAGCCTGGAAACTGCTGGAGTGTTGCAGGGTGATGCCGAATAGAAGCGAGGCATGGTTTTATTTACGGCGGGGCCAAACCTGACTCCTGATGGTAAGGATGCCCCGACCAAAGGTGACAGTGAGATTTAGACAGAATACGTCATTATTGACTTAACCAATTACAATCCACAGCACTTCATGGAAGCCAGTTACATTGTAATATGCAGACGCTCGTTTTGCCGGGAACCTACCATTTTAAAGTTCTTTGTCCTTTTAAAATGACCAAACATAGTTAGACACCTAAGATACTGCGGGACAGTGACCAGGTAACTTTCACCTCACCTTAGCCAGGTCTTAGTAAAGGGGTGGGGTTGCTTAACAGAATCTTGAAAAACAAGTTAAACTTTAGGTCACAATGTTCATTATCGAGTGTCATTCCATAAGTTGACCTATAACATTGAGATTCTCTCTCTTTCCCTCTGCTCCTCTCCCGCACTGCACTCTAATAAATAAATAAATAAATAAATAAATAAATAAATAAAATCCATCCTACCACTTTGAGAAAAAATAAATAAATAAAAAGAAATCCGCCCCCCCCCCCCGCCGGAAATAAAAAGAACACAAGGATGTAACAATGATCTATCATTTTCAGCTGTCAGACTAGGAGTGGATTTCTTCACGACAATTATCAATTCTGAATTGTGAAAAGTGTAGTCGTTCTGCAACAGGGCAACTCAATTCAGGTTTCAATAAAGTTAACGGAGACATTTGCAACCTTCTTGGATTGCCTAAACAATAGAATGATCTCTAGGCACAAATAGGATCATCACGTTATTTGTTAGTGAGAAAGCTAAATGTCCAACTGCAGAGATCCGGTTAAGTAAATGGTGGTATGTCTCTTAATGAGACACGAAAGTCATTATAATTTTGCAAAGGTTTGGGGATGTTTTTGATGTTAAAAGAAACAGAAAGTTGGGGATATAACAAGATCACGAAACCCAAGTAGGCAAAGGTTCACAATGAATGTTTAGGGTGTTAGGACTGAGTATTTTTTCTAGTTATTCTTAAATGAACACATATACAATTAAATATTCTTAAAAGAAACCAGCAAAGTATATAAACTCTGGGAGCGTATGCGTATGGGTCCGACCAAGAATCTGGATGTAAACTCACAGCAAACCTCATGCTTTTACTCTGGTTGCTCAATCCTGAAGCCACAGACCAGTTTACTAACTGAACTAATGTTAGAGAAGCTTAATAAAAAAAAAAAAAAAAACGGAGCCGAGAAAAGCCTAGAGGTGGGTCAAAATGCACATTCAATCCTCTGCCCAAACCTCTTTCACCACCAGAGACAGGAATTATCTTCGAGAGAAAATAGTTGGAATGCCCAGAGGTCTGAGCAGAGGTTTTTTTTCCCCTTTGTTTACTAAACAGTTCCTACGGATTTTTCTGCATACGGTTTTGTACGCAGAACCATGTAGATCATACTTCAGGAGGGTTTTATGGATTTTCAAGAATAGCTTTAAGCATCCCGTATTTTTATTTTGCTAATTGCTTGGCACTGTGTGACTCTCTTATAGTTTTCTTTGTTGAGGAAAAGTTTATTTGTGTGCTAAAACAAGTCTATAGCTTCCAGCTCAGGCTAAGCGTGCAAAGCCCTTCTGGGGCACACCTGGCAGGCAAATGGAAGCGGGCCTCAGTCCTGCTCTGCGGTTGCAGCTGGGGGTATAGATAGGTTCTTGTGACACTATCCGAGCCGGCCATTGATTCTTTTGCCAAGCTCACCTCCCCGACGTCCTTCCTCCTTGGCCCTTTTCGTCTGCTGAAATAACCTGTCCACGACAAAAAGCCTTGGTAAACTCTCCACAAAGAAACGTTCTTTTCCTTCTTTTTTAATTCAGACGACGTTCACTCAACATACAATGAACCACTTTAATGTGGCCATTAGAAGCCAAGTGTATTTAGTTACAGTCCCTATGCTGGGCAATATCTAGCCAGCTATCTCTAGGTCCAAAGTCTTTTTCATCACCACAGAGAAACACCCCATATCCACTAGGTAATCAATCTCCATTTCCCTCGGCCCCATCCCTAGGCCCCGGTACCGTCTAACCTGCTGCCTCTGTGATCTTACCTATTCGGGACATTCCAAATAAAAGGAAATCATAAAAGGCGACCTCTTGTGTCTGCTTCTTTCTCTTTGCACAATTGTTTTTGAGATTCATCCAAGTAGTTCGTATCAATACTTTCATTTCTTTTATGGCCGAATAACATCTTATTGAATGTAATAGCCCACAATTTGTTTATCTATTCATCCACTGATCCACTGACGGACAGTTGAGGTGATTCCACTTTGTGGCTATTATGACTCATGTACTATGAACGTTCACATGCAAGTTTCCGTGTTGACATGTATCTTCCTTTCTCTTGGATATAGACTTAGGAGTTGACCTGCTGGATCATATGGTACTCCTGTTTTGTTCTTGCCAACAGAGGACAAGGCCTGTAAGGACAAAGTCTGACCTAACAGACTCCATGACAAAGGTCCTCCTCTAAACTAGAGGGTCTAAGGGTCAGTCTCTCCAGAACACATTACCCGAGGCAGGAGACCACTTTGCGGTATCCAATCAGGAAAGGCCAGCTACCTCTCCCCACATTCCTAAGGGTGAGACCTGCAGATGGGAACTTTAGAAAGGACCCTGTTACCGAATGTTAAAGTTAACCCGATAGTCACCAAACAAGACCCTGAACTCGCTCTGTAATTGGTTAATTTCAAAGATACCCTAAATGTTGTAATTGGGTCCCGCCAAAACTAACGAACACCCTGGACAATGTGTATGGTTAAGGGTGCTGCCAATGCTGTTATACGATAATGATTGGATGTCACAATCTCCTGTAACTCCCCTCCCAAACCCCATAAAAACCCTGCTCAGCCCTTGTTGGGGGCTCTCAGCACGGATCCACTGCGTTGGTGAAGGCTGTGAGACCGAACTTAGGCCCGGCGAGCCTAAGCCGTTAATAAATGCCCTTTGCTTTTACATGCATGACTCGGTCTCCGTGGCGGTTTCTGGTTTTGGGGTGATATTGAAATCTTGAGCATTACAGGCCCCAGGTTCCCCTGTCCTCCGGGGGGGGGGGGGGGTTCCACTCCACTTCCAGCCCTTTTTCCCATGACAGCCATCCTAGTGGGTATGAAATGGTAGCTCATTGTGGTGTTAACTTGCATCTCTTTAATTACCAATGATGCTAATCATCTTTTTCAAGCACCTGTTATCCATTTGTATATAGATCTCCTCTGAAGAAATGTCTATTCCTTTGTTCTTAAACTGGGCTGTTTTACCTTTTTACTGTTGAGGTGTCCAAGTTCCTTGCAGTCTGGATATTAAACCCAAGTCAGATCTAGGATTTGCAAATATTTTCTCCCATTCTGTTGCCTTTTCACATTCTTGATAATATCCTTTGATGCACAAAAGTTATTCTTTTGATATCAAATCTAAGAAACTATCACCAGACCCCCAAGATTTACCTACTTTCTTCCGGTAGGCTTATAGTTTTAGCTCTTATAGACTGTGGATCCACTGAGTCAATGAGTGACACGTGGAGTGAGGCAGAGGTCTGACTCCGGTCTTCCGCATTGGTTATCCGGTTGTCCGCAGCACTGTTCATTGGAGATAAATACCAATAAAAGGTTTTGGCATTCTTGTCAAAAACCAGTTAGCCGTACATGCGAGGGTTTGTTTCTGGAATCTCGATTCAATTCCATGGGTCTCTATGTCTATTCTTATGCCAGTACCACAGTGCTTGGATTACTGAAGCTTTGTACTAGGTTTCACAATCAGGATGTGAGACATCAACTGCTGGGAGCCGCAGTCACTGGATGACACGGTCACAGCAAGGAAATGGCAGACGTTTGCACAGCTCCTGCCATGAAGTGAAACTGGTAGCTCCTTCTACTACTGGCTCATAATGGGAATGGGACCACTGTTATTGATTAGGCCTCAAGATGTTCCAAATCAGACAGGTATTTCCCACATAGATACCTCGTGAGAAGCATATTCCCACCTCTACAAAGGAGATTTTAGATCAAATCACTGTAGATGTTCATGGAAAAGACTCTTCCAAAAGGCCCCTGTAGATTCAAAGCATAGACTACAAAGTGGTTAAAAACCAAGAGCTGCGTTTAAGTCTGGCCCGGAGAAAAGGAGCCTAATTTGGAGATAAGAAATAGAAGACAAGGACAGAACATAGTCCCTTCCCAAGATCCACATTCTACAAAACTCCTCCTTTGTACTGACTTCAGTTATGAGGATGGATAAGAAACCATAAATCCAGGTGCAAGGCTAACACACATAGCACCCCCATTGTGCTTACATCAAAGAAAGGGGCTTGCTCACGCAACTTGTTAACATCTTTCTCTTGTGGTTAATGAATCAAATAAAATAACTCCTAGCCTATCTATATACAACTTAACCTATGTTTTAATCTTAGCCATTACTAAATTAAATAATGTGTATGGTCACAAAAATAAACTCAAAATGGCTGAAGGACCTGAATATGAGACAGGAAACCATCAAAACCCTCGAGAAGAAAGTAGGAAACAACCTCCTTGACCTCAACCACAGCAATTTCCTACTCGACACATCCCCAAAAGCAAGGGAAATGAAAGCAAAACTGAATTCTGGGACCTCATCAAGATAAAAAGCTTCTGCACTGCAAAGGAAACAATCAAGAAAACTAATAGGCAACCGACAGAATGGGAAAAGATAGTTGCAAATGACATATAGTATAAAGGGCTAGTATCCAAAATCTACAAGGAACTCACCAAACTCCACACCCAAAAAACAAATAACCCAGCGAAGAAACGGGCAGAAGACATAAACAGACCCTTCTCCAAAGAAGACATCCAAATGGCCTACAGGCATATGAAACGATGCTCATCATCACTCATCATCAGGGAAACACAAATCAAAACCACACTGAGATACCACCTCACACCAGTCAGAGTGGCTAAAATGAACAAATCAAGAGACTATAGATGCTGG
>NC_043711.1:78155592-78266152 GCF_006229205.1 Suricata suricatta | reverse complement strand
GAGGGTGTCATGCTAAGCGAAATAAGTCAGGCAGAGAAGGACAGATACCATATGCTTGCACTCATAGGTCTAACAAGAGAACAGGAGAAACCTAATGGAGGACCAGGGGGAGGGAAAGAGGGAAGGAGAGTTGGGGAGAGAGAGGGACGCAAAACTTAAGAGACTACTGAATACTGAAAATGAACTGAGGGTTGAAGGGGAAGGGGGAGTGGGGGGAAGGGGTGGTGGTGATGGAGGAGGGCACTTGTGGGGAAGAGCACTGGGTGTTGTATGGAAACCAATCTGACAATAAACTACTAAAAAAAACCCACAAAAAAAATAATGTATATGTTATCCTGTTTTTTCCTAAAAACATCCTGCTATTCTCTTGGTTATAAGATTTACTCAACTTCACTGTGTGTTACATGACTCGGTTGTTAACTTGTTAACTAAAAACAAAGTCATCAATATTGGCAAAAACCCAACCCATGCAAAATAAGAGAGGTTTGTTACTTTCTTAATCTGGGGGACTGACGCCAAGAATGAATGGGATGGTTCCACAAAAATACTTCTGTAAAACCTGTTCTGCACTTTCACTAAAAAAAAAAAAAGCATCTTATCACAAAGAATTAGCCACTGGAAAAAATTCTATTTCCTGATGTCATGTTCTCACTTGACCAATAAAAAAAAAAGACACCAAAACAGAGCAGAGAAGATCTGCTGGTGATCAGAAAGAAACCTGAGGCTCTCATTCCCTTTTGCCGACACTGTCCATCCTTCAGGGACCCCAGACATGCTGGAGCTGGACTCCAGCAATCAACTCTGAGTATTTTTCAAGATCAGTTTTGCTAATTAGGGCTTCTTATTGCTTCATATGAACTTGAGGATCCACTTCTGTTTCTGAAAGAAAGAAACGGAAAAAAGCCATTGGAATTTTGAATCTGTGGACCACTTTGGAGAGTACTGCCATTTTAACAATATTGTCTTCCAGCCCAAAACCATGAGGTCTTTCTGTGTATTTAGGCTTTCCTTCAAGATGTTTCAAGATCTTTCACCTTCTTGGCTCAACTGATTCCTGGGTATCTCATTCTCTTGCATGCTACTGCATATGGAATTTTTAAAATCTCCTTTACAGATTGTTGCTGGCATATACACAACTGATTGTTGTGTGATCTTGTACCCTGCAACTTTGCTGAATTGATCATCTCTAGTAGTTTCCTTCCATGGGATATTTAAGTTTTTACCTTTCCCAACTTGTGTATCTTTCATTCTGCATACTTACCTAGTTGCCATGGCTACAACTTCCGGTACAGTGTTGAATAGCAGTGCTAAAGGCGGGCACCCTTGACTTGTTCCTTTCACTAAGGGGCGAGTTTTCACTTCTATTATGTTGGCTGGTTTTTCGAATAAACCCACTTATCATGCTTACAAAGTTCGTGTCCTAAATTGCTATTTTTATCCTAGGAGTGTCAGAATTTTGTCAAATGTTTTTTCTGCATGTATTGAGATGATCAGGGACTTTCTATTAATGTGGTGCATTCCACTGTTTGCATGTGGAACCATCCTCACGTTCCTGAAGAAATCCCTAACACCCCAGTAGTTATCAACTTTTTTCTCAAGGTCTCCTTTGCATTTAGAATTGTCTCCCCCCAGAATGACGTCCACTTACTTCTCTAACCTCGAAGCTTGATGTCCTGAGTACCTCGGCACTGCTCAATGACCACCAACGGAACACAGACTCTCAGAGGCAGAAACCAGAGATCCCCAACTTAGGTTATATGCAGGTGTGATGCTGGGAGAAAGCTATACCAAAAGTACTCCTCATTCAATGGGACTGGTTTTCATTTTTACTGCTTGCCTCCTACCTCATCATATAAAAAATAAATATAATCTCAAGTAACGCACAAGAAGCTATCAAGATGAGCGCCTGCCAGAAAGGATCTGCCAACCCACAACCATTGCCAACAGGACGAGCGTTTACTTCCACAAACTAATTTTTGCCAGTCTGATACAGGAAAACGTCTCCTAGTTCAATGTTGCTAATTCTCTCGGTATCAGAGAGGTTTGTGCTTCTCTGTGAATGTGTCGTACAGTATTTTATAAGGAAAGCAGCAGCGATTAGGGCTACCTTTTCCAAGGCAACCTTTCTTGACTCTAACTACCCCATGTAACAAGTTTTCTGAAACTAAACAGACACGCCAGACACATGTATAATATTCTTAAGAGTTTATTATAAACTAGTCTCACAGGCCACAAGGAAATAAAAGGACTATGTACAGCCTTACGGGAAACAGGCAGGGAGTTGAGGAGGGCCAAGATGAGCCTAGGGCCTTGGTGGGTGCATTCCCGGGGGAGGGGGCCCTGAAAGGGAAATCAGACAGTCCCGTGAGACTCCGAGAACAACGGCATAACAAACAAACAGGTCTGTGGTAATCGGGCCCACGTCTTTGTGGAGCTACTTCCGGAACTCTGTGGCCAAGGGTCAAAGAAGGCCTGAAGTAAGAGTAAGAAGTTCAGTCAGTGCTTGATCCACAACTCAAATCCCCAGCCCCACCCCAGCCTCCCACATACGGCAACTAGAGATACAGCGGTCAACCAGTGTGGCTGTGGGTTATCTCCGAGACCACTATGGCTCGGTGCAAAGAACCCCAATCTGGGAGCCAGGACACTATGCTCTCGGGGCCCATTTCCTAATTTATAAAGCTAGAGGGCAAATCTGTCAGCATTTCTCCAACTGGAGTTAAAGAGATATACATAATAGTACAGCAATACTAATAAACAGTACAGTAATAACCAGACACTGTCAAGCCAAAGGACACAGGACATGACCTTTGTTGGGGACGTATGCTCAGAACGCATGATCTGAGAAGCACCTGGCGGAGGACTGCTCTGACTGCTCTAACGGGGAGGGAAAGCCAATGTAAGAAATACTTTTTCCCTCTTTCCTTTCTGGACAAAGTTGGCCTCTAAGAGTTCATATCTCTTGGCTTAAGGCCTAAAAGCCCAGAGGGTGTGGTCAAAATCCACCCTTCCCTCCACTCCCTGTCCCAACAGGCTCTCTAAGGAAGTCGAAGTCACCTCTACTGGCACTTACCTCGCATCCCTGGGGGAGGGGGTCGCATCCCCGGAGGGGGCATGCCCATCGGAGTTCCCCGTCCAGGAGGGATCCCCATCGGGGGACCCATGGGAGGCCTCATGCCAGGTGGTGGGCCCATCATGCCTACAAGAGAAAAGCCCCAAGAACACAGCTCAGGTGTCTGTCTTGAGCAGCAGGAAACCTAACAAAACTGTCCACCAAGTTCTGAGGATGGACCATTCCACCCTCCCAGTCTCTGGGCCCTGAGTCAAAGAGGTGGGGCTCCCCGTGGCTCCTGTCTAGCTAGTTCCGTGGTCGGTCAGTCAGGCTGGATCTCAGAGTAATCCTGCTTAATCACACAAACTCATCACCAGTTTCAGTCAACGTTATACCTCATCACGAATCCAGCTCAGGCACCTTCCATCAATCAGCAGAAGTCTCCTTACAAGCTTCTTACCTGGAGGGGGTGCCCCTCGGCCCATCGGTGGGGGAGGACCCCCACGGCCGGGTGGATACTGGGTTGGGGCCCCTGCAATACTGGCTGTGGCGGCGGCAGCCGCGGCAGCCACAGTGCCTCTCCCTTGCGGGGTCATCACCTAAGGACACAGGAGCAGAGGTAGGCAGAATTGTACGTGCAATGCAGCATCCCGCTCCCCCGCCCCCAACTTGGTGAAGACGCAGCGGACACCCCATCCCCGAAGCTGCCACTCACGGCATCAGGCTACCTGAAACTACCTGCCAGAGAAGATGGAGCTTGGACACTCAAGTCCCACCTTCTAGAGCTGAGTTAAGGAAGCCCACTCCAGAGGAGAGAAGGCATTTCCACATAGGGCAAGGATGACGGATGACAGGTTGTGAGAGAGGATGGTCTCCCGTGTCGTGGAAACATTCTGCCCCCATCATGTTGGCCAAAATACCTTGTACACATCTCTTTACTTCAGTAGCATCAACATGAATTTACAACGTTAAGTTTTCCTTCCCACTGGAGTCTGGGACTACATACAAAGGACAATGAAATATGGATGGCCTGGGAGACACAGGTTGGTCCTTCTGGAGTCTTCCCAAACTGTGGGGACTCTATCCTTCATTTTACCCACGAGAAGCTGGTGCCCTTTCCCCAACTCCTTACCTGCTGCGAAGGCCCACCAACCCCTCGGACCGGACCGGCAAGTCCTGCAGGAGCCTGGGGCATTGGGACACCGGCTGGGATTCCTCTGCCAGCAGCCCTGCCAATCCCTGGGCCCCCGGCAGCTCCAGCGAGTGGCACTCGGGCAATGCCAGTCTAAAAAATAAAGCAATATGCTAAAATGTTTAGGGCCTAGAGAATCAGTACACTTTGGGATACCACGGCCAAGGGAGCCTCTCAGATTTATAGGACATCAAAACAGCTTAAAAACACTGCCTGGGCACCCATGTGTTAATGCCGTTCCTCTTCCACCCAAGATCCTATGCCTCACTGTCACTCCTCAGCAGGCTAGGAGGACTGAAGAGTGAGTCTAGAGAAAACGCACCACAACACAACCTACATGCATTCCTCTGAAAATTAAACCAACAAAGGGCCAGGCTCCATTCAGAAAGGCAGAGTAGAGGGGCACCTGGGTGGCTCAGTTGGTTGAGTGCCTGACTCTTGATTTCGGCTCCAGTCATGATCCCAGGGTCATGGGAGGGAGTGCTGGGTCAGGCTCCGCAGTGAAATGTGGAGCCTGCTTAAGGTTCTCTCTCCCTCTCTCCCCCGCTTGCTCATACACTCTCTCTAAAATACAGTAAAACTAAAATTACAAAAAAAATTTTTAAGAGTATAGTAGACAAGAGCACTTGATCTGGCATCAAAGAGAAAGAGGTCCAGTCCCAGCTCTGATTCCCACCTGGTGGGTGTCAGTGGGCAAGTAACCCCACAGTTCTGGGACTATAAATGATGGGCTTATAACAAAACTGGTTGTGGTCCTAAAGCCTTAGAGTAGCAACTTCTACTGGAAACGGATACCAGGAGTTCTGCATATAGACATATGCTTCAACCAAGAAATATAATAAATCCCTTGCAGACATTTATAATTGGAAAGGCTCCCTATTCCCTTTGGACTCCATGTTATGAGTCCAAAAAGAAGGAAATGACTAGGGGGCACCTGGGGGGCTCAGTCAGTTAAGCATCTGACTCTTGATTTCGACTCAGGTCATGAGCTCAGCTCAGGTCATGATCTTAAGACTCATGAGTTTGAGCCCTGGGGGATCCACTCTCTCCCTCTCAAAATAAGTAAATAAACTGTTAAAAAAAAAAAAAAAAAAGAGCAGTAAATGACTAGGATAACTACTCTGTCCTCACTTACAAGAATATTTTTAAGTCATTAACATGACTTTTAAAACGTATACAGCAGGGGCACCTGGGTGGCTCAGTCGGTTAAGAGTCTGACGCTTGATTTCAGCTTAGGTCATGAACTCATAGATCGCGAGTTCGAACCCGGTGTCAGACTCTGCGCTGAGTGTGGAACCTGCTTGGAATTCTCTCTCTCTCTCTCTCTCTCTCTCTCTCTCTCTCTCTCTCTCTCAGAATTCTCTCTCTCTCTCCCCTCCTCCTCCTCCTCCTCTCTGTGCCTCTCCCCTCTCTCTCTCTCAAAATAAATAAACTTAAAAAAAAAAAGAATGAAAAGTATACAGCAACCAGAAAAATGTTTACAATGTTAAGTGAAAAAGCAGAACAAAGTATTATACACATATGTGCTTAAAAAAGACACAGGTATATATGTGGACAAAAATCAAAACAAGGAAATCTATTCCTTTGATGACAATGAAAATGAGAAAACCTGGCTAGATGCTTTAAAGTCTAGTCTATTTCTAAATGCAGGCTGGTGTTTACGGAACCAAGACGGCCTGGGATCAAATGCCAGCTTCACCACTTACTGGCTGTGACCCTTGGTCAAGTTACTAACCCCCAGTTTGTCTGAGCTATTAAGTGGGAATCTCAAAAAAAATGGCTTATTAGAAGTGGCTAAAATACTAAAGTGCTTTTGCACAGCAGATGTTTCATGAAAGTTAACTACTTTACTCTAACCGCACAAAACATACACATTCTGTTGTTTGGAGTAGACTTCTTCCCGTGCAGCTAGACCGCCATCACGTTAAGAACTGACCAGATGGCCTTAAGTGCCTTTTCTCCTGACTCACTATGTGCATCAACTGAAGAGAAGGGAGGGCTTTCAAGTTGGAAACCCTCAAATTCCAGTTCCCAATCTCTTCTTCCTACTTAAAGGGTAACCTGTTTGCAATTCTTTTATCGGTAAAGGGAGGACAAAGATCAGAGGGAGCCTGTGAATGTGCCCAAATGCAGACTTACGTCTTTGGGAGGGGGTCCCTCTACAGTCATGGAGACCAGGTTCTCCCCCCGAAGCAGCACCAGACCGAGGACTCGCTTCTCTTCTCTTTCTGCTTGCTTCGAGTTCTTTGGCCTGAGGAGAGGTTTAGGAAAAGAAACAAGAAAGTAAGCATCAGAGAGGGGGTAAAGCCCCTCCCGTTCACCTGCCTAGGGGCCTCCGAGATTTCTACACTGCCTCTCCCAACAAAGGGCACAAAAGCTTTCTCTAAAGCAGCTCCTCTAGACAGTCTTCACAGGCTGAACACCTAACCCCCTAGGTGGCTGTCCCCCATGCCAAGAGGATGCACTGGCCAAGAGACAGGACAAGAGTCAAGAAAGCCCAGCCCCGGCTCAAAGGTTTACTCCGTAACCTCGGTGAAGGCCCTTCCTCAGTCCAGTCCTCTCTGCCATTACCCTCTTCCCTCCCTTCAGCGTAAGGCCTCGTCCGTGGGAAGAGGCAGCCTTAGCAGCGCCGGGCACAGCGGAGCCCCAGCCGGCACTCGGGCGCACAGCCTCCTTCTACGACCAGGTCAGCCCCGCAGAACTCCAGACTCCATCCCCCACCTCACCTCAGAGGTAGAATAAAGGAAAAATAACTAACGTCACAGAAGTTCCACCTCTGTCTTCAAAGCACAAAAACAAAGTCCCACCGCAACAGCCAGAAAAGGATGAACAAACTATACAGCTGACCCTGGAGCAACCTGGGTTGAAGCCGCACAGGGCCACTTACAGGCGGATGTTTTTCTTCCTGTAGGAAGGCAGTGCGTGTAACACACACTGACACACCTACTACGTGCTAATCGAATGTCTATGTTATTGGTAAGGCTTCCTGGTCCACAGCAGGCTATTTAGCAGTTCAGACTGGGAGGAGTCCAAAGTTACACGTGGATTTTCAATTGTGTGGGGTCTGTACCCCGATCCCTGGATTGCTCCAGGGTCAGCTGTAAACTGGGAAACAAAAATAACAGCAGCAAGACAAGGGAAGGGAAGAAAAAGCCAAAACCAATACCCTAAAAATAAAAGAAAGACAAAATGCTCTAATTTTTAAAAACTTGAAAGGTTTCCTGGGGCACCTTGGTGGCTCAGCTGGTTAAGCCCCCGACTCTTGGTTTTGGCTCAAGTCATGATCTCACGGTTTAGAAGTTCGAGCCACACGTCAGGCTCCCTGCTGACAGTGCAGAGCCTGCTTAGGATTCTCCCTCACCCTCTCTCTCTGCCCCTCCCCCCATCATTCTCTGGGTCTCTCTAAAAAATAAACTTAAAAAAAATTTTTAATTAAAGAAAAAAACTTGAAACTTTCCTTTTAATGATTTTTTTTTTTATACTAAATTAACAGCAGTTTTCTGTGGGTGGATATTTTTTTCTTTTGGGCTTTTTTTTTTCCAAGTAAAAATATGTATTATTCTTTCATAAAAAAAAAAAAACCAAACCCTCATGGGCATTTAAATTTTTCTCATATGCTCTTATGTATTTTTAAAATATATTTTCTAATAGACATTTTTAAATTATCAGAAAAATTTCATTTTAAAAAATAAAAGAAAAGACCATTTGTAATAGTTCTACGCCAACCTGCTGGCCCCTCTCTACTGTGTCCCTGGCACTCAAAAGCCTTCCCTATCACATTATACTCTGTATTTCTTGACCTCTTGCCACAAAAAGCAAATAACATCCTCCAAGGGGAATCAAAAGAAATTCACCACCGCCAACAACGGGACATGGACCACTGAATGTGGCATCAGAGAGCTGAAGGACCAGGGAAGTCACGTAACCTCTTTGGGCCTCAAGATGCCTTGAATGGAATATGCATGAAAAGCTAGTTCGCATCTTTAAACAGGCCAGGAGCTCAAGATCTGTGAGCCGTAAGACAAGGGAGCCATCCGATCACATATGGAATTGGAGGAAAGTAGGAAGTATCTGAGTGTGTCTATAAATGCCAACAAAAATCACTGGCCCCAAACCCACACGGGAAGCTGAGCACTTACCCTGAAGAGGGTCAGAGGCTTCTTAAAGCAGTTTCAGACCAGGCTGCATTGGGAGAGCCCTTTAGGCTACAGCTTTACAAATAGGCAATGAGGCCAGAAAATCAAGCTCTCCCCCCTTACACACCTGTGGGGAGAATATGAGAGCCCTTTACCCCGGTACCCAGGGGCACACACAGTCAGAGAAACAAAAAGCCTAGCAGCCCTCCTTACGACACGTATTCGGCTAGAACTAGAGAGCGAGGCTTGCCGGCCTAAGGAAGATTTCTTAGGGTCCAATGTCCCCATTTACCTCTGCCCCCTCACACAGGAGAGCAGGCCAAGGAACCAGCCACGGCTACATCAACCACCTGTCGCTTGGCCCACCCGCCCGATCCACTTCCCTCGAAACGCAAACCCCACCCCCACGCAGCCCACTTCTCACTTGATCTTCCTGAACTCATCACAGTCACAGAGGATCAGGTTCATGTGCTTGTCAAAAGCCTTGAAGGTGCCAATGAAGATGCGGCCGTCTTGCAGGATGCACCTCATCCTGTAGTCGATGTGCTGCAGCATCTTGCTGCTCTTGCCCACAGTCTGTGAGGAGAAATCAGCAGGATGAGACCAGCTCTGGGACCTGTACATTCCCGGCGCTTCAGCTGTGACTTCCTTTTCCCCATGGCTAGCTTTGTCAGGAGATTCTTAGCTTCGTCTTCCAGCCACGGCCCTTCCCTAGGAATTCTCCTGCATCACCCTGTGAGCAGCCCTAACTTCTGCCCACTTCCTGGTTACCCCCTTCCCTTAAAATAATCTTAAAAAAAAAAAAAAAACCCTCTTAATTTTTTTTTAACATCTTATTTTTGTGAGACACAGAGAGAGAGAGACAGTATGAGCAGGGGAGAGGCAGAGAGAGAAGGAGACACAGAATCTGAAACAGGCTCCAGGCTCTGAGCTGTCAGCACAGAGCCCAATGCTGGGGTTGAACCCAGACTATGGGATCATGACCTGAGCCGCAGTCGGACGCTTAACTGACTGAGCCACCCAGGCGCCCCAAAATCCTCTTTTTCCTATTACAAGTGCCTGTGTCTATGTCATGTCAGTATCAGGCGGAAGGGTATAAAGTACCTCCAAACTAATTCAACCCCCCCACACACACATCAAATTAGCCATCTGCCACTGTGCAGATTATAGGTGTGTGACTCCGGTGGCCTGGAACACCCACAGCCCATTTAAAAGACCGAGTAAAGGGGCGCCAGGGGGGCTCAGTCAGTTAAGCGTCTGACTTCAGCTCAGGTCATGATCTTGCGGTTCAGGAGTTTGAGCCCCACACTGGGCTCTGTGCTGACAGCTCAGAGCCTGGAGCCTGCCTGCTTTGGATTCTGTGTCTCCCTCTGCCCCTGGCCCATTCATACTGTGTGTGTGTGTGTGTGTCTCTCTCTCTCAAAAATAAATAGACATTTTAAAAAACTTAAAAATAAATAAATAAGTAAATAAAATAAAAGACGGAGCAAAAGAGGAACTGGAATGATCCGCACTAAAGATCTAATCAATTGGATATCTGCCCTCAGAAAGGAGATGATCAGCTTGGAGGCAAGGAGTATTAAAATCCCTAAGCAAAACTCTGAGTGTGCCTCCAAGACCACCTTGAAGAGGGAAACCTGGTGGTCAGGGCGCTTATCAGTTTGAACACATAATGGTCTTAAAGAATGCAGAACTGACTTTGCTTCTTTATTAATCCAATAACCTTTTTTTACTGTAAAGCCTGGATTCCAATGCAGCTTTGCTAAGAGACAAAACAGATCTCCCAGTGCAAGCTGTCGGGTCTCTGGCGGTTACACCTCTCTCTAGACATAAATAAGCCAGCATTTCATCTGCAGATCCTGTCAGCCTGAAGGGTGTGGGCCAGTCCTAACATCCTGGGGCCAGGCACTGTGCTTGCCGATCACGTCTGTGAACTTGGACCAGAACAGGTTTTTGAGCCTACAGATGTATAGATCAGAACCTTGATGGACACCCAGGTCATGTGGTCTGCTTGCCTTCAAAGGACCCTGTTAACCGGCCTGTCATCGAACCTAGCCACACAGATCTGAACCTCAATGGCAACATTTACTGGTCCGTCTGCCTTGTAACAGCTAACTCTTCCTGGGCACTACACATCTCATTTAATTCTAGAAATCAGACTAGTTATGACTCCTATTTTACAGATGCAGCCACTGAGGCCAGGAGAGGTTAAGGTGCTCATCCCGTCTCACCGCCAGGAAGCTAGGTTGGAACCTACACAGACTGAATCCAGTGCTGGCTCCTCCAACCAATCCTACAAACAAGTCTTTGCTTTCAGTTCACCCAACATGTAACAGCTACAGAACAGAGTGATCTTTCCAAACACGACTAAGCATACCTCATCACAAACTGGGCCGTGGGGCACGTAAAGCCTTTAGTAACCAGGCTCCTGCCAGTTCCTCCCATCTTCCTCCTCCCTCCCCACTCCAGGAACTTTCAATAGTGCTCTCCCTTCCTGCCTTGCCCTTGCAGTCCTTCCAAACTATAATATTCCCTTCCATTTTCGCTGGGAAGACGCCTCCAACAACCCTTAACTGCTCTGCTCAGGAATCATCTACTCGAGCGGCCGTTCTTACCCCGCCCCTCCCTCTCCGTTACTTTTACGTAATGCTGTACTACCTATCACTCTGGTTTAGATTATCTGTGTCCCCAACGAGAAAGACAGTGAACTGGGGGAAAGAAGGAAGCATTTCATTATGTAGCTCCAGTGCCTGAAAAGTCAGACATACGCAAAACCCATAGACACGCTGAACAAATGAGCTGAATTCTTTTCCCCCAAACATTCCTGTTCACCCTCCCAATCCCTCTTCCCAGACCCAAGCACTCTCTCGATTCGGCCACAAGATCTTCCCACCTCTTTCCGCAACTCGTCCTCAGACCCTCACCCCGTTTCACAAGTTTGAGTCTCGCCGGGTATTCCCCAATCCTCCCGCGGCTCTAACGCCTGCTCTGAAACCCCAGTCACGCATTTATTCTGCAAAAGTTTACTTCGTGCCTGCAGGATCCCAAGCACTGTGGCTACATCGGCGTGGAGGGCCGGGGTTCTATCCTCGCCAGCACCGAGCGCCTCAAACCCCCGTTCAGTTCCAGCCTTCCCCTCCTGAACCCCGCCGAATGGCCAAAATCTGGGTTCCCCCCGACCCGACGGGGGGGCCGCGGCCCGGGCCTTCACCGCCAGGAACCGCCAACGCATGACCTCCTCCCGATCAGCCACGGCCCCCACCCCACAACCGACTCGGAAGTCCCCGCGCCTCCGGCCTGCGCCTCCTCACCATGGTGGCGGTTCTGATGGCTCCGATTCCCGCTGGATTGCCCTCGGCAGAGGCCTAGACGCCAGCCAGTACCCTGCTTCCCGCCGCCGCTACCGGAAGTGCGGCCTCTGATAAAATGGGGTCGGGTGAAAGCTACTTCCGGCCCCTGCGCAGGCTCCCGAGTTCCGGCCAAAAGGCGGAGCTGTGAGCCAGGAGCCCTCGGGGCTTGGGGCGGCGCTAACGTCAACTGAACTTCCCGGAGATGTTTGGTCGCCTACCTAGTTTCAGTCCGTTCCAGAAGTGCGCCTCCACACCCTCCTTCCTGTCCTCCACCCCGCCCCGGCGCATTAAGTCTCGGTCCTCCTATCCCACCACTCTCCCTTGGCTCTCCTGAACCCACGGTCCTTGCCTGTTAACTTGCTTGACGCGCTCCTGCCGTAGCCTGCTTGCATTTGCTGTTGCCTCTGCCTGGAATGCTAGGCATCCAGTTATGTGCACGACTCATGCCCCCCACTTCCTTCAAGACTTAAACTCAAATAACATTTTCCCACTGAGGACTTCCCTGGCCATCCTGATGAAAACTGCAGCCTTCCCACCATCGCTGCTTTCCTTTCTGCTTAACATCGATCCCTAATATACCATGTATTTCTGTTATTTTATTATTCCTCCCCATTAGAACGGAAATTCTGAGGGTATAGATTTTCCTTTGTGTCTTTTTCATTACTGCAATGCCTAGAACACTAATTGGCACAAAACAAGGGCTCCAAACATATTTGAATGAATGTATTAGTCAATCAACCAATCCCATCCAATCCTATGACTTTTGAATACTACCTAAATGCTCAGGAATTTCACATTTATTCCTCTAACCCTGGGTTCTTAGTTTAACTCTTGGCCTTTTACATCTACCGCCTGCTGAATCTGGATGTTTAATAGGTATCCTAAATTTAACACAGTGAAAATTGGATTCTTGATTGTTGTATTCACTTTTCTTCCCAAACCCATTTCTTACCAGTGTTCCCCATCTCAGGAGTTTCTCGAGTTAAGAAACAAAAAGTAAAATTACAAACTTGGAAGCATCCTTGATTCCTCTATTTCTCTCCCACCTCACAATCCAACAGCAAGTCCCGTGGACCTCACCTACAAAATGTCTTGAATCTGTTGTCACCTGCTCCACTGCTACCATGCCAGTCCTAGCCACCATTGGCTTGTCAATGTCCACAAACAAGGACAAGAGGGTCACGATTCACTTGGCCTTTGTCTGGTAAAGTGTTCTTAAGGTTCGGTCTAGAACAGGGATGGGCAACCTTTTCCTGTTAAGGGTCAGATAAGCTAGTATTTTACAGTCACCAGGAGAGGAAAGCTGGTAGGCAGGGGCACAGAGGGAGTTGGGTGTGCACAGAGAGCCAGGGGGATGTTGACACAAAGCATGGGCTGCACAGTGTCTGCATCTGAGGGGCTGCAGCAAACAAACCTCTGGGGCACAAGTGGGTGGAGGCTGATGAGCTGGTGAGCAGAGGAGGTCAAGGGATTGCTACAGGCGCTGTTGGAAAGGGAGGCCAGAGAACGGCAAGCACCTAGTGCACTTCTGGGCACAGCTTGAGCTGGGCAGCTCGGGGTGCCTGCTGGGGCCTCCGCACTCATCCACATGGAGCAGAGGAGAGGGTGTAGGGACCAGAAACCACCTGCACAGGAGGACGGTCACGTGATCTGCCTGTCAGCCAGCCAGCACAGTGGGTCCCAAGGGTGTGTGTCCATGGGGCTGAACGGAGGGTACAGGGGAAGCGACCTGGACTGGGACACAGACCAGTGCTGATTGTGCTCTCAATTAAGCCACCACTGCCTGAGTGGAGAGCCAGAGAAAATACGGTGGCCAATCAGCTGGAGAAAGCTGTGTCCTGCAGGCACATAGTATGGGAGAAAACTGCACTAGCAGAGGGGCTTTCTAGTTCCCAGAGGAAGTGAGAAGTTGGAAAAAGGGGAAATGACGAGTGGCAGCGGCAAGGGCTCTAGGAAGCCAGCTCTGCCTCAGAGCCTAGTCAGCAGGGTAAGCTGGGACTGTCCTGGTGGTCACCAACAGAGTGAAGCCTGTCCCTGTGTGTAACCTGACTTCGTGAGATCTTCCAATCCTCAACTACCCCAACACTCAGCCAGAGAAGAAATGCTTTTATCCTTTCTAGAACAATGGTGCATGGAACTCTAGGAATCTTGTTTCTTTTCTTTTCTTTCTTTTTGGATTCTAGAATGTCATATTGCAATGTGTCCCAAATTTCTCTTTAATTAAAGAGCAAGAGGGGCGCCTGGGTGGCTCAGTCGATTGAGCGTCCGACTTCGGCTCAGGTCATGATCTCATGGTTTGTGGGTTTGAGCCCCGCGTCGGGCTCTGTGCTGACAGCTCGCTCAGAGCCTGGAACCTGCTTCAGATTCTGTGTCTCCCTCTCTCTCTGACCTTCCCTTGTTCACGCTCACTCTCTCTCTCTCTCTCAAAAATAAATTTAAAAACATTAAAAATTTTTTTTAAATAAATAAAGAGCAAGTGAGTGTTTGGCTATTCTCCAAAACAATTTCTAGATTGAAATTAGTGCATAGGGTACAGGGCTAGACAAAAAGCAACTTTACATACAGAGAACATGGATTTTTATCCCTTATACATATCATGCCTCTTAGGAAAAAATAAAAAAGCATAGCATAGTATTATAGTATATTTCCATTAGGAAAAGGATTATGCTATGAATCTCTTTGCTGAAAAGCAAGGGCAGGTATTTGACTGTCTTTGACCAGTGAGTGAAGGGATGATGGTGAGGGTCACTAGCAGGACCGGATCTGAGGATGGAGGGCTGTGTGGACATGCTACTGGAGCCATGTATAGGGGTCTTTAGACATATGAACTGACATGGGGAATAGCTAAGCAGCCCAAAGCAATGATTCATGGCTGGAGAACAGGTTGGGTGTGGTCAAGGCACCTGACCCTGGAATCTGAAAGGCTGCAGAGGGAATGTGGCTAAAGGGTCCCTGGAACTGGAGGACATAAACACATCATTAAGGAACAGAAGTACTTCCAGAGGGTAGAGAAGGAGTGAGCAGAGACCTGAAGAGAGACCAGAAAGAAGGAAGGAAGGACACTCCTGAGAAATGAGCTTTCACAGAAGCCAGAGGGACATCAGTTAGGAGAAGAGGCAACCGGCCCTGCAGAGACCCACGAGGACCCTGCCTTCAGCTGGCAGGTCTCCAGAACCAAGACGGTCCTCCCCATGCAAAGGCTCAGAGTCCCCTATAAAGCTATTAGATTGATAAATCCAGGTTGTAGATTTGAATTCCTTTCCAGATTGCTGAGAGACTAAGGTACACAGCCTGAGCTCGTCAAAGGACAAGGGGAACTGGGAAAGAATCGGTGTATGAAGATTAAACTAGACCATTCATGGGTTACTCAAATAAAGCCCTCTTTGTTTTTATTCTATCTGATCACAAAGAGTGGAAAACCCAGGTCTCTGAAGTCGTGAGCGCCATCCTCCCTCTCGTCAAGACTTCTGAAAGCCCCTCTGAGGTGAATGACACAGTGGTCGGCGGTGGCCAGTCTCTGACCTCGTGAGTCTGTCGAGAAGAGACATCAGGACACTGCGCCACCCATGAGCCCTCCCTGAGCGTGTACTCTGGTGCAAGATGGGGCATCATGTCCTGCTAAAGCCTCTCGCACCTTCCCTCCTTGCCCATGTTTCTCCCAAACCAGCTGTTTCCTGATGGATACGGAGGCCTGCTTCTCCTAAGCCCTTGCCCATCCTCCTGCACACACAGAGCTTCTCTTCTGTGTACCCTGTGGTTTGTTGAGGGGTCACTAATGGCCAAACCCTTGTCCATACTCCTCACATGCTTAGGATGTCTCGGAGTGGATTCCCTGGAGAGACCATGAAACAAACAGGGGTTAGTGGTTTATTGGGGAACAAGGGAGGGACGGGGCAGAGGAAGAGGCAGACCTGCAACATGTTTGCAACCAAATTATTCAGTCCGATGGGGGCCTCTGGACCTGAGATGACCCTCTGGAGTCGTCCCTACCGAGCCAAGCGTTGGGGTTCTGTCTCCCCATATCAATCTGTCACTGGCCAGGAGCCCCCCTGGAGGGAGAGGCAGGGGGGCTGGCCCTGAATGGGTTATCTGGTCGGAGCTCCCCAGGATCTCCAAGTACAGGTTACCCTTACGGTGTGTAAAGAAGGCTGACTGAGCACAAGAGTCTTACCCACACCCCTGCGAGCACACGGCTCCTCCCTGAGTGTGCTCCCTTGTGCCTGCCTGCTCTCTCGCTAAGGCCCGCCAGAGTTCTCTGAGCACGTGACACTTTCCCCAAGTCGGCCACTGGGTGTTCAGCGAATGTTGATTTATGGCCGAAGCCCCACCCACAGTCCCTGCACACACAGGACCTCCCACCTGCGTGCATCCTTTTTGCTCAGTGAGGGTTGACTTGCGGCTGCTAAGTTGCCCACACTGCACAGATAAGGCTCCTCTCTTGAATGTGTCCTTGAAGCCTGCTGAGGACGGACATGTCTCTGAAGCTCAGCTCACACCCCATGCCCAGCTAGCGACACCTCCCCATCTGTCTCTGTGGTGCAGGATGAGGTCTGACTGATTAATAAACCCCCGTCCAGTACGCCCACACACAGAAGGCTTCTCGCCTCAGTGTACCCTCTGGTGTCTGATAGAATTTGACTTATGGCTAAAGCCTCGCCCACACTCCCTGGAAACATAATGCTTCTGCCCTGAGCATGACCTCTGGTGAACAAGGAGGAGTGATTACTGGCTAAAGCCTCGGCCGCACTCACCGCACACCTAAGCTTCTCCAGCGAGCAAGTCCAACGATGGTGTCTCATGAGGGCTGACTTCACTTTAAAGCCTCGCCCGGACTCCCTCCATAACATAGGGTTTCTTCTGGAAGTGGGCCGTCTGCTGTGTAATGAAGTCGGATTGGGGGCTACGGTATGTATGGAAATACAGCTGGCTGCTCCGGATCTTGCGGCTTCCTTCGCTCCTTCGTTTGTTTGCACGGGGACTAGGACTCAGGTGGGCCCTCTTCCTATTGCCATGTCCCCTTCTCCAGTTCTTGCCGACTATCCTCGGGGCGGGCTGGGGAATGTGCCCGAGATCTCTGTCTCCTCTGTCCTTGCACTAATCAGGGAGGCCGCCTCCTCTCTCGTGACCATCCGTGTCTCCAATGCAGCAGCTCTGAGCAGAATACGGCTGCTCCTGATACCCTGGACCAGAACCCCCTGGCTGGAAGTGACGCTCTCACGGAAGCCCAGGAAGATGGGAAGCACACGTTGGGCTGAGGGATTGCTGTCAGGAGAAGGCTAGAAGGCAGGAGGCACAGGGGGAGATTTCTGCCTTTGGTTCTGCCGAAGAGAGAGAGTTTTCAGTTAGAGAAGCCCTAAGGGGGCCACTGGGCTCCTTGGCCTCATCGTAGGACAGAGCATCTTACTGCCACATGTGTAATTAATAATACACGTACAACACAATTTGTTACTCACCCATAATTCCTTTACATTCCATTTGCACATCTTCCATTTTCTATTGCAGTCCACAAAGTCTGACAAAATCATCTTCTACATGTGAGACTAGGAAGCTTTCAAGTAGGCGCTGTGTGCTATAAATGGCTTCCATTACCCTTGGCCTTTCCTTTCTACTAAATAAGCCATTGACACTCACACTGATACCTAATGTCCACAATTTAGTTGTGCTTGGACCTATCAGTCTCTGTGACCTCTGTGGAAATCACCTTCATGAGTTTTCTTATTGTAAAACAAGACCAATCCACATAAAAGGCACCTGTGTGGCTGTTTATGTGTCTGGGACACCTGGGTGGCTCCGTGGGTTAAGAGGCCAACTTCGACTCAGGTCGTGATCTTGCAGTTCATGAGTTTGAGCCCCGCTAAACTTGGCTCTCTGTTTCTGCAGAGTATAGAAACTAAGAATGGCTTTTAAATTTTTAAATAGTTGGGGAGAAGTCAAAAGAATAATAATATTTCATGATACCTAAAAACTACATGAAATTCAAAATTCAGGATCCACAAATAAAGACTTATTGGAACACAGCCTCGCTCATTCATTTACATGTTGTCTGTGGCAATTTAGCACCATAAGGGCAGACCTGGGAGCAGCTATGGAGAAGTCATACAGTCCACAAAACCTAACACAGTTACTATGTGGCCCTTTACAGAAAAAGCTGACCAACTCCTGATCCAGGGGAATGTCCTATTGAAACTGTTTGTCCGGGGGCCTGGGTGGTTCAGTCAGTTGGGCGTCCAACTTCGGCTCAGGTCTTGATTTTGCAGTCTGTGAGTTCAAGCCTCATGTCGGGCTCTGTGCTGATAGCTCAGAGCCTGGAGCCTGGAGCCTGGAGCCTGAAGCCTGGAACCTGCTTCAGATTCTGTCTCCCTCTCTCCCTTTGCCCCTCCCCTGCTCATGCTCTGTCTTTCTCAAAAATAAATGAAACATTAAAAAAAAAAGTGTTTATCAGTCTAGGTTTATATAACCAATGTGAGTTTTTAAATAAACGAAAATGCAAAATATAGGACTTATGAAACCCAAAAGCCATACAAACTGGCAGATAATTGTCCCTTCCAGTGCAGATGGCATCTCTCTCTACTCTCCCCCTTGCCAACTGTGCCTCCGGTCTCACTGACCTCCTGGCAGGTTCCTCGTGCCCAGCACGCACATCCCTTCCTCAGGGTCTTAGTACCAATGAGTCCCTGCCCCTGAAATGCTCTTCCCCCAGACTTCCAGAGTTCTAACTTCCTCACCACATTATATCTGGGACCCATGGTCCCTCCTCATTGATTTCAAGTCCCCAACTGCAAAATTCAGCCAGGCACCTTCTCACACTCTGTACTCCTTTTTCCTGCTTTATTTTATTATGATTTTATACTATGTAGCATTTATCACTTTCCAACGCATCATGTTATGATATTCCTGCATAGGAAGCTTATGGTTTATTACCTGTCTCCACATACTAGAACGTAAGCTCTAACGGGCAGGGATTACTATTTCATCACTTGTATGTTCCAAGTGTCTAGAACATTTTCTGGCCATAGTAGGTAGCCAATAAGTCTCTACAGTATTTTTTTAATTAAATGTTTTTAAGGTTTATTCATATTTTGAGAGAGAGAGAGAGAGAGAGAGAGAGAGCGAGCAAGCACGCGAGCGCTAGTGGGGTAGGGGCAGAGAGAGAGAGTGGGAGACACAGAATCTGAAGCAGCCTCCAGGCTCCGAGCTGTCAGCACAGAGCCTGATGCAGGGTGGAACTCAGGAACAGCGAGATTATGACCTGAGCCAAAGTCGACGCCCACCCGACTGAGTCACCCAGGGGCCCCAAATCTCTACGATATTTATGAAGGAAAGAACAGAGCCTCACCCAAGGTTCCTCTGCTCAGAGCTCAGTCTCTTCCACCCGAATCTGTGAAGGCCACAGCTACATCCTGGAGTATAACCGGCATCTATAAATAGGAAGTTAACAGCAAGTCACCATCCATGTTGCCAGTGTGAGGAGCGTACCTGATGGCCCTGCAGAGCCCAGATACGTGAGACATTGATCTCGTTCTCTAAAAGTACACGGTTCTCCGTTCTTCTGGGCACTCCTAGGCTTTGTGTTAAAACCTGAGGGGTGTACAACTGATGCATAATACGCATTTCTGGCCCTCAGACCCCTGGGATTTCATTGGAGAAATGATCTGTGACTCAATCTGCAAACCTCAAGCAGCGCTTGGGAAAGTGACCTTGGGGATCATTCTGGAGGAATTCTGAGCTGGAAGCAGGGTGGATGGGCTGGAGAAGGAAAGAAGCACATGTGCACAGGGCTTGTGCTGAGGCATCAGGGGATGGCGAAGATTTAGAGGAGAAAATGGAACAGTCTTCAACTACAGAGAAAAGCAGGAGTGAACAGATGGGATGCACAATAAGAGTTTCTGAGGGATGTCGGTTGACTAAGTGGGACGAGTAAAATCTGCCTTTACCTGCTATTTTAAAATAAAGTCCGGGGGCACCTGGGTGGCTCAGTCAATTAAGCAGATAAGCATCTGAATCTTGATTTCAGCTCAGGTCACAATCTCACGGTCGGTGGGGTGAAGCCCCTCATCAGACTCTACACTGGCAGTGCGGAGCCTGCTTGGGATTCTCTCTCTAAATAAATAAACAAACAAACTTTTTTGAAAAGCCCCTAGGGGCACCTGGGTGGCTCAGTCAGTTAACCATCCGATTTCGGCTCCGGTCATGATCTCACAGTTCTCAAATTTGGAGCCCCGCATCAGGCTCTGTGCTGATGGCTCAGAGCCTGGAGTCTGCTTTGGATTCTGTCTCCCTCTCTCTCTCTCTGCTCCTCCCCAGCTTACACTCTCTCTTGCTCTCTGTCTCTCTTTCAAAACTAAATAAACATTAAAAAAAAATTTTAAGCCCCTAATGCTTCACTCATCAGTAGCACAGTACGTCACATATGCAAAACAGCTGACAGGGGGAATGGCAGGAATATTCACGGAAAGGAGCACTTACAGGTCATCTAATCTTTTTCAAAAATCTGACACTTTATCAAGGTATAATTCAAAATCCACTGCTTCATAAAACTCACCCCTTTTAAGTACAGGTACCCCTTGCTTTGCATGATTCCAATATGCACAAATCAGTTCTGATATGCACAAATCTGAGTTGCCACGGTTTGGTTAAATAACACCAGCCTGAGACCCCAGTGGTTCAATGTCAGTTACCAAAGTATGTCAATCACAAGCACAAACCCTGCCCCTAGCTCTCCAGTCCACCAATCATTATGTAAGTGATAGAAGGCGTCGGGACCAGTAACCAATCACATCACTTCTTTGGAAGTCTCCCTTCCCTCAGCTCCCCTTTGCCAGAAGATCACTGTCTATGTGCTGGTCTATTTCTGTACCCTCTTCTGTGCCACTGGTCTACCTGTCTATCTTTATACCAACACCCTACTGCCTTAATGACACTGGCACCATACAAGTCTGTCTCCAACTTTTGTTCTTCTTCAAGAATACCCTGGCCAGGGGCACCTGAGTGGCTCAGTCGGTTAAGCGTCCGACTTCAGCTCAAGTCATGATCTCTCAGTCCATGAGTTTGAGCCCCACGTCAGACTTTGTGCTGACAGCTCAGAGCCTGGAGCCTGCTTCCGATTCTGGGTCTCTCTCTCTCTCTCTCTCTCTCTCTCTCTCTCTATTCCTCTCCCACTCATGCTGTCTCTTTCTCTCTCTCAAAAATAAATAAACTTAAAAAAAAATTTTTTTTTAATTACCCTGGCTAGTTGGGGCCTTGGCATATAGAAACAAACGGCAGTGAAAAATAAGGTACAAGTATTACCACAAACAAATCCCAGACACTGTGTTGAATAAAAGAAACCAAACACGAAAGAATACAGACTATGTGATGACATTCATTAAAAACAAAATAGGAAACGTAATCTGTGATGTTAGAGGTCAGGATAGAGTTACCCCCGGGGGAGCAGAGGCTGGAAGACTAGAAGGCTTGCGCAGATCTAATGCTCAAAAGTCACAGTGTTTGGCATCTGCATCTAGTTATATGGTTGTGTTCGCTTTCTGAAAGTCAGAGTACATTTTTTTTAACGTTTATGTGTTTTTGAGAGAGTGAAAGAAAGAGAGAGTGTAAGTGGGGGAGGGGCAGAAGGGGGGCAGCGGATCTGAAGCAGGCTCTGTGCTGATGGTGGAGAGACTGAAGTGGGGTTTGAACTCACCAACTGTGAGATCATGTCGGATGCTCAACCAACTGGGCCACTGAGGCGCCCTGAGTACTTTGAACTACACGCTTTGTTATCTATTACACTTCAATCAAATTTAAAGCAAACAAAAACACCTTAACCTGGTCAGGTGAGAGAGTTCATGCTTTCCTAATATTTAAATTGCTTCTTTTCCAGAAAACAGCTTATGACAGCATTCTATATGCATCATTTATCGAATAATACAGACCCACTCCCGAGGGTTGGAAAGTATGCTCCCACACTTTTAGATGTGGATTTATGTAGCAGCAAGAAGGTTATTCAACACATTAGAGGATGCAAGAGCTTGAGAGTCAAGGAAAACCAGGTTTAAATCCTGGCTCTGCCATGCGGTAGAGGAGTGTGGCCATGTACAAATCCCACACCCCTCGGGGCCAGACTTTCTCCTTCTGAAACAAACTGTATTACCACCACCACCCTTTCCACCCTTTTACAGTTGTTATTAAGAATTATGGGAGCTCAGTTGGTTGAGTGTCCAACTTTGGCTCAGGTCATGATCTCGCGGTTCGTGAACTGAAGCCCTGCGTCGGGCTCTGTGCTGACAGCTCAGAGCCTGGAGCCTGCTTCAGATTCTGTGTCTCCCTCTCTCTCTGCCCCTCTCCCACTCACACTCTGTCTTTCACTCTGTCTCAAAACTAAATAAACACTAAAAAATTTTTTTTTAATTTTAATAGTCTGTTTCTCAAAAATACTCCTATTAAAAAGTCTCCTAAACTGTGAATATTAATCTTGGATATATATTTCAACAAAGACAGTCAAACACACAAACACAGGCACCGTTCATTATGAAATGACTAGGACAGTGTCTGACACAGGCGTAAACAACTGCCTTTCCTCTTTCCAAGAGAGAGAATAGATGCCGTTCTCTGGGAAACAAGTCTGCATTTCGGCGGGGGGAGGGGAGGCACCCAACTCACCAGCATTTGGGGCTTCTCCTCTTTCTTCGAGCTGGTCAGTAGCCTAAGAAGGCAGCCCTGGGGGCAGAAGCAGCAGCAGCTGTTAGGTGCTGGGCCACACATGGTCACTTCCAGGGCATCGACTCCAGGCCCTACAGGGAGGAAGGAGCCCCTGAGCGCACCTGTGGTCACTGAGGTGCTCTTGCGGAACCCCAGCTCGCGTCCCCCCACCACGGCGCCTCTCCAGACCCACCAACTCTTACCTTCTGCTGTACGATGTTGAGTCTGTTTCTTCATGGCCTCAAGTGTCTTCCCGGATCTCCAGAGGCAACACCTGTTCCCGGTCTTGCTCTCAGTGGGCAGAAGGATCAGGCAACGTTCGGGTCCTAGGGGCAGCCCGGTGTCTACCTTGAAATTCTGCCAGAGGGCCTGGTAAAAGTTACTTCATGTCAAGATCAACTTCTGCTGCCTGGGGTGACTTCTGAGAGCCTGACTCATAAAAGCCCATCTGGCTTCCATGAAGCCAGGACCTGTGCGATGGAGAAGACATTCAACGTTGCCAGGAGCTCTACTGTGGGCCCTGAGCCCATGCCTCCTGGTCAGGGGCCCTGTCCTCTCACACCTCCTCATTCAATACGGCACCTTGGGCTTCAGGGCTTCCTTGGATTCTTTACCTCACCCCTTTCCAGCCTCTATGCCCTCATGCCTGTCCCCTGCCCCTCTTCCTTGGCTGTCAAACTATACAACTCCTACCTACCCCACACCACAGATTCAAACTCCATGTCTCTGCTCCCTGGAGCTGGAGTAGGAGTAAAGATGTGACATAATGCCTGTGGGTAAAGAGGCTCAGAATGTCTCCTCCCAGACCAATCTGGGCATGCAGAACTCAGCCCCCAACCCCCTTGGCCCTAGGGTCCAGCTGAGTTTAATCCCATGTCCCTGAACTCGGGTCTCAACTGAGTTCTTCCTCTGTTAGGTCACGCTCCGGGCCTCACAGTAATTCTGTGAAGGTAACCCCCACCTTCCTTATCACATGGCCTTATCAGGATGGTGCATTTGTGTCTCCAGATGAAGCCAAGAAGAGATCCTCCACTCATGTGGTCCCAAAGGAAGCAGGTGGCGTTGAAGCTAAACTATGATCAGATGCAACTCAGACGCCCCGCCCAGGATCTCAGCTACAAGAACTGTAGTCGCCCCATTGCTGGATACCCTTTGGAGGCTGGCTCCGTTCCCCTTATGATTCATCCCCTAATTCCATAGGCGGAGACAGTCACTCCCTCTTCTGTCCAACCTGGGCATCTCACCTTACCCACACCACGTTGCAATGTTTCCATTTATTTGACTGCCTTTACTATATTACAAGCTTCTTGTAAGAAGAAATACACCTCAGTCATTTTGCTAATCCTAGTGACTAGGATAAAAGAGGTCTTTGTGGTAGATTTTTATCACTGTTCCCAATAATTTATTTCTCTATAAAAAGACAGCACCTCTCTGCCCTTGACATCAGGCTTGGCCTTATGACTTGCCTTGGCTGATGAAATGTGATGGAAGGCCACCGGGCCACTTCTAAGCACTGCATGATTCCACCATCACTTATGTTCGGAGAGAAGCATGTCCCCAGAAGGGGCTTTGGTTTCTACTGTAAAAGATCGCGGTGCAGAACCAGAGTCAACCTACGATGGAAGAGGAATTAGACTGGGGTTACGGTTAGATAGCTGTGTGGGCTACTGAGAGCTGGGGGTCACGTGTCACTGCAGTATGGCTTAGAGTCCTCTGCTCCTAGTAATACCAACATCTATAAAATGAGTACTATCCAGAGCTCATGAATTCTCACGACATAGCCGAGAGGTAGACACTGCTATTCTTTCCATCTCCCAGAGGGGGATGCTAAGGCACTAAGAGGTCAGTCCATGTGTCCTTAAGATCATAGCTATGAAGTGTCAGGGCCAAGCTTAGAACCCAGAACTCTCATTCCAAAGCCAGTTCCCTTCAGCGTCGCCTACAGTAATGCCCAGTGAACGAAGGACTAAATGAAAACGCCGAGAGCAAGCACATGTGCACAGGGCGCTGAGTTCCCCCTGAAGAAGACAGGACCCTCACAGCAAAGGGGACGAAGGGTCAGAATGCGCCAAGTTATTCTGTACTGACAAATGCTTCCCTCCAAATCTCCATGGCTTAGAGGCAAGAAATTTCTTTCTCACTTTGGCTCCGTGTCCATCATGTGTCATCTGCAACTGTGCTCAAAGCCGTTTCCACTCCAGGACCATGGCTGCTGGGGCTGCCTCTGTTTGGAACATGGTTAGTAGAAATGACGGAGGGAAATTAAAGATGGAGAACGCTACTCACGCTCTTACCAGTTCTACCCAAAGTGACAACCTCGGACATAGCTCATTCGCAAAGCAAGAAATGTGGGCACTTCTGAGTTCAGTAGGGTAGGGAGGGACCACATAGGGATGTCAGGATGTCGGAGAAACAATGACATGGCATTCCGCTACAAGGTCAAAACCGATTCTCCCCTCCCCAGTCTTCTCTATGATTGGCAGTTCAGTATGCTGGGCTCTGTGGCTGTGTCCAGGCCATAAAACTAAAGGGCACGGTTTCCTTCACCTGCCACACCATTAAGAACAAGCAGGGATGCCAACCAGGAGAACAGGGCTCTGTCACTGAAGACCTACAACCCTGAACACAATGCTACAACTCAGAGCATAAGGCAGAGTCAGCCCAGCCAGCCAAGAGGGTCTGCAGACAAAGGGGGCAGGGCAGCCAAGAAAGAAAAGGAGAGAAAAGAGAGAGAAAAGATTAGGAGAAATGAGGGATTTCCTAGAAGAACAAAGATTGCCCAAAATCAAGTTCAAAAAAAAAAAAGAGGGGGTGCCTGGATGGGTCAGTCGGTAGAGCATCCAACTTTGGCTCAGGTCATGATCATCTCACAGTTCATGGGTTTGAGCCCCGCATCAGGCCCTGTGCTGACAGCTAGCTCAGAGCCTGGAGCCTACTTCAGATTCTGTGTCTCCTTCTCTCTCTGCCCCTCCCCTGCTCATGACCTGTCTCTCTCTGTCTCTCAAAAATAAATAAATGTTAAAAAATTTTAAAAAACCAAAAAGGAACCAATTGTTAACCAAAAGAAAACCAAAAGGTAAAGATCTCTCCCAAAGACACGGGCCTCAGACCATTTTATTGGCCAGTTCTAGCAAAACTTCAAGAATAGGTCATTCTGTAATAAAGATTAAGTGCCCCAAACCATTAAAACAAGCCTCCTAACTTATTCATCAAGGACACCAAAAGCAAACAAGGACACTACAGAAAAATGAAAACTAGGGGTCAATCCACTTATAAATGAGGCGCAAAAGTCCTAAATAAAACATTGGCAAATGGGATCTGGCTGTGCCTTAAAGAAATACGAACACATCACCACCAAGTAGACTTTATCCCAGGAATGGACAGGACAGTTTAGTGTCAGAAAACCTACTATGTGAGGAAAACTTCCAGTCTTCCTGTAGTAAGCTCGTTGTGTATGTGAGCATGTGTGTATATGTATAAATATATGGTAAGACATTTCTACCCGAGAACCTTCCTGTTAACATATGACCAATTGGCAACGTTTTTGTTCTACTGACGTCATCACATCTATCCATCCATACTGGTGAGCACGTGGACATTCAGCATAGCAAACCTTTCGACTTTTCTGCATGCATGTAAAATGTCATAAGAAACTGTTTGGGGAAAATAAGATCCCAAAGGACTTCTGTATTTACAAGGTATATAAATGAGTGTTAAAAAAAAAAAAAAAAACAGCTTCAATCTGCATATTACTATTTCCCAGAGAAATCCATTTAATTGTCATATTTTCACTGCCTTATATTCCCAATGGTAAATAAACACATCTCTTACTCCATTGTAAGAGACTTTAGGGATGAGAAACTATGGCTAGCAAGAAAGTATAATGTGAAATCTTCAGAAAACATTGTCAGCACGACTTGGGTCCTAAAATTCTACATCTACATAAAATACATTCTACATCTTAATGGATGGGACCTTCTATCAGCACCATTTGATTGTAACAGGCGTCTCTGAGATGGAAAAGGATACAATTTTTCATACAGCACATCCATATTCGTTAAGCACTGGCTTCTTTTGCCAAGTCTATTGTGACCAATGTATTTCCTTAGAAAAATACAGATATACAAAGTGCATAATCTTCTTCAGGCTCCTATGGAATTACAGAAAAGTCAGCTTTCAGAGATCTCCATGTCCAGCTAACCATTTGATATAACACAAGAATATTCCAACTTTCTCTACATTCTTGGTCAGTATTTTTTTCCCAGGATATCTCCAACTATTATTACATTATTTATCTGTTCCAATGCCAGTAATGAAGATGTTTCAAGAACACGGACCCTGTATTGGTTAGGTGGCAGCTCAAACTGGGTAACTGAGGAAAGCTTAGCCCAGGGACTATTTACTAAGGTGTGAGCAGAGTTAGGGGGAGACAAACAAATGGTTTAGGACCACGATGCTAACAAAAGCAGGGAATCTTGACCAACGCCAGGTCTGAAGGTGGAGGAAGCAGTTATCAGGTTCAAGAGCTAGAGTCATGGAGAGAACGTTGCTTGATTGAAGTTTTGGCTTTCGGGAGAGGTGCACAATGAACAGTGGTGACCCAATAAGGAGGGGGCCATAGGAATAAAACACACAGAAGTAACAGAGGTGAGCAAAGCTATCTGAACCAAATCTCCTTCTAAAACAAACGAGTAATTATGGGATGTGCTAATTCTATCAACCCCTGTGAACTAGAAAATCTAGAAGTTTGGCAGAGAAGTAGGGAGACACGAGTGGGACACTCAAAGAGTTAGGTAATATCCCAGTAATTCTGAATGTGGATTGGAAATATCGGTGTGAACCATGAGGTGCTTCTTAGCTCCATCCCCTGCAAAAGCCTACAGTGACCAATTCAACTGCAGTGCTCATCCCTCGTATCCAGACTCTGGTCTTTCTTTTCGCTTTTTTTAAAGCTTATTTATTTATTTTTGAGAGCGGGAGAGACTGCAAGTGGGACAGGGGCAGAGAGAGGGAGAGAAAATCATCTCAAGCAGGCTCTGAACTATCAGCACGTGGAGCCCGATGCAGGGCTCGAATTCACTGTGAGATCATGACCTGAGCCAAAATTAAGAGTCAGATGCTTGGGGTGCCTGGGTGGCTCAGCCAGTTGAGCATCCAACTTTGGATCAGGTCATGATCTCATGGTTCACGTCAAGCTCCACGTCGGGCTCTGTGCTGACAGCTCAGAGCCTGGAGCCTCCTTCAAATTCTGTGTCTCCCTCTCCTCTTCCCCTCCCCTGCTCATGCTCTGTCTGTCTCCTTCTTAAAAATAATAAGTAAACATTAAATTTTTAAAAAAGAGTAAGATGCTTAACTAACTGAGCCACCAAGATGCCCCCAGACTCTGCTCTTGACTTATCATTTCCCCTTAAAAGAAATATGTGCTTCTGGCAGGGGGGGGGGGGGGGGGGGAAGGGCTTGTGCCTGATTTGTTGCAGGAAATGTACAAGACAGGCCTGAAATATCTTGGATATCACAAGAAAAGGACGTTTACAAAGACTCTTTAGAATCATTATCAGTATGACTTAGTAGCTAATGAGATTCGGCTGCCAATGGCCAAAAATGGGACAATGTTAGTTTTAACAAGAATAACGGTTGCAATAGACTGAAACCCATCAGATGTGTTTGGACCTATGAGTTTATAATATTTTTTAAATAAAGCTCAACTTCTAATAACAGGTCACCAATTCATTTTCTTGAAAACTCATTAAATAAAAGATTAAAGCATTTCATCCCCTTCCCCTGATATGAATTGTGCCTCTGGGTAATCAAAGAGTAGATCAGAGGAAGTGTCTCCTTATAATATTATGCCACCTAAGATGGGAAAATGACAGAATTAGCATGTCACCGTTTTACATGCCCCAGTGAATTAACAGATTTAAGGCATTATGAATACATCACTTAGATTCTTTTCAAAGGGACTGAACCTAAGTGTGATGAAACTCCACACCAGATCTGCAGGAAATAGAAAGGAATATCTTTATCTGCAAAAAGAGCATATAATCCACAAAACCCAGCCTGCGCGAAGTTCTACATACCAAATGGCTTAGGTTCTTCAACAGATAAACTGTCAGGAAAGGAAGAGGATGAAAGAACCTATACACTTTAATATTTTATTTATTTTTGAGAGACGGGAGAGGGGAGAGGCGGAGAGAGGGGGACAGAATCTGAAACAGGTTCTAGGCTCTGAGCAGCCATCACAGAGCCTGATGTGGGGCTTGAACCCACGAACTGTGAGATTATGACCTGAGCCAAAGTGGGACACTTAAACGACTAAGCCACCCAGGTGCCCCAAGAACCTATAAATTTTAAAAGATACATTTAGGGGCGCCTGGGTGGCTCAGTCTATTAAGCATCCAGCTTCGGCTCAGGTCATGATCTCAGGGTTCGTGGGTTCGAGTCCCATGTCGAGCTCTGTGCAGACAGCTAGCTCAGAGCCTGGAGCCTGCATCAGATTCTGTATCTCCCTCTCTCTCTTACCCTCCCCTGCTTGCACTATCTCTCCCTGTCTCTCAAAATAAATTAAAAAAAACATAAAATGATACATTTAAAAATTATTATTCAATTTTTTTTTAAGATAAAAAAGCTACGGGCACCTGGGTACCTCAGTTGGTTAAGAGTCCAATGCTTGTTCGGCCCAAGGTCATGAGATCGAGCCCCATGTCAGGCTTTGCTCGGAGTGTGGCGCCTGCTTAAGATTCTCTCTTTCTCTCTCTGCTCTTTTCCCCCACTCACACACTCTATCTCTCTTTAAATACATAAACACAAAAATAACAAATAAAAGTCACAAAAAAGAGCTCATCTATAAAATTTAGAGACGCCTACTTAGGTGACGAACCTTAGAGAAACTCAGGGAAAGACTGCTTTTGGAAGGGAAGGACTAACTTGTGTTTGGGGATCATCTGGGGTGACCAACAAAGTACTACTCTTTGACCTCGGTGTTCACTTTCTGCTCACTCTACACCGTCTCTTTTGGGGGCTTTATTTCCTCTATTGTATTTTATAATAAAAATGAAAATCTACAATGGCACAAAAAATAAAACTGTCATGTTAGAGCAGCAACAGAATAGAGAGTCCATACAACTCTTGGGGTTTTAGGTAACACAGCATCTCAACACAGCCAGGAAAGGAAGGCCTTTTCATGAAAGGGGCCAGACAAGCTGCTATCTGATTGGAAGTTGGATTCCTAGCTCACACCTTGCATAAAAATAAATTCCAAGTGATGTGAGAGCTAGATTAGAAAGAAACAAAAATATAAACACTTAGAAACATACAGAAGAATATACAGAGGCCCTTGGGGAAAGACAGATCTTTAAAAACAAAACAAAAAACATAAGATCCACAAGCCAATAAATTTTACTACATATCAAGTAAATACTGTTGTTTAACCAAAGACACCTCTAGGAAAGGTGGGGAGGGCATAAACACGTATGTGTGTGTTTAATCTTTGATTTTTGTTTTATTTTTAAAAAATACCAGAAGGACACATAGAAAATTAATAAAACTGATTATCTACAGGAAGTAAACCTACCTTGAATGGAATGTGTCCTAGAATAAAAAAAAATACACTTGAATAAGTGAAATTAAATTTAGCAAGGTGGCAGGATATAAAGAGTCAATATACAAACATCAGTTGTACTGATGGACAGTTGGAAACTTATATTTTAAAAACATTTCCAAACGCATCTAGAACACAGACGCACAAAAATAAACTGACAGAGAAATGTTGCTAGGATGAAGATGGTGGTAATCTGGTCTGGGATAATATTCCCGGTAAAGGACCCTGCCCTTAAGTCAACCCTGGATCCCAGGGGACAAAGCAAGGTGTCTGAGCCTCATATGGGACACCACAGGACACAAGATGTCAGAATAGGCAATGGAAACTGGCCCAAGACTCGGAGCTCAGAAGACACTGGAGGAATGTCAAGAGCGAGAGGTACGCACCAAAAGTCCTCTCTTTCTCTACCAGTCCTCTCTGGGTAAGTAGGGGTACAAGCAGGTGGTGAGGATGAAAGAGGCAGTGTGACAGCCTCAGTCCTATCTCCCGCTCCCAGATGAAAGGCTAGAAATCCCCAAGTTTAAGTGAGGAGTGTTCCTCTTCCTTTAAAGAAAAAAGAAAAAAAAAAAGCCTCAGATCTGGCAGAGAAGAATGTGGACAGCTTCTGAGAGACAGAGTCAGGTGTGGGCATCAGTATTACACAACCTGCCCCGATATGCTCTTATTAAATAGGGAAGTGATCCTTTTTAGACCTATGGGCCTCAAGTTGCAATATTATTATGAATCGTTAACATTTACTTATACCAGAGACAATTCCAGGCACTGTACAAGTATTACCTCTTGAAGACCCCATAAGCTAGGTCTTGGGATAAACAGTTATAAATCTCGCTCAAGTGGACAAAGCTCCAAAATCCCTAGATTTGGACTCTTGCTGTAGAGTGCCAAGCCAGCTGGGTCAGTGGCAATGTCAGTAGAGGTCAAGCCCTGTGTGACAGTTCCCAAAGTGTGTCCACACTTAGGGTGGAGGAGATGTATATGAAACAACACTGGCCGCCAATTAATAAATGTTGAATATAATGATAAGTCCACAGGGGATTCACTGTACAATTCTACTGCTAGGTTTACAATTTGCCCTTGCCAAAAAAGTAAAAATAAACTTAAAGTCTTGTCACCTGGGCCCCATGGGATGCTAGAAGAGATTTGGAGAGTCGGCCCACAGCCCTCAAAGGTTCCCACCGAGTCCCAAGCCAGAGGTTTGACCCCCAACATACAAGGGGCGATCAGCCAAACCCGCACCCCCCCCCCCACGTGATAAACAAACCGGAGATCTCTGCCACAAAGCAGGATGCCACGACAAACCTTGGGACAACAGGTCCCAGAGCAGCAGACCAACCCCCACTCAAAAGGTCAGCAGTATAGCCCACCATCACTGTGGGATGTTTGTCCCAGGCCAAAACCTCCCTCACCTCCTAAAAAACCCAGGGACTCTAGACCCCAGACACTCCCCCATAACTCCGTAAGTATATCAATTTAACCGACATCAAGCTCAGCTCTACCCACTCCCAACAAATCAAGGTACCGTAAGGCCTGAGAAGCTCCACACGCACCCTGATTATGGGCCCCCAACAGTAAGTAATCCCTATTCAGCCCCACCAAAAACAACCACCCAACCCAAAACCTGACCCTCACGATCCGTCCTGGGTTTCCACAACTACACAGAGATGCAGGACCCAAGTAAATGCTCCTCCACCAAAACACACCAGGGCATCTGCGGCCTCCGCCCCACCACGGGGGATGTTGTTATTTGGCCCTGGCTGAATTCATCCTCACACCCAAATAAGCACGGAGGATGCACGCTGGAGCTGCCCCCACTCGGAAACTGGGCCAGAATATATGAAAAAATGAAAAGTTGTGGAGTTCCACGTCACTCGTCCCAACGGGAAAGTTAAGTTCCGCGCAGCGCCTAGTGACTCTGGGATTCAGGGCTGGCTGAGCGTCAGCCCACTGCCCTGCCCCAAATGCGCGCCCCCTCCTCCTACCATGGAACCCCCCCACCCCGCGGGCCTGAGCCGCCACACTCCCCACCTGCCGCATTCCAGCCGTGTCCCTGACCCTAGGCCCGCCCAGTCCCCACTTGGAAGGACCTCTAGGAGCCAAGGGCGGGGGCAGGCCTCGCTCACCGGGGCCAGCGGGACCCGGCCAGCCAGCCCTCGGCCCCGGCCGTTCTTCGCCAGAACTACATTTCCCAGAACCCCCGCTGGCACCGCCCCCCTTGGGGGCCAACGCAGGCGCTTCTGGTTCCCGCGGTTGATTCACTAGGACAATGGCTAGTGTTAAGGACGGCGATGCATAAAATACCTGTGCGTAAAAAGGTAGTGGCTTCTGTGCAAAATCACTCATCCTCTGCCCGTTCTCCGGAAAGAGTGTACTCCCCAGAAGCTTCTACGGCAGCTCGGTACAGGACTTCCCGATCCCGATCCTCGGTGGGAGGGCGGGGGCCATCGCGTCCCAAGGGATTTCTGGTTTGGCTGCTGGCCCGGGTTTTTGCATTTCAGCTTTGTTGGCTTTCCTCCCGGGACGGATCTGAATTCCCTATGCTTAGGCTCTGTGACAAACGCGCCACCCTCCGTGAGCCCCATCGTATGTAACAAATGGTACAGCCACTTTGGAAGACAGCTGCCAGTTTTTTATAAAACTAAACATACTCATAGCCATGTGATCCAGCAACTTGTGGTCCTTGGGTGATGTGATGTGGGCACTGAGAGAGCTGTCAAGAAAGAATTCTTGAGAGGTTTTGGGTGCAAAACAAGTGCTTTCTTTATAGCAGAGGGACAGAACCCATGGGTAGAAAGCTTTACTGTGATTGTGAGGAGGGATTGATTCTATAGTTTTAAGCTGGGGGCTGGGGAGAGATAAAGGAAGTCTCTATAGGGATCTTCATTTATTAAAGAAGACTTACAGGACCCTGGAGGTGCGGGTAATCTCAAGTTAAGTTTGCTTTTTGCTTCTAGCAAACCATTAACAAAGGCAATTGTGAATTCCTTGAGGAATGCCATACTCTGCCAGTCTCAGGTATTTATCAGTGGGCTGCAGGATGTAAGGAAATTTAATTTTATCTACATTTCTTTTGCCTTCGTTCTTCTCATCGGTTGACACTTATAAAAATGAGCTCAGAATCACATATCGCTCTTAATATGTTTTCAGATGTAGTTGAACGTGCTCAAAAGATTTCTTATTGTGACATGGAGGAGTTACAGTTAAACCAAAGCAGGATTTGTGTCAACAACCCCATAATCACATGCTATTTTTAAAAATCCTTTTCGTGGGGTGCCTGTGTGGCTCAGCCGGTTAAGCGACCGACTTCAGCTCAGGTTGTGATCTCACAGTTTGTGGGTTTGAGCCCCGCATCAGGCTCTATGCTGACAGCTAGCTCAGAGCCTGGAGCCTGCTTTGGATTCTGTGTCTCCCGCTCTCTCTGCCGCTCCCCAGCTTGTGCTCTGTCTCTGTCTCTCTCAAATAAACATTAAAAAATAATAATAAAATAAAATAAATCCTTTTGGTTGAGAGTTAAAGTGGACAAAGAATCTAAGACTATTTGTGAACTCAGCTCAGAATCCCTTCTTATTCTCCAAGGAACATTCAGAAGTATTCCAAAACAAAAGCATTCAAAAGCACTGAAACTCCTTTTTCTCTTGTTAAAATTACTACTGCTGACTGCATCACTAGATAAATAGTGATAACTTCAGACACGTGTATCTTTGGAGCCTCTCTTTTATATTCTCTAGTTATTCTATCTAGTTATCTAGTTCTGGATTTTCTTGTTATCTCTACTAGTGCTAGTTCTCACTAGTTAAATTAACAAGGAACAAATTATAGTTAAGAGGAATATATGATTCAGAGGTTCTTTGCTGAACCTGCTGCCTTGACTTTGACCATAGACATGGACTTCAACTTTAGATTGTGAGGGTCAATATGAGGGTGAGAGGCAGAGTCGGGGTGGTAGGGTCAGAGTGAGCATTACACAGTCAGGAAGATGATTGTTATGGGTCATGGTGAGGATCAGCATAAGGGTGTCAGGGGTCAGCAGTCTTGTCGGGGCAGGGAGAGTCAGACTTGGGGTGATATGAGGGTCAAGGTCAGAGTCAGAGTGAGTGTAAGTGTACAAGTGTGAAGGTGATGGGGTGAGGGTGAGGTTGAGAGTTAAAATGAGGGTCAGGGCTGGGGTTTGGGAAAGAGTCAGACTGAGTGTTTTGTTCAGGTCAGAATCAAAATGAGGATGAAGGTCAGGGTCATGGAATGATTACAGGTATGGTTTAGGGTGAAGGTGAGGTCTAGACTGTTAGAATCAGGCTGGGGGTGAGGGTTTGACTTAGGATAAGGTAGATTACAAGGAAAGTCAGGGTCAGAGTGAGAACAGAAACAGGTAAGGGTCAATGTCAGGACTCAACAGTGAGAGTGTGGTCAAGGCCAGTGTTAGGATAAACACCTGTCTGAGGAATAAATTTAGAATGAGGATGAGTGAGGGGCACCTAGGTGCCTCAGTCAGTTAAGCATCCAACTTTGGCTCAGGTCATGATCTCGCGGTTCGTGGGTTTGAGCCCCACATCAGGCTCTGTGCTGACAGCTTGGAGCCTGGAGCCTGCTTCAGATTCTGTGTCTCCCTCTCTGCCCCTCCCCCCTCTTTCTCTCTATCAACAATAAACATTCAAAAATTAAAAAAAATTTTTAATTAAAAAATTTTTTAAAAAGAATAAGGATGAGAAGGAGCGGAGGGTCTTGTTTAGAGTCAAGGACAAGGCCAAGGTGAAGTTGAGGGTCAGGGTGAGAATGAGTGTGGAAGTGAAAGTCAAGTGTGAGTCAGGTCCAGTATGAGGCTTAGGGACAGATTTAGGGTGAAAGTCAGGATAAGGGTCATGGTGATGTTCAGAATCAGAGTGAGAGGGTGAAGATGAGTTGGATGTTCAGGGTCAGTGAGTTTGAGTTTGTGCATATCTCTCATGATCAGTATTAGTGTTCATGGTCAAGGTCATAGTTAGGTTTAGGATGAGAGTGACTGTCAGGATCAAATGAGAGGTTTAGTGTGCAAGGGGTCAGGATCTGGGTCTAAACATGCTCTAAGTCACAATAAGAAATTTCACTTGAAATGTTACTGGACCTGAACCTGGACCTTAATTGAAAGTGTGGTTTCCTGCCTGTTTTCAATAATTCTGCTTCTTTTCATATAATTTTTATCTAAGTCATCATAGGAAGTTAGCTTAGATAGGAATGCACTCAGGTTCAGGAAGGGGGTTGTAGCCTCTGGGCCAACAGGTCACCGCTGCAGCCAAAACTGAGACTCAGACTCTGCAAGGGGAAACGTGGACCTAGCCAGCAGGGCATGTGGTGGGGACTCTGCCTCTGTTTGGAAAAGTAGGATCTTAGCTCCTCCCATGGAAGATGGGGACTAAGCTCCAGGAGCCAAAATCTGGACTCCGTCTCTGGAGGGGGAAGGAGGGACATAGCTGCTGGTGGTCTCACTCAAAGCCAGTTCCGTCTGGAGAAAAGAGAGGCCTTTATGCCAGACCTGAGGAGCGCCCCCTAGTGAGGGAGAGACGCAGGAAATTTTGAGCTTGTTTGCACATGTAAAGTTTACGAAGTACTTATGAAGCTTACAAGATTTGTTTGAAATGAATGAGTGGTTTTCGAGCTTGATTTCACATAAACTCTTAGCTACACTCTAAGTTACTCTAAGAATGTCCTTTTAAGAATGCTTGAGGGGCTCTTGTGTTAATATCAACTGTTACATTTAAATTATCTTTAAGGGGCAATAAGAAGTTTCATTTGAAATGAGTGAGTGATTTGGGAACTTGATTTCACCAAAAGTGCTTAGAGTTGAATATTTTGGCTCTAATTCCTTCTAACAAGGTAGATTAAGGAATAATGACATACTCCCTAATACCGCTTACATTTATCTAAATGTTTTTCTAAAACATTTATCTAAAAGCGGTTTTAACTCATTTGTATTTGCTGTTTCACAACATTAGAGGTTTTGTTAGAGGGGAATGTCTGATTCCTGGCTTGTTTACAGAAAAATTGCTTGTGTGTACACATGGTTTAGTTTCATCTTTATTTTCACTAACTCGATATGTTACTTTCAATTTACATATAAATGTGTGATGTGAGACTGTTTTTACTTAACCTACTTAATTTGCTCTAATTTCCACTAAGAACTTTTGAGGTGGTGGTGTGTTTCTGAGTTTATTTGCACATAAAAAAAATTCTTATATGGCACTTTAAAGCTCATACATATGGGGGGCCTGTGTGGCTCAGTAAGTTAAGCATCCGACTTCGGCTCAGGTCATGATCTCATGGTCTGTGAGTTCAAGCCCTGTACTGAGCCCCACATTGGGCTCTGTGCTGAGGGCTCTGTGCTGACGGCTCAGAGCCTGGAGACTGCTTCAGATCCTGTCTCTCTCTTTCTCTCTCTCTGCCCCTCCCCCACTCGCACTGTCTCTCTCTCTCTCTCTCAAAAGTAAGTAATCATTTTTTTAAATGTAAAGCTCATACATTTTATCACAAAGGAGAGGTTTTGAGCTTGATTTCACAAAGATGCAATTTGTTCTAATTTCCCAGAGGAAGTTAGGTTTAGGAATACTATTTAGATTTATCTTATTTTGCTCGAACTTGCAATAGATATTTAGTTTGATATGTATCTTTCTGGACCAATTTGTTAATTTGTCTTTCTGAGCCCTAGCTCCTGGTAAGAAGTCAGTACAAGCTTAGTCTTAATTTTAACATTAACTGTTTAGTTACATTATATTTGCTCTCACAGTAAGAAGTGACTTTGGGGGCATCTGCGTGGCTCAGTCCGTGGCTCGGTTGGTTAGAGATTTTGGCTCAGGTCCTGATCTCACAGTTCAGGATTTTGAGTGCCGCCCTAGGGCTATAAACTCACTGTGTTGAGTCTGCTTCAGATCCTCTGTCTCCCTCTCTCTGCCCCTCCCCGACTTGTGCTTGCTGTCTCTCAAAACTAAATAAATGTTAAAAGAAAAACATTTTTTATTTTAGATAAAAAAGGAAGTGACTTTTACTACAAAAACAAAAATCTGGTTCTGCCTGTCTGCATCAGACTTGCAACCTCATGTCACAACCAAAGCCATAGTAAAATGTTGATTTCAGTCATCCATCTAATTTTTTGCTGTTTCGGGTCCTTCCTTTGTTTTCTTATGAATTCTAAGGAAAATATATTTGGGAAACTGGAGTTCTTTGGGAATGCCTAATAACCTTACTCAGAAATCTTCAATCAAAAAAATAATAATCAATGACTACAGCAGCTAATGTTACTTTCGATCTCTACTAATGCCAATTATCCTGCCATCTTGAGAAATTCCAATATTAAGAATAAAAAATAAAAAGCTAGCTTTGAGATCGAAGATCTGAGCCTCTTTTAAATTCTACTGCTTAGATTTATCTAAAGTTGCTCTAATCCATAGCAAATGCTGACCTTGGCAAAGAGCTGTGTGATTTTGAGGTTGTTTTCACATATGCCAGGTAGTATCCACCCGCGCGGCAGCTCACTCAGTCTCCCCTGGCTCCAGCGGAGGCTCGTTCTGGTCCTGGCTGCAGGCTCTGTCCCCACTGCCCACCGCTGACGATGAACCCGAGTTTGTGCAATCGCCAAGTCAAGACTTGGTCGACAGGGGGCGCCTGACGGACCGGCCCGCAGCTTCCCGGGACAGTTTCTCTAGTCCCGGGGGTCAGATGGGCCAGCGGCTGGATCCGTGGGGAAGCCCTACCGCAGGAAGAGGCGCGATCAGACCCCGGTTTCCCCACCAGCCGGCCAGCGCCCTCCTCTACCTGGTCCTTCTCCGGCCCGAGGTCTAAGGCAGTGAGACTGAAAGCAGGGCGGGGGGGGGGGGGGGGGGGGGGGGGGGGGGGGGGGGGGGGGGGGGGGGGGGGGGGGGGGGGGGGGTTGATGGGAAGAGGGAGGAGGCTTTTAAGGGACACCTTCCTTACAACCATCCTGGGAGGCCAACTTCCCCGTGCTGGTTCTCGATTCAGAAACTGAGCCCCTCACCCAAAGTCTACCTGAATCCCCGCCAACCACTCCCAATGCTTAGTCTCCCCTCTCCCTTCAGGGGCAAGACCCCACTGTCCCCTCAGGAGTCCCAAATTGTTCACCCCAGAAGCTGAATCCAGAACTGTTTGTTGATCCAAGGTCCAAGTCTGGACCTTCGGCTCCAGAGACTAAGATCAAGGACCTACAGACAATTCAAACAAACTTCAAAACCAATGAGGAGGACTCATAGCGTTTCCCAAGTGACCAAGGGAGATCAACGATGTCCCTGACAAACATTTGCATCTCAAGGGAAGTCCTCTGCATCCTTTCCAGCCTTCTTTGTCATGATCCATCCTCACCAAGCAGCATTTCAGCCCCTGGTCTGGTGGCTTCGTAGGGATCTTAAAAGGTGGAATTTTCTGCTCAGCGTAAGTGCTTTTTCTCCGCCCCAAATTGTATATAATTACCCTGACTTTCTAGTTTATCAGATGAGCCCTGTCCCGCTCAGAAGAGGGAGCTCTCAGAGCAGTGGCAGAAGAAAACGTCTGTGGGCTGGGGGAGTTCCTGTGGCAGAAGTGGCCAAGGATCTTCAAGCCGTGAGGCTGTCCCTGTTTAGGGTTTCCTGCTCGGAGCTCCGCTATCACCTCAACCAGTAACCCGCAGACTCGATAAAGAGTGACTGCACACCACGGTCTGGGTTTGCTGCTGCTCTGTGGATTAAAGTAGAAACCGCTACCTCGTAGAGCCAGAGGCCAGAGGTGGGGCAGTAATAGGATGAGGTTGACCCTTCCGCCACTGTGGCCACACCTCAGTGAAGCAGTTCCACTGTAAAGAGCTTTGTGGCAGGTGCACAAAGGAGCAGAGGAAAAGGGGCTGGTCTGTGGCCCCAGATGTACCGCAAGCCCACGCCTTGTGGCTGTGAGCAAGGTGACAGTGAGCTGGCACCCCAGAGACCCCTCTGAACTCTTCCGGGCTTCAGGGTGTCCTGGTTATAGCCACGTGGTCTCCCTCTTGTAGGAGGAGTACAGAATTCCCTCCCCACCACAGATGAAGAAAAGGAGGGTATAGAAATCTTGAGTATCTTGCTCATGATCTATACATAGTGGAGGGCTGAAGAAGGATTTGTCACCTGTCTGATTCAGGTGACGTCTAAATGGAGGTTTGACTTTTTTTTCATTGAACACCTTTGCCTGTGAGACTGCTCCGGTTGTTAATTGTCCTTACTGCTGTAGGCAGAAGTAGGTGAGCCCCAGAACCCCGGCTCCCAGCTCTTTTTCCCTGACTCTGTTCCTGAGGCCGAGGCAGGAGTAAGCCACAGCATCAAATCCGTGGCCTGGAGACACCACCAGGCTGCAGATTTCCTCACGGGCTGTGTGGGCTGTGCCTAGCCAGGTCTCTTCATCTCTCTGGCTTTACTGTGGAGGAGTTGCCCCTGCACTGGGAGTGATGGCCCTCAGGTCACAAATACCTGGGTGTGAATCTCCTTTCCTGATCAATAGCCCAGAATAGCAGAGACAATGCTAGCAGTTCTTTGGGAACAAGACTCCTCTGCCCCATCTTCAATCCTAATCAGGAAGAGTCAAGGGACTAAGAAACACCCAGTTGGTTCATAAAACACACCTCCAAAGCTTGTGGGGACACGTGGCCACTGGCCAGATCTCTATGGAATTTTCTTCTCTCCTTCACTGCAAACAACCCCAGCAGTGGGCTCCTTGCTGTTTATATATATACATTCATGTATATAAACATATACAATTATATGTAAAAATCATATATATATTTAAATTTTTAAAAAATTTTTTAAATTTATTTTTGAGAGAGAGAAAGAGCGTGAGCAGAGAAGGGGCAGAGAGAAAGGGAGACACAGAATCTGAAGCAAGCTCCAGGCTCTGAGCTGTCAAGCACAGAACTCAATGTAGGTCTCAAACTCCTGAACTGCAAGATCATGACAGGAGGCCTAACCGACTGAGCCCCTCAGGTGCACTGATATATATATATATTTTTTTTTAATTGGAGAGATAAGTTAACAGGATGGCCCAAGAAGCTTTCACACTAACAAAGGTTTTTGATATAAAAGCACCACTGGATTTAGATGCCTTGCGACTTTTAGTTGAAACTACATTATTTTGGTTGTCATCATACTGGGTTTTAGGGTTTTATTTCTTGGATCAAGCTGTTCCCAATGAAAGAGAATTACTACAGAGCTCACCACCCTCAACCCTAGCAAGATAATGTTCACCATCCTGATGAAATATTAAGAGCACACCACTCCAATATTACTACTCTTGAGAACAGTGCTTATTTATGTTGGGTTGAATGTCCAATATGTGTATCTCAAGTAGTAAATAGCAAAAGCCAGAGAACTCTGTTGGGAAACATCATTCCAAGTCATATTTTTATTTATTTATTTATTTATCTATGTGGGTTTTTTTTAATTTTTTGAGAGAGAGCATAAGTAGGGGAGGGGCAGACAAAGGGAGACAGAATCTGAAGCGGGCTCTGTGCTGATAGGCTGACAGCAGTGAGTCAGTGTGGGGCTCAAACTCACGAAATAGACCATCATGACCTGAGTTGAAGTTGGACACCGAACCAACTGAGCCAACCACCTGTCCCTCCAAGTCATATTTTTTAAATGTTGAATGGCCAGTGTGCCTAAGGCTCTAGCACAAATCCTGAAGGCATCATCCTTCAGAGTGTGCCCCAGGCAGAAAGGACAGTGGCAAAGGAATGGGGACTGAAGTGCAGAGACAGAGGGGAGCTGGAAAGGCCCAGAGCTTTCTGGGCCTTAAATGACACAACAAGGAGTCTGGATTTCATCCTGAGGCCGTGGGGTTCCAGGGCAGGGTTTTAAAGCAGGGTCAAGATGTGGTCTTAGGGCGCCTGGGTGGCTCTGTCGTTAAGTGTCCAGCTTCAGCTCAGGTCATGATCTCATGGTTTGTGGCTTTGAGCCCCGCGTCAGGCTCTGTGCTGACAGCTAGCTCAGAGCCTGGAGCCTGCTTCGGATTCTGTGTCTCCCCCTCTCCCCCTCCCCTCCTCGAGTTGTCTCTCTCAGTCTCTCAAAAATAAATTAAAAACATTAAAATTTTTTAAAAAAAAGATGTGGTCTTGACCACTTCTGCTTTAGGGGCTCCCCTAGCTGCCATGCAGGAGAGAGACTGAAGGGGCAGAACCAAAAGCCAGGCGCCAGGTGGAGGCAGACGCAGGGACCTTTGGAAGGAACGATATGGTGTGGTCCAGAGTTTTCCAGAGAGGTGAAGAGTGTGCAGGATAAAAGCCTGGTCCACGTGTGGGCATCCACCAGTGCTGGTCCCTCTCCCCAGGGAATGTGGGGACACATTACTTATCTCGGCATCAGTTTCCCTGTCTGTAAAAAAAAGAAGAAAAAGATAATGAGATGATCCTTCTTTGATGCTGTGGTGATGATTAAATAAATCATTTAAGGGGCTTGGCACATGCGTGGCAGAAAAGGAGTAGAGACCTTTCCTAGAGTTTCTGGTCAGAATAGAGCACACAGTGTCGTGCAACACATGGGTGACATGAATAAGAGTTATAAAATATTAATGGCGTCTCTTTTTGTCACCCCTTGAGCAAGTGGCTCAGATCCAGGTCCCTGGGCCTCACAAACCCTGTTGGCTCTCGCACCCCCCCAACCCCCACCCCCTGCTGCTGTGGGTGGACCCTTTGGAGCTGAGGACAGACTGACCTTCGTCCCTTCCTCAGGGCAGAGTGACACTTGCGTGTGTGTGTCCCTCAGCAAGCCCTGGAACTGATATTAAGTGATGTGCAACGAATAACGCAAAATACTCCATGTTCAGTTTGACTCCAAAACTTGGACTTGGAATCCACTTGTCATGGGTTTTGTGGTGAGAGAGAAGACAGTTCTGAATTCCCAGCTTCCCCCTTGAGATGCCAAGGCCTCACCCACACTCCGGAGATGGCAGAACCAGCCCCCAAGGGCAGGGGTCCCCGCTTTATTCACGGATTGTTCCCCTGTGCCTAGAATGGAGTCTAGCCCTAGCCAGTGCTCAGCATTCTCTGTGGGAAGCAGAGAAGTGGTGAGTTCCCTGGTGTAGACCAGCCAGGTGCCAGAACCCGAGGGAACTTCCCTGCAGGAATGAAGGGAATGTAGAAAGCCTTACCCCCTCAGACCACAGAGACCCGGGAAGGGCGGGGAGGGTCCTCACTCATTAGGGAAGGCCAACGGGCAAGCTGGGAGCCCCCTCCGCCAAAGGGATTGCCAGATTGGGAGAGAGACTGGCCACCGTCACTCCAGGGTCCCAGGGCTACAGCGTGGAGGCCAGAGAGTGCAAGTGTGTCCTCGCTGTCCCGGAATCCTGGGGCTCGGGAGAGGCCAGGCGACAAAGAGAAAGGCTTCAAGCCTGAGCTGAAGTGTGTGCATTTCAGACACTCCCTCGTGTAGTAGTTCTTTCCCTTCACCAAGGTGGCCAGGCGATGGGCCCTCCTAATAAGTAAAATAACAAGGTGTGGCGACAGGTTTATAAAAGTCATAATTTCGAAGTAGTGATAGGCACACATGATACTCTGAGAGTCCCCTGACAGCTTAACGTGCTGAGAAAATGTCTATGACCTCCACTGGGGACAAAAATCACACGTTTTTGAGGGAAAGGCTGCATTTCAGTCAAAGACAAGAGAAAATGAAATGGTTATGTTTTCCCTTTTCCTGCTCACGGGGATCCCAGGTTAAGAACTGCACACCCCAGGGCCTGTGGCTGCCTCCCAGAGGATTAACTCTGAACCTCGCTTTCAAAGCAGCCAGGTCTGCCCTTTGGGGAGGCGGGCGACAGTGGGAAGGGGGGCCAACCAAGTGACTGGTGGCAGGAGCAGGAACTAGAGGGGCCCCAGGACTCATCACGATTCAGAGCGTAGATTCGTCGGGTGCTGCCCAGACCTACTGATTCAAATGCCCAGTGTCGGTCCTGGGGATCTGCATTTTATACAGAAGCCCGGGTGATCATTTTCACCAACATCCTACACCTTTCCTGGTTCCTCGTCCCAACTAGGGACTCAGGGTAGAGGGAAGGGGCTCTGGGATGCTCCGCACACTCCCCTGTGGCCAGAGTGCAGGTGGCGTCGTGGCTGCAAGAGGAGCTGGCCCCGCCAGGGCCCCTCCGTGTGTAAGTGATGCCTGAAACGTGAGGCCGCACTGCCCCTTCGCTAGGAAACCTGAGTGGAGGAGTGTGTGGCGGGATTGAAGGGCTGGGAACTCCCTGCCTCCTTCCTCACCTCTCTCCCCACCTTCACCCACCTCCAGTTCAATCGCAAACCAGCTAAGCAGCCCTGGCTGCCATCAGGACCGGAAAGGAAGCCCGGCCACCATGAGGGCAGGGAAGCACCCCAGGCTGAATGAAGGTGCACAGGGACCAGGAGCGGTGTGAGCCAGCGCGGGGACTGAGGAGCCCCTCTGACCATGAGCCGCCAGCTGAAGAGCCTTGGGGAGGAAGGTGAGTGGTCCTCAGCTCCGAGCACTCCCCCCAGGGTTCCTGGGCAGCAGCAGGAAATCAGGGGAGCAAAGTGGGTCTCTGCCACTTGCTCACTGACTGGCCCCAGTCTGGTTATCCGGACTCTCCCAGCCTCACCCATGAGATGGACCAAGTCACCTTGCTCCCAGGCAGGGCCACTGAAGGGACTGAAATGGGCACATGTCGAGTGCCATGCACGGTGCTGGCATTGGGCAGCAGAGCCCTGAGAGCCCACCTGGGGTTTCAGCCTCCCGCTCTCTTGGTTAGAATCGCCTTTCTGCAGCAATCCCCTCTGCAGACTTCTCTGTCTGTCTGTCTGTCTGTCTGTCTGTCTGGGGCAGGGAGGGTGTGGGGATGTTCTAACCTCATGTCTGCTCCAGGGAGTCAGAGATAGGTCAGGACTGGGGATGCTTGTTCGTAAAATGACCGGGGCCAGGTCCTCGTCTGGGGCAGTGGGACCAGCTGAGGGTTCCCACAGTGAGATGGGGGTGATCCAGGGAGGGGGACTCCCAGAGGTCGGCCCCCCGTCATGCTCTATCTCTTCCAGCAGGCAGTGGAGTGAGACAGCAGGCAAGGAGTGGCTCTCCCGGCACAGGTGAGATGTGGTGATGCCTGGAGTGGGGTGTGTGTGAGATGGGGTGATGCATTCCCGGTCCAGCCGCCACCCAGGTTTCTCTTCCACCCTCCCCTCTTCCTCTCTCCTCCCTTTCCCTCTGTCTCATAAGGAGCCCTGGGCTGGGCGGGCGGGGGGTGGGCACGGGGGATGACAGGTGCTTTAATTGGAGAAGGAACAGGATGCTGCAAAGAGAGGGCCTGCCCACAGCCCTGAGTTAGGGACACTGAGCTGAGCATCAGGAAGCGATGACCATTCAGCAGGGAAACGCCGTCCAGGCAGTGGGTAGGCGGTGGAACCAGGGCTCACCCCCAGGCCACCTGACTCCAGATGGCACACTCCTGACCTCCACACAGTGCCCGCAGTAGTGAGCATCAGCAATGCGGCCACAAGCTCTTCTGTGAGTCGAGGAGGGCTTTACCCAGGGCGGGGCCACCTGCTCCAAGAGGAGCCAGAGGAAGTCATCGGCAGGAGAGAAGCATCCCCCCCACCCCACCCCTGTGGCCATGAGGAGGCAGAAGCCACACCCACAGGCGAGGCAGCCTACACTTCAGGTCCTGAGATGTGTTGTGATGTTATGATGCCACTTCCTCTTCCTTGAATCCCCCCAGTAAGTGAGGAAGCAGAATTGCAGGAAAGAATGGACTTCCGCGGTGAGGGCAGAAGAGATTCCCCTGGCCAGTTCTGAGGGGGAGGGGCTCATCCGGGCCCCCACCCAGGCACATGGTACTGGCGTGGAGGAACTGGGTAGCATTCCCCTCCTCTGCCTCCTCTGCCAGGCCCTCCCCTCTTGTCACCCTCTGCTCCCCCACTGCCAGGGGCCTGAGTCCCTTCATGACAAGCCACGGGGTTGGGAAGAACCCAAGAGTAAGACTTGTGGAAAAGCCAGGTCCCTGGGCAGGAGGGAGGGGCCAGGGAGCCATCACTGACATCTCAGCCCTCCTTCCTATCCCCAGAGATCCAGAGCTCCCCCTTGGCCACTGTCTGTCCTCCCTACCCCACCCCACCATCCAGTCATTACTTCCCTCCAGACATGGGGACGCCTGTTAGAAATCGAGGGGACAAAAATGTCTGAGAATACAAAGTTAGTTTCTCAAAATAATTACAGTTTGTCATTCTGTTAGTTGAGGAGGAAGGTCAGAACTTGCCCACCTTTCAGATCATTCGGTAAACATATTTAACGGTTAAAATCACCGAGCTGGAGGGTGAGCCAGACCCTGCTGGGCCTTCCAGCGTCTCTGCCGATTTTCACTCTGGATCAGGTCCATGTGCACGAGGAGACCTGTTACGAGTGAGGAAGTACACGCTGGGCTTGGAGGTCTTCCTAATGTAGCAGCTGCTTTTCTGGCTCCTAAATTATTCATTAGGTGGAGTCCATGGAACACTGGCTGTAAAGAAAAACTAAAAAAGTGGAAAAGGTGTGGGGAAGCTGAGGAGCAAATTCTGGCTTGCTTTCCACATTCCATATGAATTTCATTCCGTTGGGAAATAACATTACAACAGGAGTTACAGCCTGTAAAAAATACATGAACCCTCCGCGGCTATCTACAGTGTTTAGAAGAAAGCTTGGTATAGCTCATTACCAGAAAGAAAAGCATTTGTTAGCTGACTGAGGACACATCTCAGAAGAAGATGCCGACGTATATTGACGTTTTTACCCAGTTCTTTCAAGCAACATGGAGCTGGTATTGGATGGGGCCCAGGAGACCCCTTGCATACACTCTCTGCTCTTCTGTCCTCTCTGAGAGCATAGCTCAGTTCTAGAACTCTCCTAAAGGATCACAGCTGCAGGAACACACACTTTCTCATACTTCCAGGTCTTCGGAGGTGGCGGATTTGTTTCTGGCTCCACCCCTCCTCCATGATGGGGGCAAAGCCTTCCAGAGCCCTGGGGAAGAACGTCTATAGGACAAACCCATCTCTGACTGGCTGATACTGACCAGCTTCCTAACTTGGATGAGTTATCATTACACTTAAATAATCTTGCTTTACATTTTCTGACTAAAACGCTTTTCCCTTGGGAGAGGAGTCAGAGAAGAAAGAGATCAGGGCAGGAGTGATCCAAGAAAACCTATCTAACCACATATACAATCACCTGTCTTTGCATCTATAAATAGTGCTCACTGCTTTTCAATGAGCTGACATCAGTTACCTCCTGCAATAATTGCAGCGATGAGAAACTGAGTCCCAAAGATTGTTAATGGTGGAGTCAGAGCCTTGCTTGGTGCCTTCTCTCACCTTCACAGCAAACATGCTCACAGGGCCTGCCCTGCAGTGACCGGGAACCGGTGTGCCAACCCCACGGCAGTTTCCTCAGTGCTTCTAGCAGGGTTCTCTGATGCAGACCACATCCTGCAAGACAGGCTCCAGTGTCACACCGTCACCCTCCAGATTTCAACCCAGTGACCCCATGGGTACAGCTCTCTGGGCAACCTCCCCTGTGCGAACTCCCCACCCCAGCAACCAGATTATACCCAAGACTCTGCTCTGCCTTACTCACCCATACATCAGACGTCTTGGCGTTTCCACTGGAGCCCCTCCATTCTCTGTTTCCTCTGCCTGGAATCCCCCTACCTTGCTAGCCCCACCACTCCTTCTCCCCTTCTTCTCTTGGCAAAACCCTCTTCATCCTTCAAGAATCAGAGTAAATGTCAGTCCTTTGCAAAGCATTTCCAATTATCCCAGTTATACTTGATCACTCTCTCTCTATTTCCATGGCTATTTTTTTTTTTTGGTCCACTATTTATTCCTTCTTTCTAAAAGCAACATGTGTTTATCTAAGTTGTTGTCAAAAACTGGCTTCCTAAATATCACCAACACACTTATTGATAAGACAACGCTGCTTTATTGCTTATAGCAGGAAAAGCTTTGGCAGTGTCTCGGGAAGGGGGAGGCAAGGTCAGAATTTATTGAGAATCAAAAGTTGGATTAAAGCAATACTTTCAAAGTAGGGGGCTTGACTGGAATTGGAAAAGAATTATAATATATTATAATACAAGAGCCAACAATGCGTGGCAAGGTCAGGATTTTGAGACAAAGCATTTAAAGAATCTTTGGGTGGAGATTTTTGGCAGTGCTTTCCATTGAAAAGTTGATGAATCTTTGGGAAAATCCTGCAATGACTAATCAAGCCATTTGCCCCGGGGGAGGAGACTCTTGGAAAAATAAAGTCATGCTAAAGAAGAGAGAGGTATAAGACAAAGTCATCTTAATGCAGACCCAAAAGGTGTAGTTTGGGGTTCTCTGTGTCTGAGCTGAGTGTGGGGTAGATGGTTTCTGTTCTCGGTTGGTCTTTTGGTCATTATTCGCCCCAAAATGAAGATCAGACCACCAGTATCTGAGAGCATCAATTCAGATCTTCACTGCTATGTGAGGTATCATAATTGCGTGTCAATGATCTGTAGATAGTTGTTTCAACCTCCCAAGTTTCTAGGGGGTCATTATTTCAGCCTGTGTTTCAGGTTTTCCCGTTCTTTCTTCTGCATAACCTTTTGCTGAATCATTTGATGCATAGCAGCTACGCAACAGCATTTAAAACTCTAGAGATCACACACCTGAACACTGGTACACAGACAAATACAAAAAGAAGGATTATGACCACAGTTTGTATGGTGCCATGAGCCAAGAATGCCCATGAGTTTTCAGCCATGAGTCAAGAATGCCCAGACTAAATAAAAGAACAAATCTCATGCACAATAGGAAATATCCACGGAACCAAATATAGGATCAAAGTTCCCAGCTTCCTGATATCTTTGTTTACTTCTTGGATCTTTTCAGTAATATTAAAAATCTCTGAGAAGTCTTCAGGAATACAAGTACAACATTCCTCCCCTGAACATTGCACATCACCCTCGGAAGGCCAAAATATATCTGAAGCAGTTCTGCTAAAATCATCTCCTGTCCAATTTCATAAACCTCTCAGGAGATGTGTTCTTGGTGGCATTGTCTAAGCACCTTTTATTCTCTCAATAATACCATGCAAGATTCATTTTGCCATCCAGACTTCTTTTAAAATATGAGAATGAAAGTCCTGAATTTCACAATTCCTCTAAGGTAGTGAGGGTTTCAGTTCTTGAATCAAGCCCAATTTTTCTTTCTTCAGTGAAACTGTTTACTAATCTTGTTTTCCTAGAGGACAAACTAATGGGCCAAACTGGATCCTGGGTGATGTCAGAAGCAATCCCGAGAATAGGTATTAGTTTACCTAAATAACCAGTTCCTGTCTGATTTGTGAGTAATAAATAGTACACTTCTGTACCAGATCTAGGACCAGTCACTGGGGACCACATAGTGATCTGGTTTGGGCCAAAATACTATGAAGGGATTGTGAAATAATGCTATAAAGTTTTGGCACCATTCATCAAAAACAGTTTGGTGTCAGGCAGTGAATTTTATAGTATTGAGATTATTAGGTGCGTCTAAAGGAAAAGTAACACATCTTACTTGTTGATCTGTGAAAGCGAGATAATCTCCAGAAACACACCACCTGTTCCCTGATCTCCTTCTAAGTCCTAGTTCAAGTGAAAGTTCAGTTACAAAGACTAGCTATTACAAAGGTCCCCGGCTGTTGTTTCAGCAGAGTCAAGGCCCTCCTAGGATATGATGGGGGCTTTGGATCTCTGGCCACGTGGCCTGTTGTGGAATTTACTGTCCAGAACATCGTGCAGTGATTGAGTCCAGTTTCCCAGAATACCAACTGGTTTCTTACACAGAACTGGGGCCAACGACAGCTGAGTGGTTCTCAAGGGAAATAAGCGCTTTGGCCAGTTCATAGGTGAATTGTAACTGGGTGTTAGATTCATACCAAGTGGTGGTTAAGGAAGCAAACAGCAATATTAGAAGTAGGGGCTTATTAGCAACACAACTAAAAGTAGCCTTACATTAGTGCAGGATGGACTTTAGGTTAAAGAATAGAAAACAGGGGAATACAGGTTACAAAGTGACCATCTGTGGTCTTGTTCCATGGATCTTGGGCACAACTGTCTATATCCAAAGACTGCTTCAAGAGGAAGGGTTCCTAGGCAACCTCAGCCTGAGGCCACCAATAGAGATGGTCTTCCAGTAATTTGAAGATGGTGATGTCTCTTCAGATTCTTGTCTGAAGAGACAAGAATCCAAGAATCAATCCCTTGAGAGTTTCACTACTGTGCTAGTTGCTAACAATACTTGCTAGAGTCCTTCCAGTCAGGGTTCTGAGACTGTCCTTTGATTAAAGACAAAAACTCTAGACTACAGCTGAGGTTTCAAAGAAGTTTCAGGGTAAAACATGTAGTATCTGTAGGTGACAGAGACTTAAAATGACTGTGGCTAATTTATTACGGATAACTTTCAAAAGTGAAATATTTCATAGCAAAAATGAAACTGACCAGGAAATTGGGTTGTTTCTATAGGATGCAAAACAAACATAATAAGGCCAACCTAAAAGTTTTGGACAAAATGTTTATAATGAGTAAACATGTTTTTATATAGACAGGAAACATTATATCTGACTTATAAAGATAGTTAAACATAATCTTTGAGAGAAAAATATATTGAGGTATAATTTATAATTAGATAAATACATATACATAATATAATAAGAATATTTCAAGAATATAAGAAAAATAGATCAAGAATATTATGTAAAGAGGGATGCCTGGGTGGCTTTGTCAGTTAAGTGTCTGACTCTTGATTTTGGTTCAGGTCACACTTGGTTGAGATCAAGTCCCACTCAGGACTATCAGCACAGAGCCTGCTTAGGATTCTCTCTCTCTCTCTCTCTCTCTCTCTCTCTCTTTTTCTCTCTCTCTCTATCTGATCTTCCCCAGCTCATGTACATGTGCTCTTTCTATCTGTCTCAAAATAAATAAACACTTTAAAACCAGAATATTATGTAAAGAGATTCATTAAGTCCAGAGTAAGTCCTAAGCATGTGTAACTTTTTTTTTTTTTGAGAGAGAGAGAGATAGTGAGAGAGAGCACACATGCACATATGCACTGGAGAGGCAAAGGGTGAAATATTTAAACATTTGACCTGTATCAGTTTAACCTAGAAAAGGCTAAGCATCTCTTCTGATTTGACAACTCTTCCCAAGAAACTCCAACAGTAACATATCAAATAATCCTAATTGTTTCTGGCACCTCTCTTTGTCATAGGGTGGAAGAAAAAGTCTTTGTGACTTTCCAGGGACTTTCCAGGAAATCTCAAAGATAATTTTAGATACAAAAGATATTCTGAAAGTGATTTTACTTCATTTTACACTTCGGACTCAATCTTAGAAAAAAGAAATCAACAGATGTCAGATTTGAACACTTAAGATAGGATCGTGGGTGACTTAGAAACCATATCTGGCTACTCATTTGTTTTATGGGCCAGAATGTAATCTATCTTGGTGAATGTTCCATGTGAGCTCAAGAAGAATGTGTATTCTGCTATTGTTGGGTTAAGTATTCTATAAACTTTAATTAGATCCAGTTGATTGATGGTGCTGTTGGGTTCAACTATATATCCTTACTGACTTTGTGCCTGCTGGATCTGTTGATTACTGATAGAGGGGCTGGACTCACCAACTGTAATTGTGGATTTGCCTGTTTCTCCTTGCAGTTCTATCAGTTTTTGGTGTTGTGTTGTTAGGTGCATACATGCTAAGGATTGTTATGTTTTCTTGGAAAACTGATCTCTTTAGCATTATGTAATGCACTACCTTTTCCCTGATAATTTTCCCTGCCCTGAATTCTGCTGTGTCTGAAATGAGTACAGTTACTCCTGCTTTATTTTGGTTTGCATTAGCATGGTATATTTTTCTCCATCCCTTAACTTGAAATCTGTATTTGTCTTTATATTTAAAGTGGATTTCTTGTCTTTTTCAATATCAACTCTGACAATCTCTTTCTTTCATTGGTATATTTAGACCGTTGTTGTTAAAGTGATTGTTGATATAGTTAGATTAATAGTTGCCATATTTGTTGCTATTTTCCATTCACTGCCCTTGTTTTTTGTTCCTATGTTTGTCTTCCACTCTTCCTTTACATTTTGTGGTTTTGACTGAGCATGTCCTAAGATACCAGTTTCTCTCTCTTTTTAGCATATCAGTTATACTTTTTTTAGTGGTTTCACTAGCATTTGCAATATCCATTTATAATTAACATAGGTCCACTTTCAAGTAACATTGTATCACTTCATGGGCGGTGCAAGTACCTTATAACAGAGCTTTTCCAGTTACTCCTTTTTGTCCCTTTAACACTGCTGTCATTCATTTCACTTATCCATAAGCTACAATCATCCAATAAATTCTTGCTATTATTATGTTAAACAAACTCTTATCTCTTGGATCAGTTAAGAATACCATCTCAGATCTCAGCTTAGACGTTTTTTCCTTCATGGGGCATCTGGGTGGCTCAGTCGGTTAAGTGTCCGGCTTTGGCTCAGGTCATGATCTCACAGTTCGTGGGTTCGAGCCCCGTGTCAGGCTCTGTGCTCACAGCTAGCTCAGAGCCTGGAGCCTGTCTTCAGATTCTGTGTCTCCCTTTCTCTGACCCTCCCCTGCTCACGCTGTCTCTCTCTCTCTCTCTCAAAAATAAATAAAAACATTTTTAAAAGTTTTTAAAAAAGAAGTTTTTTCCTTCAAAAGGCCTTCCTTAAATCTGAGTGAAACCCACCCTGTGCTTCTTGAATCATAGAACTGATCACACCATTCTCTTCCACTAACTCAAAATGTGTTGAGGGACAGAATCTCATCTGTCTCATTTGGTGCTATAGCCTGTAGCCGAGCAGGCAGGCACATTGTCCATTTGAATATGCCACTAATATTCCTAGTTTGAAACCTAACAAGAGAACCTTGCGTAGTTTCTCTCTGAACCTCAATGGAAATTCCACTCACTCCAGCTTACATCACACTTGCCCTGATGCTATCTCAGTTGGTTTCCCTACCACACTCTGAGGTAGGTGCCTATAGATCGATCGGATTCCCTGGAAGGAGAGCCTGATATGGGGATTCATGGGCATGTGATTTATCGAGGGCAGCTCTCAGGAGACGAGGAGTGAGGGAAGCAGGACGGGGCAAGGGAAGGAATCAAGCAAGGATGTGTGCTCAGATGGATGCTAACCAAGGCCTGATCCCACAGGAAGCTCTGCAGTATAAATGAGCTACAGACTTGCTCAGCCTTGAGGCACAGGACTGAACTTTTGTACCTGTGTATCAGTAATTAGCCATGGGTTGACTCAAGGAGAGGAAAGGGTGTAAACTTCTGGGGACTTCCCAGAAGGTCCATCAACCCAAGGCTCCCTGGAGAAGGGAGAGCCTGTGAGCAGTTAGAGCCACCACACCAGGAGCCAGGGGATGATGCAGTAGCATCAGGGTCAGGTATCAGTCACTGTTCTGTGTTCATTAGCCAGCTAATGGAGTAAGTATGAGCATCCCCATGTTAGACGTGAGCTAAGACTCAGAGAGGTCAAGTGGCTTGCTCAAAGACACCCAGCTAGTAAGTGATGAAGAGGTTGGTTATTAATACCAGAACTTTATGATAACTTTTCCTGCATTTAGTTCATAAATTTGTGAATAGTTGTACTTAGTCTAGCGATGGGGCAAACCGTTGAGGAAATTTCATACTGTAGATTCTGTTCAACCAGGCCATTTGCCAATGCTACAAAGTCATAGTTGATACACACACACACACACACACACACACACACACACACACAGAGGCAGGGTTATGTGAGGCATCGGCCCCTGGAGAAAGGAGCCAATTCAGCTCTTCTGCATCAGTGGTCCAGACAGAGCCTTGCCAAACAGAGACTGGAGCTTGGCCTGGCCGGAGGGGTCAGGAGATGACTCTGCTCAGACCCCAAGGAGCTGCACACCCACAAAGAGGAAAGGCATGGACCTAAATCTCTACCTGAGCTTTATTATTTTTTGTAATATTTATTTTGAGAGAGTGCACAAGTGTGTGCATGAGTGGGGGAGGGGCAGAGAGAGGGAGAGAAAATACCAAGCAGGCTCCACACTGTCAGCACAGAACTCGATCCTGGGCTCAAACCCACGAACCATGAAACCATGACATGAGCCAAATCAAGAGTCAGTTGCTCAAACAACTAAACCACCCAAGTGCCCTCCCCTACCTGAGGTTTAGGCAAGAGTGTGGGAGTGCCAGCCGGTCTGAAGAGGGAGACATTAATTCTCATCCCGGACCAGAGGCTCTGAAAGAGGTGGTCTTTGGAGCCCACAAGCTCCAGGAAGTATCTTGGACGTCTGATTTCTCACAGCTGGGGGCACTTTCCTGGGGTGGAGGCCGGTGAGGCCAGAACTGCTTATTTCTGGCCCTACAGGTGATAGGTCTGGGAGGAGGCCCTCGAAGAAGCGGGCTCCCAGAGCCGAGGGTGCAGCGGGCAGGCATGGAGCCCAGCCTGGCCAGAAGGAACGGGTCGGGGGCAGCCCAGGGCCGGGGTCCCCCCGAAGGAAGCAGGCAGAGCGCAGGAGACACCGAGAAGAGCTGGGGGAACGGGGGCGGAGCTCCGCAGAGAGGACCTGCACGGAGAGGAGGAAGAAGGATGGGAGGACTTCCTTCAAGGAGCAGAGAGCACCCTCAAAGAGGGAAAAGGAGGTGCCAAGGAAGGAGGAGACATGGAAGCAACTGAAGAAACACAGGTATGTTGTGATTCTGATTCAGGTGCATTTTTGATCAGTGCTCTCCTCTCCTTTGGCCTTTCTCCCTCCCCTGACAAAGGGTTGATGTCTCCTCCCCTGATATGTGACCCCTCCTCTCTCCTGCTTCTGTTTGTCCCTCCCTTTTCCACCACCCTGCTCTCCCTATCTGGGGCAGAAATGGGAGGAAGATCTTGGCCACTCTAGGTGGACAAGACCCTGGGCACTCTCAACTGCCGTGCCTCCTGTCCGGCCAATGCAAGTGGAAGTACTGAGTGGGGAGGTGACATGGCAGTGGAGTGGGACAAGATCCCAAGTCTCCTTAATTTCAACCGGTGACTCACCGCAGCTCTTGAAGAGCTGAGAGAAGTGAACAAAATTGGATTTAGCAGTCATCCTAAGACTTAAGCACACCATTTCCCCAAGCTGGACCTGAGTCCCCTTCTGTGAACTGTAGCATTGATTTAGGGGATCTTCAAAGATCCCAGAAGCCCCGAAACCTAGGATGTGGGGGGCTTGTTTTGTTTCCTTTGTTCCCTTAGCGTGGGCACACGTGAGTTCACAGACAGAGCCAGCTTAAGGAATCAGCAAGTCGGGATTTTAGTTCCATTCTTTGCTACTAATTTTGATGGGACATCACCTTCTCTTTGCCTCCCTTTTTGGCGTTCCTCACTTCCTGGGGTGTTTCAAGAATCCCTGTTGATAATGGCTGCAGAGGCTTTTGAAAGAGTGGAAGGAAGCAGGGCTATGGTGAAGGTGATGTGCCTTCCCATTGGGGTCTAACGCCCTCGGTAAGGTGGCCCGCTGCCCCTCCCTGCCTTTACAGAGGGAACTGAGGCCCTCAAAAAGGCCACTGACTTCTTCTGTCACCCCTGCCGGTCATCCCTGGCTTGGTTAGGACTTGTCTCCTGCATGATTGTCCTTGGACACAAGCCAACGGGGTAAAGAGTGCATGGTGCCCATAGCAACGGCAAGAGAACTCGAATGCCCGTTGCTCAGGCCCTGGGGTGGCCTGAGTGTTACAGGGAGGCTGCCCCACCCCAAGCAGGCCGCCGGTGTCTGGTCGGCAGAGGCAGAGTTAAAGGGTGCCCTTCTCAGCTGAGTGCTGCAGTGGGGCCTAGAGAGACAGAAAAGACTCAGCCGTGTTCCCAGATGCTGACAGTCTAGCAGGAGAGCTCAGACATGGGCATCAGTAAGCACAAGACAAGGCGGGAAGCAACATGCACCCGAGAAAGGGTTTGATGAAATGCCTTCAGTGGGGCACTGGGGCATCAGGTTTCTCCACGGAAAAGGTAAGCATTTCAGCCAGTCCTCAAGCACAGGGGGACTTCAAACAAGCAAAGCCTGAATGGCCTGCACCCCCTGACTGAGGGAACCCCTGAGGAGAGGCTGTCCAGCAAGGTGTCAGACCTGTCTTCTCTCCTCTGGCCCATGACCCCTCCTCTGTTCTTTGAGCTCCTCAGAAATTAAAAACTCACGGGGGCTGCTGCAAATTGTTCTCTAAAACCTGCAGGTACCCAAGCCCACATCCTACATTTATGTTTCTGGAACTGGCTGGGAAGGGGCCTGGGGCCTGGCCTTCTCCATCCAGCCCCTCCCACACCCTGTGGGCTGCTGTTCCACTCAGAGTCTGTTTCCCTGAGTGAAGGCCACTGTGAGGCGCACACACAACAGCCTGGGGGGCAACTGGGGGGCTCCGTCAGTTGAGCATCCCACTTTGGCTCAGGTCATGATCTGACAGCTCACAAGTTTGAGCCCCGTGTCAGGCTCTTCACTGAGCACTCAGAGCCCAGAGCCTGCTTCAGATTCTGTGTCTCCCTCTCACTCTGTCCCTCCCCCACTTGCTCTCTGTCACTCTCTCTCAAAAATAAGTAAACATTAAAAAATGAGTTTTTTAAATTCTGTGGCAGCCAAACTCACACAGTCTTGTCTGTGAGATGCTGAGGTTCCTCACACAGGGAGAAGGGGTCCAGCTACAAGTTCTCCCCCTGCCCCAACCCCTGTGCCATCCAGTACAATGGCCACCAGCCCTTGAAATGTGGCCAATGTGGCCAAGGAACTGAATTTCTGATTTAACTTCACTTTATTTTTTAAGGTTTTGTTTTTTTTTTTTTTTGAAAGAGAGAGAGAGAGAGAGAGAGAGAGAGAAAACAAGCAGGGGAGGGACAGAGAAAGAGAAGGAGAGAGAGAATTCCAAGCAGGCTCCTCACTGTCAGCATGGAGCCCAACTCGGGGCTCGATCTCACCAACCATGAAATCACAACCTAAGCCAAAACTCAGAGTTCGCTTAACTGACTGAGCCACCCAGGTGCCCCTCATTTAACTTCATTTTAACTTGGCGTTGACACTACTGAGTTGACCCAAGAGTGAGGGAATTTACTTAACTTGGACAGACAGCTGTAGTTTTGCAATCGACTTCACTTTGAAGCTAATGCATTTCTTCTTTAAAAAAAAAAAAAAAAAAAAAAGATGGGCAAACCGCTTTTGTCCATGCAGATGCAAATGTCAAAGGAAAATGATAATACTACCACATGATTCATCTGTTGGGAAACTTTCAGGTCTATCTAAAACAACTTGGGTATGTGGGTCTACCTTTTCAACTATAAATTTTATGAAATCCAGATACAGATCAAATATGCTCAATGAGAATTTAATGTCTGAATTGACACACACAGTGGTTGTGAGTTGAGCACCAGACTTTGAAGACAGTATGAGAAGAATATAAAATGTCTCATTAATAATTTTTATGGTGGTTATGGGGTGAAAATCACAATTTTTGACATGTTGGATTTAATGAAATGTATTATTAAAATAACTTACCCATCTCCTTTTGCCATGTTAATGTGGTTACTAGAAAATTTTAAATGACAGTGTGTGACTTGGGTTATATTTCCACTGGGCAGCACTGTGCTAAATGTGGTGGGTGGGGAGAACTCTGAGAAATCGAGTTGGGGGAGGTGACCCTCCTGCTGTCTTAGGCTACGGGACAGAGTGATGGCCTCTTCTGATGGGTGCTGGGAGTCACTGAGGGCTTCTGAGCAGGAGCAGACCTCTGAGGGGTGTCAGGGCTGGGAGGGTCAGGGAGCACAGCCCACCTGCCTTGCCCATGGGCTCCCCTACGTTCCACAGAGCGCCTGAAGACACTCGCCCACCTCTCACTCTCCCCCCCCCCCCGCTGCCCCGGCTCTGCCTCCAGATCGCCCTCCTTGGCCTCCAGTGCCTCTGGAGGGGAGTCTCTGTCAGAGGAGGAACTGGCTCGGATCCTGGAGCAGGTGGAAGACAAGAAGAAGCTCATTGCCACCATGCGGAACAAGCCCTGGCCCATGGCAAAGAAGCTTACGGAGCTCAGGTGAGCAGGTGGCAGTCAGCCAAGACCTCTTTTTTTTTTTTATGTTTTGTATTGAGTTTTGAGAGACAGAGAGAGACAGTGCGAGCAGGGGAGGGTCAGAGAGAGAGACACACAGAATCCGAAGACAGGCTCCAGGCTCTGAGCTAGCTGTCAGCACAGAGCCTGACGCAGGGCTCGAACCCACGATCCGTAAGATCATGACCTGAGCCAAAGCCCGACACTTAACCAACTGAGTCACCCAGGCACCCCTGGCCAAGGCCTCTTGATGTCCCAGAGGCCCAGCTCCTTCTGACAGGCCTGGAGTCCTTTCCTTCTCTCTGCCCTAAGAGGGCTTGACAGAAAGGGGGATTCACCCTCCCATTCTGCTTTGTCCCTTCTATCCCCAGCACAAGCTTAGTACCTGAGTGGGTGGGCATGGGGGTGGGTGGAATTAGAGCCCAGACAGGTGTGAGTAGTGACTGTTATTGACCGAGGCCCTGCTGTTGGCCGGCACTGATGGGCTGGTAGGAAGGACACAGGATCATGGTGCTCTGGCCTACGCCCCACCCTTCCACTGCCTGGCATCCTTTCTGTTCCATTTCCCTTTCCTTTCCTTTCATCTGGTGGCTTTTGCACCTCCCTCACCACCCAACACAGATGTGCCTTCCTCACGCACCTGTGACCCACCCTCCCCACCTCGACAGGTTCAGAACTCCCCTTGTGTTCTTTGGGCCCCAGAACCATTTTCGTGGGCAGCACACTCACACTCTGTGCGTGGAGAACAGGGAGTGGCTCTGTCTCAGCTACTCTCAAGTCCCGAATGCAGGACACATGTTGTGCCCAGATCGCAATATCCCCAAAGACCAGAGACCACCAGGGAGACCGAATCACGCATGCAAAAGCAAAGAGGTTTATTCGGGCTTAAGCTCAGTCTCTCAGATTTCACCAACGCAGTGGATCCATGCCGAGAGCCCCGAACAGGGGCTGAGCAGGGTTTTTATGGGGTGTGGGAAGGGGGAGTGACAGGAAATTGTGACATAGATACAGTGATCCAATCATTACCGTATAACAGCCTTAGTAACAATTTTAGCCATACATTTTGTTTAGAGTGTTCATTACTTTTGGCAGGACCCAATCACAGCATTTAGAGTATCTTTGAAAATAACCAATTACAGGGTCGGCCAAGGACCCCCACGCGGGGTGAGTACCTGGTTAATCTAGTATTAAACAACAGGTAACTGTCTATAGTTTCCATCTACAGACCTCACCCGTAGGAATGTGGAAGGTGGTGGCTGGCCTTTTCTGATTGGGTGTTACAAAGGTGGTTCTTCTTGTTTTGGGCAATATGTAACTGCCTGATAGTTTCGGGGAAACTGAAACTTAGGCCTTCAAGGTCAGAGGGGAAACTTAAAGCCTGTCATAGAGTCAGTTTTGTTCAGACCTGTGTCCTTTCACACAGGGCCGGGCTTGAGATGGTGCCCCATGAATATCTTTCAGGCCTCCTCCCTCCCCAACCCCACTCCCCCAACTTCTGTTTTCAGCTCAGCCCTTCTCCCGTTTCCACACAAAAGGCCGGCATACCAAGCATTGTGTGAGCCTCCCGTCTCTACTGTAGTCTTTTTTTTTTTTAATGTTTTATTTTACTTTTGAGACAAGGAGAGACAGAGCATGAGAGGGGGAGGGACAAAGAGAGAGAAAGGGACACAAAGAATCTGAAGCAGGCTCCAGGCTCTGAGCGCTCAGCACAGAGCCCGATGCGGGGTTCAAACCCACAAACGTGAGATCATGACCTGAGCTGAAGTCGGAGGCTTAACCGACTGAGCCACCCAGGCACTCCTCTGCTGTAGTCTTGAGATAAGGCCAGGAGTCGCTTTGTTTAACTGGTTTTCTACTAAAAAAAAGAAAAAGAAAAAGAAAAAAAATCCCGTCCAGTATTACCATTTCCCCCATGTTCCCCTTGGTTTTTCTGCCACAGAGCTGAGGGATCATTCCCCTTCTTCGTCCCTCTTCGTAAAGCCATGGTCTCCCGCTCCTGTCACACCAGAGTTTCCAATCTGTCGACTGTATTGCCCTTTATTATGTAGAAGAGTTTGGCCACTGTCTTTGGACACGGTGGGCCTCACTGTTTGCCCCCAGGAGGCATAAGTAGGGAAGCTGCCGGACTAAACCCGGCGCAGACCCTGAGGGAGTTCTGGTAAACCGAGCACACTCTGCCCACGGCAGGCAAATTGCTACCTGGTGAAGTGTCTCTCGGTGCTGCCTCCGGGCCAGTGTGGACCAACAGAACTTTGGGGGATGATGGGAACGCCCTAAATCAGCACCTTTACTGCAGCCGCTAGCCATCCGTGGCTAGGAAGCCCTGGAAAAGCAGTTAGTGTGACCAAGGAACTGAATTTTTTGTTTTATTTTCATTTATTTAAGTGAAATCATCCCGTGTGGCCGGTGGCTACCATTTGGGTGACAGGTACAGGCCTAGGCAGTGGCCGTCTTCCTTCTCGGCCCCTTTTTCTGAGTCCCTTCTCCTTGGTCCCTCAGGGCCAGCTGCTCCTTCCTGTCCGGGGGCGCAGAACAGCCATCTGTCACTCTAACACAGCCTCATCCCCACTCAGGTGTCACCTGAAGGCATCTTTTATTAACAGCGGAAAAAGAGCAACCGAGGTGCTCGTGGAAATGAGATCTCCAGCGGGCTGGGAGTCTCGGGGACTGTGAACATTCCTGAAGGCCACTCGGCCACCAGAGGAGAAGCCTGACGTCTCCTCCCGCCGGAGGGCAGAGCTCTGGCCCCGGTATAGGTGGGAAGCGGCTAAGGCCTGGGAAACCAAACAGACCCCTGCACCTGTCACTGGGGCAGGTCTCCTCAGCCAACACTGGCCTCTGCCCTTCACGATTCCCTCCTTCCTCCTCCCTCTCCCAAGACTCCTCATCCCAGACTCAGGTCTAAGGCTGGAAAGCATCCGGGTCTCCAGTCAGGCTGGTGCCTCTACCCAGAAGAGATTTGCTTTCTGCCTGCCCACCTGGCCAATTCCTACAGACCCTGTAAGACTCTGGCCCCGCGTGCCCTCTGCAGGGAGGCCCCCACTCCCCTCTCCACATTCAGGCTGCATTATCTACTGCTGCTCAGATCCCCAAGGCGCCGTGTCCTCAACTGCATGCTCTTGTCTGTAGAGCCATGTCTCATACACCTTTCAGCGTTCTTTCTTTTGGCCGCCACTCGCTGAGTGCTCCCTGGGTAGCAGATGCTATTCTGAATCCTGTTATGTGTAACAACTCCTTTATGCCTTGTAACCACCCTGTGATATAGGGACCATTAATATTGTCCCCATTTTACCAGTGAGCAAACTGAGACACAGAGCCATCCAGCAATTTGCCCAAGCTTTACAAGGCGAGTTAAGTGGCCTGGCCAGCGTTTGAATTCAAGAATCCTGGCTCCAGTACCTACATTCTTAATCTGTTTTGTTTGTTTATTTGTTCTATTTTAGAAAGAGAGAGCAAGCAGGGGAGGGGCAGAGAGAGAGGGAGACAGAGGATCCGAAGCAGGCTCCACGCTCTCAGCACAGAGCCCACTGCAGGCCTCAAACTCAGAACCGTGAAGTCATGACCTGAGCCAAAGTCGGACGGAGGCTTAACTGACTGAGCCACCCAGGCACCCCACCTACACTCTTAATTTGTAATATTTGCCTAGGGTTCCTAAACATTCTAGAATGCATCCCTTTGCCTCCTCTATGATTTCCTTTTCGGGCTGTGAGGTCTTCCATTGCGAATAGCATTCCCAGACTACATCTTTTTCTTAGAAGCAATGGTGTGGGGACCCCAGTGTCTGGCCCACTCAGGCAGCTGGTTGACCCGGGCATAGTTGTTGTGACATTCGAAGCGGGATGGCGATGCATGAAGAACATCAGCGGTGAGCTGGGGCCAGGCTGTGTTCACATGTCTGCTGCATCCGGGTAGCTTTGGCTGCTGTTCGGTACCTCTCAGGATGATTTTCTTCCCTGTAACCCTCTGAGTCTCACTTTCCTCATTGCGAAATAGGAATAACAATTAATATCTACCTTGCAGAGTTGTTTTGACAAATTCAAAAACATTAGGTGTCCAGCACATAGCATGGACATATATTAAAGCTCGGACATCTTTTGTGCCAAACACTGTGAGATGAGGAGGGGGAACACAGATGAATCAGAAAAGACATTACTAACGGGCATCATTAACAACACAAGATGGGCCGTGATGTTGGCAAGAGTTCCTAGAGCCTATGAGTCAGGGATGTTTGCTTTAACCATAGACTTAATCTGGTGTGTCCCTCTGCTTTGTCAGAATTCTGCCTGATACCTTAGAAAATTACCCAAACTACTTGCTTTCTTTAGAGAAATCTGAAGAATTCCACTTCCAGGAAGCCTGGGTAGGCATACTTTTCCCTATTCTTCCTGCTAAGTACAACTAAGACCCTGGACATTATCTGCAAAGCAAACATAAGAAGACTCAGAAAGGTAGAGAGAAGAAGACAGTCTGGTTAAAGACCTGAGGACCAAAGCATTGATAGGGCATTGAGTTTTAGGGGTTTCTTCTTGTCTTATATTTCCTAGACTGAATATGGGAGAAGCCAGCAACCCAGAAACATGGACAAACTCAGACAAAAAAACACCTCAAGAAAAATCTGTTCTCTCTAGCCAAAGGGCCAGGAGAGGGATGGTCTGGCAAGACAGAAAACTCTTAGTAACAACCCTACTCCCACTCCAGCCAAGTCCCACGTACAGAACAGCAACCCCATCCCTGCCCCTGGCAGCAAAAGCCAAGTGGGGAAGCCTAGATGTCCTCCCTTGGCAGGTATAAATGGTGTCCTCAATGCCCCCACCGTTGATTTGGGGTATTAGAGAAGGCTGAGTGGGGAACAGGGACTTTCATCCCCACTGGGCAGTAATGAAGTAATGAACCCTCCCTGTCCCTCTGGTGCCATGAAGCCACATGAGGAGCCTGGACTTTCTCCACCACCTGACAGTAAGAAGACATTCCTCCTAGGCAGGATGTTATGAGTAAAACCTGCTTGGGCACCTGAATTCCCATTCCTGCTTAGCAGTGATGAAGAGTTCCTACCCAGCCCCAGGTGCCAAAGCAGGCCAAGGGAAGAACATGGACTGGACTCCTAGGCTGGAAGTACCCAGACAGCATCCTTTTCACCCACTGGAGCAGTGTCAGAGGATGTCTGCTAAAACAGAAGATTTAACAAGACCCAGAGTCTTGTTATTAAATAATATCCGAGGTGTCCAGGCTTCAGCTGAAAATCCCTCATCATACCAAGAACCAGGAAGATCTCAAGCTGATTGATAAGAGACAACTAAAGATGCTAACACCAAGATGATATAGACATTAGAATTCCCTGGCAGGGGCACCTGGGTGGCTCAGTCGGTTGAGTCTCCGGCTTCTGCTCAGGTCAGATCTCACATTCGTGGGTTCGAGCCCTGCGTCAGGCTCTGTGCTGACAGCTAGCTCAGAGCCTGGAGCCTGCTTCTGGTTCTGTGTCTCCCTCTCTCTCTGCCCCTCCCCCTCTCATGCTCTGTCTCTCTCTGTATCAAAAATAAATAAAACATTAAAAAAATTAAAAAAAAAAGAATTCCCTGGCAAAGATTTTAAAGACACCATCACAAAAGTGCTTCACTGAGCAATATGAACATATAAAACTAACGAAGAAATAGGAAGTCTAAGAAATAGAAGATAAAAAGAACAATGAAATTTTTTAGACTATTTAATATTTATTTCTTTTTGAGAGACAGAGAGAGACAGAGTGCAAGCAGGGGAGGAGGAGCAGAGAGAGAGGGAGACACAGAATCCAAAGGAGGTTCTAGGCTCCAAGCTGTCAGCACAGAGCCTGAGGCAGGGCTCAAGTTCATGAACCATGAGATCATGACCTGAGCCGAAGTCAGATGCTTAACTGACTGAGCCACCCAGGTGCCCACAACTAGAAATTTTAGAAGTAAAAAATACAATAACTAAATTTTTCTAAGGCAATGTGCTTCTTTTTTTTTAATTATTTTTTTGTTTTGTTTTGTTTTGTTTTGTTTATTTTTGAGAGAGAAAGAGAGAAAGTGTGAGCAGGAGGAGGGTCAGAGAGAGGCAGACACAGAATCCGAAGACAGGCTCCAGGCTCTGAGCTGTCAGCACCAAGCCCGACATGGGGCTCAAACCCACAAACCATGAGATCATGACCTGAGCCAAAGTCAGATGCTTAACTAACTGAGCCACCCAGGAGCCCCAATAACTAAAAACTTTAAAAATGAATGAGTGGGCCCAACAGCAGAATGGAGAGAGCAAAGAATCAAGGAAATTGAAAGTAAAACAAGGGAAATTACCCAAATTGAACAATAGAGAGAAAAGTGGAACAAAAAGTGAGCAGAACCTCAGGGATGTGTGAGACTATAATAAATGTTTTAACATTACTGTCTCTTCCAAATCCCTCACCCTGAATATGAGAGGGTAGGGGAGAGAAATCCCAGAAAACAGGAGAAAGGGAGTGGGGTTGAAAAAGTCTTCAAACAAATAATGTCCCAAAATTTCTCAAACTTGGCAAAACTTATAAGTTCAAGAAAGCTAAAGAAACCCCCTACAGGATACAGGTCAAGATACATCATAGTCAAACTTCTTACAAGCGGTCAGAATATTTACAAGCAGTCAGAAAGAAAGAATGCATTGCCTATCGGGGTAAACAATTAGAATGACAGAAAAAATTGTTATTTGTAACCCTGGAGGACAGAGGAAGGTAGCACAAAAAATTTTCAAGTGCTAAATGAAAAGAATTCTATACCCAGCAAAATATCCTTTAAGAATAAAGAAATCAAGACATTCTCAGGTAAAGAAAACCTAAAAGAATTTGTTACCAGCAGACTACCCTAAAATAATGGCTAAAGTAAATTCTCTAAACAAAAGAGAAATGATAAAATAAGAAATCTTCAAACATCAGGAAGGAAGAACATGATCAGAGCAAAAATATTAGAAGCTGTCACAGATTTTCCTTCCTCCTCTTAAGTATTTAAAATTATATTTGACAGTTGAAAAATTATAACACCATCTAATGTGGTTCTCAATGAATGTAGAGGAAATATTTAAGACAATTATTAATGAGAGGATAAAGGAACATACAGAGAAGTAATACTTCTACACTTTACCTAACAAAATGTCAGCACCAGTAGACTTTGATAAGATCTATATATGTACGTGTGTGTATATATACATATGTATGTGTGTGTGTGTGTGTGTGTGTGTGTATATATATGAGTGTGTCCACACACACACCTTACATTATATACTATATTACATGGCAATATATAGTCATAATTACATTATTTGGTAATATATAGTAATACTTAGAGCAACTACTGAAAAGGCCATACAAAGAGATAACACTAAAAAGCATGATAGATAAACAAAATGGAATCCTAAAAAATGTTCAGGTAACCTGAAGGGAAAAAAAAACAAATGAAAAACCAAGAGAACAAACAGAAAACAAAAAAATACAATGGCAGGTTTAAACCCTAACATATCAACAATTACATTAAAGGTAAGTGGCCTAAACATATCAATTAAAAGACAGATTGGCAGAGTAATTTTAAAAATGACTTAACTGCATACAGTCCGAGTCCATAAACTCACTCTAAATATGATGACATATGTAGGTTAAGAGTACAAAGATGGTAAAAAGACATATACCACGCAAGTTTTAACCAAAATAAAGTAGGAGAAGAGGCTATGTAAATATCAAATAAATTTGACTTCAGAGTAAAGAAAATCGACAGGGACAGAAAGGAACATTATAGAATGATAAAAGGGTCAATCCACCAAGAAGAGAACATAACAAACCTAAAAGTATAAGCACCAAAGGTAGCAGTGGTTTGGGTTCTACAATATATTATCTGGGGATGTATAATAAATTACCCCAAAATTTAGTAGTTTAAAACAATAATAAACATTTACCATCTTCTATGGGTCAGAAATTCAGGAGCAGCTTGCCTGAGCAGTTCTGACTTGGAGTCTCATAAGGTTGGGTTAAGATGTTGGACAGGGCTGCAGTCATGTGAAGGCTTGACTGGGGCTGGTGAATCTACTTCCAGGGTGGCTCATTCATGTGGATGGCAAGTTGGCGCTGGTTGTTAAAAAAAAAAAAAAGAAAGAAAGAAAGAAAGGCCTCAGTTTCCCTTTTTAGGCTACTTGAGTACCCTCATAACATGGCAGCTGGCTTCCCTCAGAAGAGGATGTATCGAGGAGGAAGTCCCAATACCCTTTATGTCCTCATCTCAGAAGTCATTAACTGTCACTTCTACCACTTTCTAGTCATTGGAAACAAGTCACTAAGTCTGGTCCACATTCAAGGGGAGGAGAGTTTGGATTACCATTTTATTTTATTTTTAATTTTTTATTATTTTAGAGAGAGAGAGCAAGGGAGAGGGAGGGAGAGATACTCTTTGCAGAGCCTGGAACAGGTCGATCCCACAACCCTGGAATCTTGACCTAAACTGAAATGAAGAGTCAGACGCTCAACCAACTGAGCCACCCAGGCACCCCTGGTTCTCCATTTTAAAGGGAAGAATAATAATTTGGCAGCATATTTTTAAACCACTTCTGGAAGCCAGGTCTGCTCAGTTAGCCCTCCCTGCCCTCAGGTTGGTTCAGTGAGGTCTCTAGAGCAGAGACCTCACCTGACTGATCAGAATTTCCGCTTAGCGTGAGCTCAGCATTTATTTGACCTTTGTCTCCACAACTGAAAACGGCAATTGCTTGGGGACAAAGAGACACCAAACCAGCATGGCCCAGACCACCTTTAACCTCTCCACACCTCCAGCCCCTAACCACCTCCTTTTGACCTTCGACTGCATCCTTCTATTTCCAGGCGTCTTCTAAGACATCAGGCTGGCTGATACTCTCTCCCAATGTCCTGCAAGGGACAGCAAAGCTCTGTGAGGATGTCATCAAACACAGAGCTGCCCTGTGTCTAGTTTTACCTCTGCATCTATAAATTAAGTGTGATTTTGAATATGAGCTCCTTCATCAGGGAAGGGTTTTTGGAGGTGTATAATGTCTCTGAGAAATGCCTTGGGTCAACTTCAGAGTGTTTTCCACTGTGGAAGGCCACGTCTCTGAGCCCCTTGTCCCGGCACCTGGGGGAGCGGAGGGTTCCTCACCCCAGCAGAATCTTTTCAGCTGCCCACCCCAGAAACTTCTGCTTTTTGGAAGGGGGAGGGGTGACTGCCTGCTGAATGAAGTCACATTGGGAGCATTCACACCTCTGATTCTCACATCTTTATCCCCATTTCTAGATGAAAAGTGCCACTCTGGGAGGCACAGAATCCTGCCTGGAGCTCCACTCTGGTACTGAAAACCCCACAAAATACACCTCTTTCCCTCCCAGCAGCAATCACTACCCCCACCCCCACCCGCAGCTCTGTTTTCCAAGACCATGTTATTTTGGACCATGTTTGGACCATGTTATTTCCAAGGAGGGTCCTCCAGGAGGCTAACATGAAGGGACTCTGAGGTCTGTGGTGTGACTGCACCTGAAAACCCTTTCCTCATAACTTCCTCCTCTGCCGAGTGTTGGAAGGGCCCGCGGGGCTCAGCATCACTTCCAGGAGCGCTCCAGACCCGTGAAACTTCCTCAAAACAAACAGGTCCCTCCCCTCTTGCCTTTTCACTACATTTCCCACACAGCGTCTAAGGGGAGGAAAAAGAGAGGCGAGTTCGTGCGAAGTTCCTGTTTCAGAGGGTGCTTGGGGACAAGGAGGACACAGAAGCACCTTACAGAAGTAAGACTTGCAACTATTAGGAAGGGCAGGGCAGGAGCGAGTGGTTTCCATAAACCAAATGCTCTCTGGTAAGGAAGACCATGAGAGCCTGGTGTACCAGACTTTGCTGCAAAAAGTTAGTTGTTACTATTTATATCCCTTTATGGAACCCAGGAAACTTGCTGTGTCCATCAGCCTTCTTAAACTAGGTGGGTTCTTTACTGCAAACGTCCCTCCGAGTTTGCACCCAGCGCTGGGCAGGGACCTCTGTTCTCCTGGGTGCCCTCTGAGGGTCTAGACACAGAGTCTGGACATCAAGAAGAGAAGCAGTTGCCACCGGGCTCAATGGCTCAGGCACAAGAGCTGGCTCTTACTTTTTGAGAATTCTCATTTGAAGTTCCCAAACCTTAAAGGCTGGCACAGTTTTTAAAAATTTTTAACGCTTATTTATTATTGAGAGAAGAGACACAGAGTGTGAGCAGGGGAAGGGTAGATAGAGAGGGAGGCACAGAATCCGAAGCAGGCTCCAGGCTCTGAACTGTCAGCACAGAGCCCGACTTGGGGCTCGAACTCACGAACTGTGAGATCATGACCTGAGCTGAGGTCGGACCCTTAACTGACTAAGCAACCCAGGCGCCCCATGGCTGGCACATTTAAAGTCACAAATTCCAAGTGCTTATAAGCCTCTTGCTCGGTGTAAGATACACGAAGAGAACAGAAATACACATTTTATGAAAACATTTTCTGTGTGTTGTGGCTATGTTGGTAGCCCCAGACATGTCCTGCCTAGGGGGCCACAGGAAGCTGATGTCATTTCAGAACCTGAATCCTACACAGACCAGGTTTTGACTCCGGGGCTTAGGAGCTAAGCAGTCAGTCTCATTAATTTGAGACATCGGAAAAAATAAAAACCAGCTTCAGGACTGACCTGGGGTTAGAATGTGACTTTGACTCTTGTCATCTGCCTATACCTGCGCTGTGGAGGTTGGGTAGAGATTCTTCCGGCCACCCTGAGATGGACTTCCTTTCTCAATTGCTTGTGTGGGTCTATCCATCGGCAGCTGACAAACTGGCTCCCTAGGGGGTGGGATAGAGGGGGCCTGATTTGTAGTCTTTGCTGATTCCGTGGTCTAAATACTCCTGCTGTGGCCAATTTCAAGCTACCTCCAGTTTAACAGCTGGTTGGTCAAGTTCCTGAATATTTAACAGTCGGGTCTCAGGAGCCAGTTCTGACTAGCACACCACCCAGAATACTTAACAAACTGATCTGTGTGTTTCGCGTCCAACCTTCCCTGTATATTCACTCTCTCATTCAACATTCATGCAGTCCACAAACGTCTAATGAATGCTGTATGCGTTTCCTTTCTCTTTGTTGAAGCATAGTTGACATGCAATACTCTGTTAGTTTCAGGTGTACCGCGTAGGGACCCGACATTCATATACATTACGAAATGCTCACCACGGTAAGTCCACCTACCATCTGTCACCATACGGATGCATTACAATACTATTGACTATATCCCCTAGGCTGCACTTTCCATCCCTGTGATTTACTTATTTTATAACTGGAATCTTTTACCTCTTAATCCCCTTCATCTGTTTTGCTGTATTTGTTTCTATTGCTGCCGCAACACATTACCACAAGCATAACCATTTTAAGACCACGCTCATCCATTTGTTCACAGGGCTGCTGGCCAGAAGTCCGGCATGGCGTGGCTGGATTCTCTGCTCAGGGTCTCACCAGGCTAAAATCAAAGTTGTATCAAGGCTGAGGTGCCCATATGGGGCTAGAGGTCCTCTTCCAAGCTCGTTGGCTTTTGGTGGAATTCACTTCCTTCTCTTGCTTTCCATGTGGCATCCTCTGTAGAGGGGCCCCAGCAACTGAGGGTCAAGAATTCTCTTAATTCTAATTTCTCTGACTTCCCCTTCTGCCACATCTCTCTGATTCTTCTGCCTTCTGTGTTTAAGGGCTCATGTGCTCATTCTGTGCCCTTCCAGAGAATCCAGAATAATCTCCCTATTTTATTTATTTATTTTTAATGTTTATTTATTTTTGAGAGAGAGAGACAGAGACAGAGAGACAGAGTGCTAGTGGGGGAGAGACAGAGAGAGAGGTTAGACACAGAATCTGAAGCAGGCCCCAGGCTCTGAACTGTCAACACAGAGCCTAACGCGGGGCTCAAACCCACATTCCGTGAGATCATGACCTGAGCCAAAGTTGGAAGCTCAACCAACTGAGCCACCAGGTGCCCCGAATCTCCCTATTTTAAATTAGGAATCTTAATTACATCAGCAAAGTCCCTTTTGCTATTCATGGATGTACCACCAGCGGGCAAAGGTCATGGGAGCCAAAATTCTGCTTACAGGTGCCTACCATGTACTCAGCACCATTCTTAGCATTTGGGAAACTTCGTGAAAGAAACAGACAAATGCCCTACCTTCATGGACCTTATAGTCTAACTCAGGGTGTAAAAACATCTAAGGCTTCCAGCCACATATACAGTCTCAGAGTTCAGATTTCTTTTAGTTTGGGCTTCATTGAAGTTCTGCCTCTACCCTCATCCCCCTTTTTTTCCCTAACCAGGGAGGCCCAAGAGTTTGTGGAGAAGTATGAAGGAGCCTTAGGAAAGGGGAAAGGCAAGCGACTCTACGCCTACAGGATGCTGATGGCTAAGGTGGGTGGTACAGAGCCAGTGAACCTGGGGGAGGACTCACTCAGCCTCTGAACCTGGGTGACATGACAGGGACCTGCCCAGCCTCTGCATTTGTGTCCAGCTTCCCCCAAAATCATCAGCGTGAGTTCTAGCCGACCATCCAATTTGTCCGGGAGAGAAAACCAACTGTTTCCTGTCAATTTCTCTACACATATCTGTGAGGGCTTCAGTGTATCTGAGACTTGTTTCCTCTCCAATGAGGAACTAAGCTCACAAAATTGATGAGGTTGAAACCACTGGGACATATTTTCCAAGCCCCAAGTCAGGACACTTCGTTTGATAAATCATCCATTTTTATGCAACACCTTGAACGTTTTTTCCTGTATCCCCTGTTCATGGGTGTGTTTGAGTTTTTACTTTTTCTCGGGGCCATTTTGGTATTTCATATTCTTCCCAAAACTCGATATTTCATTAAGACCTTCGTATGTATCACCAGACGGCTGCAGATGGTGGTCCCATTCTGTGTATGTTGGCTTTGAGTCATTTTGATTCCTAATATTCTTTTTTCTCCTTTTTCTTAAAAATTTTTAGGTTTATTTATTTGTTTTGAGAGAGATAGACAGACAGAGAGACAGAGAGGCAGAGAGAAAGAATCTTAAGCAGGTTCTGCACGGTTAGGGTAGAGCCCAAGGCAGGGCTTGAACTCACAAACCACGAGATCATGACCTGAGCTGTTTTTTCTCCTTTTTCAATTTTACTTACCTGATAGCTGTCTTTGGACCATTTTAGTAATTTGATCTAGAGACTATTTACCACTTAGTAACTGCACACTTAGGTCTTTTTGCTCCCGAGCTGAGCAATGTGCTCTTCAAATACATTTTTGCTAAATGATTCTGTTTAATCGTGTTTCCCTACAAATAGTTCTAGTTCCTTCCTTAGGAAAAGGATGGCTGCCCATCCTCCATCTGTGTTTACCTTCGCTCATTGTTTTAAATTCTTTGCTTCCTCTCTTTGCATTCTCAGAAATTTCTCAGGCTTATTCTCAATAGCATTGAATCCATTTTCTTATGTTTCAGTTATAGGTTTTATTACACATAATGTTTATTCTCCTTTGATTATTGGGCTTTTAGTTACCTTGTAATCCTTCCATGCTTCCCTTACATTCTTTTTAAAAACTTAAAGTGTTATATTCTTTACTTAGAAACCATATTTCTTGTATCCTATTGTGAACACAGACTCATTTGTCAAAAGTTAGTTATGTAGCCTGGAGGAAATGCTTTTCAAAAATCACAGAGAGGGGAGCCTGAGTGACTCAGTCAGTTAAGCATCCAACTTCAGCTCAGGTCATGATCTCACAGTTGGTGAGTTCAAGCCCCGCATCGGGCTCTGTGCTGACAGCTCAGAGCCTGGAGCCTGCTTCAGATTCCCTGTCTCCCTCTCAGCCCCTTACAGGCTCATGCTCTGTTTCTGTCTCCTTCAAAAATAAGTAAACATTAAAAAAATTTTTTTTAATTACAAAGAGGTGTACCCCCTTTCCCTTGTTCTGCAGTGCTATTTCTCAGGCCTCGCTGGCTGTTTTAATCATTCAGACCTGGATTTCATGCACAGACAGAATAGATGGCTTGGCCGTGTCTTGTTTGCCCGCTGTCTGAAAGCCTGTTTCTATACACAGCTGGAGACCAGTGCAACCTCATCCCCCAGGCCTGGGAGAGAAGCTACCACCTCACCGGGCTCCGAGAAAGGGAGCTGCGGTCTCTCCATGTCTCATCCCAGTTTTCTGATTCTCTAAACCAATGAGGGAGGGAAAAGAGCTTCACTGCAGAACTTCCCCAGAGGCCTTCTCGGCCTCTCTCCCAGAGCCGAGATGCCCACAGCCTTGAGGGGCTGTCGTCTGGTTGCTGAGTGATCAACTCACTGGCAGGCCGCCCTCAGGGGCCCCCATGCGGCAGGTCTGTTACCCGTGTTGGCCCTCAGCCTTGCAAGCCTGTGCCGATTTTATCAGCACCCGGACAGGGGATATAACTCTCGGGGGAGGACTCCCATTCATACAGCTTCTGAGACCGATAGATAAAACCAGGTGGCGGATTAGAAGTTTACAAGGAGAAACAACCAAGGACAGAACTGGAAAGGTGAAGTCCACATCAGCAGTGCCATTTATTTTTGAGAGTAGAGTTAGTTACGCAGGTGGCTAAACCGTAATCCCAATTCCAATCTATTAATTGACAGTGACAAAACACTGCCTTCGAAACCGAAATCCTCACAGGTGATGGGCAATGCTTTCCTCAGAAACAGACTTATGTAGAAAGCCAAATAAGCCAAAGATTAATTTTCTTAATGTTTATTTATGTTTGAGAGAGAGAGTAAGGCAGGGGAGGGGCAGAGAGAGGGAGACAGAGGATCCAGAGAAGGGTCTATGCTGGCAGCAGAGAGCCCGACGCAAGGCTTGAACTCATGAACTGCAAGATCATGACCTGTGCTGAAGTCAGAGACTTAATCAGCTGAGCCACCCAGGTGCCCCAAGCCAAAGATGAATTTTGGATGTGGAATCAGAGCTAGGGAAGACAGATAAAGCCTTGGGACTGGAGTGCCCAGTGTCCACCATCTGCTATCCCCTTCCTGTTGTAGGGATATCTTTGCCATTGTTCTCAACCAGGCTTTTGCTTACAGATCCTCTTTATTACATCTGTGACCACCACCCTCTTCCACAGGTGGCTTCCTTCCTTATAGAGCAGTCACCCCATTGGGTTATGGTCAAAGCCTGCAGAAACTCATCTGATTCCTTCCAATAAATTTCCCTTTGGCTCCTTTAGTGAATTTACATGGGAAAATTCGTTTCCTTCATGAACGTGTTCTGAGAAGATCTTTATAATAATGGAAACTGATCTTAGGGTCTTCTCCCTCCTACCTCCTTTTCTGCTGTTTTCTAGGAGTTGTTATTTCTGTTGTTGTTCAATTCCAAATGGATCCTTCTCCAGGGAGTGGGGCTGTTGGAGAGCAGCCCCTTGAGAGTTAACAGATTTTCACCCAACCAGCAGCTAGACAGCTACTCAGGTTTCTGTCTAGTAGGAATTCTGAGTGTTGAAGCCGGAAAGAAAATGCCTCTCTAACTCCTTTCAGAAAAAAAAACAAAACATGAACAAAGAAACAGGCTGTTGTTTCACCAGGAGAAGAATGGAAGCCATGGTTGGAGGCTCTAACAATTGTACCAGCACTGCATTTGAGCGACACTTCCTATCAGATTTAGACACTTGAGTGTCAAATGCGAGTTTGAGAATTACGAGACTTCTTTCTTCCCTTCAATTTTTGTTTTAAGATAAAAAAAAAAAGGGGGTGCCTGAGTGGTTCAGTCAGTTGAGCATCCAGCTTCGGCTCAGGTCATGATCTCACTGTTCATGGGTTCGAGCCCCGCGTCAGGGTCTGTGCTGACAGCTAGCTCAGAGCCTGGAGCCTGTCTTCGGATTCTGTGTCTCCATCTCTCTCTGACCCTCCCCTGCTCATGCTGTCTCTCTCTCTCTCTCTCAAAAACATATAAAACATTTAAAAAAAATTTTTAAGTTGTATCAGAGGCTGCTAACCCAATTTGATTCCCCCAAACCGGACATCACATACAGAATTCCTAAATTCATATATATGCTGTCCAAACTTGACATTTTATCAGTGCCACAGACAAACACAGGCATTATGCTGTCCTGCTTTCTCTCACACTTCACTCCTGACTTCAGTGGGGATGTGTCAGCATCAATGTGTCCCTCCAGGCCCCCACGCGAGATGTTAATGAACTGAGTGTGTTACCTGTCTAATTTCAGAAGTGGGTCAAGTTTAAGAGAGACTTTGATAATTTCAAGACTCAATGTATACCCTGGGAAATGAAGATCAAGGACATTGAAAGTGAGTATTTTGGTGTCAGTGTTTGTAGCTTGTTTGCTAGAATTTTCCAAGGGCTTGCATTGTGTTCATGGCCAACTGATCAGATCATTTCATAGGTTCCATTATATTGAAAAACGAATGGGCTTTGAACTAGTCAGACCAAGATTTAAACTGTGTTTCTTCCCTTTCTGATCATGGGAGTTCAGGTAGAGTGGTTAATCTCACAGAGCCTCAGGTTATTTACCTGGAAAAAGAAAATGGAGATCAGAACATCTGTTCACAGCTCATGTGAAAACGGAATCCATCACACACACAAAGTGCTCAGTGGTGCTAACGTCCTCCTTCTGAGCGCTCAGATCCTACCATCTTCTCTCTCCCCAGGTCACTTTGGTTCCTCAGTGGCTTCATATTTCATCTTTCTCCGGTGGATGTATGGAGTCAACCTTGTCCTTTTTGGCTTAATATTTGGTCTCGTTATAATCCCAGAGGTAAGACAAGAGTTACCTGTATTAATCAAATACTCTCTGTTTTACAAAGAATCAGTCATTCATTTTAAATTCAATACTCCCATCAACTGCCCAGATAGTTCAGGACAAAGAATGGAACCAGATAGTTCTTTTTTTTTTAATGTTTTATTTATTTTTGAGATAGGCACCCCTGAACCAAATAGTTCTGTTCCTAAATTAAGAAGTGGGCCCTACACTTTTCTATCTTTTGTTTTATTTTAAGAGCAGTGGAGGGGTGACTGGGTGGCTCAGGCAGTTGGGCATCCGACTTCAGCTCATGTCATGATCTCAGGGTCTATGGGTTTGAGCCCCGCATTGGGCTCTGTGCTGACAGCTCAGAGTCTGGAGCCTGCTTTGAATTCTGTGTCTCCCTCTCTCTCAGCCCCTCCCCTGCTCACTCTCTGTCTCTCTCTCTCAAAAATAAAATAAAGACAAAAAAATTATTTAAAAAAATTTTTTAATTTAAAAAAAGCTAAAAAAAGATCAGTGGAGAATTAATATCTTAATACGTTTTTTTTCTTTTAGTCTGAAAAAAAAAGAGAGTGTATTCTATCATAATTGGTTACAAAAAAAAAACCCCACAAACAATAAAAACCACAACAGAAAAACGAACCCTCACGAGGCGCCTGGGTGGCTCATTCAGTTGAGCATCTGACTCTTGATTTCAGCTCAGGTCATGATCTCACAGTTTGTGGGTTCAAGCCCCATATCAGGCTCTGTGCTGAAAGTGAGGAGCCTGCCTAGGATTCTCTCTGCCCCTCCCCCACTCATGTACACTCTCTAAATAAATAATGAAATAAACTTTAAAAACAAAACAAAACTCTCACATTTAAATAGCACTCCTTCCTTCTCCCAGATATAACCTAATTGCAGATGTAAATACATCCTTACCTATAGATGAGTAATGGAGAGACAGAAAAGGAATAAGCAAGTTATGTAAAGTCACACAGTAAGTTTGTAGTGAATGAGATTCCAGGTCTCCAGAGTGTTGCCCTGGAATCTTTTCCAAGGGAAATTTAACAAATTAGAAGATTTCTGGGGCACCTGGGTGGCTTAGTCGGTTAAGCAGGCGACTTCAGCTCAGGTCAGGATCTCCCAGTTCGTGGGTTTGAGCCCTGCCATCAGATTCTGTGCTGACAGCTCAGAGCCTGGAGCATGTTTCAGATTCTGTGTCTCCCTCTCTCTCTGCCCCTTCCCCACTCATGCTCTGTCTCTCTCTGTCTCAAAATAAATAAATAAATAAACAAACTAAAAAAAAAGAAGATTTCTGTGAGGAATACCATCAAGCATTACAGCACCAATATATGACTGAATAAACAGGATGACTTATTCTTGGAAGGGAAACAATATCGTTAAGAAAGTCAATTCTTCCTAAACAAATAACCATACAGTTATATATACATATGTCATATACATATAACCCAGAAACAGTTGCAGGGAAATAGACGAATATCCAACCATCATTATCTTTGGGATGTGGAGGTGATAGGGAGTTTTTTTTAACGCTCTCCTGCACTTTTTCACATTTTCTACAATGAGTAGGTGATAGTTCTAAAACCAGAGAAGTGATTAATGTTATCTATGGGAGAAAATGCATATGTCCTGCTCTGAGAAGGGAACTATTCAACCCCAAATATGAATGTCTCCATGTGTTTGTATCTTCTTCCCCCCTCATCATGTCGTTCTGTCCCTTCACAAGGTACTAATGGGCGTGCCCTATGGAAGCATTCCCAGAAAGACAGTGCCTCGGGCTGAGGAGGAAAAAGCCATGGATTTCTCTGTCCTTTGGGATTTTGAGGTACCATCGCCACTAAGCCAGTGCACCTCTATTATGTGATTGTGAGTCTTAAAGATTGCGTGGATAGGTGTGAAATATTGCATTTAATCATTGGAAAACCAGTGCTTTCCTCAAATGGGATCCCCCACTTTCCAAATGAGCTAGCCAACCATGCCCCCCTAAGTCCCCTTCCTGGGTCCTTTCTCCAGCCACACACGGCCCCCTTCTGTCTACCAGATCCACGTAAGTGATCTTACAGGATAGTTTTCTCTCCCTGCACCCACATTAAGACTCCAGGGCTCTTGCCAGTTCAGCCATTGCCAAGCTTCACATGGTGTCTTCAACTGAATCCTACCTGTTCGTCAAATTCAATGCCTCTCCAGCCAAAGCCATGTCGCTTTTTCCCTTCTCCTTTGTTGGAACCACCATCCATCCAAACATCAGGGTGTGAAACCTGAAGGTCATCCTACACTTCTCCATCTTCCTCACCCCCCCAACCAATCAACCACTAAATCTGAGCCTTTCTACTAAACCTTTCTTGATTCCATCCCCCTTTCCCCATCCCTCTTGGCTCTTCTTCGAATAATGTCACCACAGTATCAGGACCATGTCAGAATCTTCTGCCTCTACTCCCTGCTTTGACTTGGCTCTTTTTTTTTATGCTTTTTATTTATTTTTTGAGAGACAGAGCCAGTGCGAGCAGGGGAGGGTCAGAGAGAGAGGGAGATACAGAATCTGAAGACAGGCTCCAGGCTCTGAGCTAGCTGTCAGCACAGAGCCCGACGCGGGGCTCGAACCACGAACTGTGAGATCATGACCTGAGCTGAAGCCAGACGCTTAACTGACTGAGCCACCCAGGTGCCCCTGACTTGGCTCTTAAAATCTCCACTCCCTCTGCTGCCAGAGTGATCTTTCTGAAATGCAAACCTGACCCTGTCACTTCCCTACCTCAGATATCCATCTATTCTTGCTCCCAAATGGAATAAAATCCAGTGTTTTGAATCAGCTTTCTGAAAGAACGGCTCACCATCTGGCCACTCCCTCCCTCTCCAGCTCCATTTCTGTCTCAGACCTCATTCTTTAGGTTCCTGTATTTGTCAAGTTTAGGGGACGTCCCTGAACTCATCACATACCAGTGCCTCCCTGCCTTTGCTTGGGACACTGCCTGGAGCACCCTTCCCTCTTTTTGAGTCCCCTCTGGGGGGTGTGGTCTGGAGCTCCAGGGAGTGCCCGAGACTGGGAGGCCTGGCTGGGATGGTTCAGGCAACAGGTCACAGCTGCTGCCATCCTTCACGCTCCTAGGCAGGTTCGAGACCTCTCAGGTATATGTGGAAGTGAGTTGGAGTATTTTTCTAAGACATTTGGAGTGTGTTCCAAATAATTACTACACACTAAGTATTATATACTACTACTACTGTGTACTACCCTAAGGATTTTCTTTATTCTTTTTTTCCCTTTATTTTTGAGAAAAAAGAGAGAGAAAGAGATTGAGCACACGCAGGGAAGGGGCAAAGAGAGGGAGACAGAGGATCCAAAATAGGCTCCATGCTGTGAGTGCAGAACCCAATGCATGGCTCAAACTCATGAACTACTCATGAACCATGAGATCACCCCGTGAGTCAAAATTAAGAGTCATCCACTTAAGTGACTGGGCCACTCAGGCACCCCTATTTTTTTAAGTTTACTTATTTATTTGGAGAGAGAGAGTGTGTGTATGCTCACACACAGGTGGGGGGAGGGGCAGAGAGAGAATCCCAAGCAGCTCTACACCACGCACGGCTCAAATTCATGAATGCAAGATAACCCGAGCCAAAGTCAAATGCTCAGACGCTTAGACTGAGCCACCCAGGTGCCCCTCCTTCGTTCTTTACTTCACTCAAGGACTCCTATGGAAATACCCTATGTGCCCAAAACAAACTGAATTTATTCAACAGTAATCCTTTGTTTGGTTGTCATTGTTGTTACCAATGGTAAACTTTTTCTTTTACTTTTTTTTTTTTAAAGGATTTTTTTAAAAAAGTAATCTCTACACCCAATGTGGGGCTCAAACTCACAACCCCACCAACTGAGTGCCCCTAAAATTTTATTACTCATGCTAAAATTAAAGTTTTGGGAAAACTTCAATCCATCACCATAACAGTGGCAGCTTCTCAGTGGTTAAATCTTTTCTTGATGAGATCAATGAAGATATTAACAATGTGAATTTTCAAGCACTGTGTAAGAAGCACATCAACATTTGGCAGATTTATATAACTCAGAGAACCCTTCTTTTCCATGTGACAAGTCCATGATGTTACAGAATTATGTGTGGGTAAAAGATAGTACAAGATAGAACAATTAAGCTTTAAAAACTTTACATCTTGAGATGATTTTTAGAAATCTTGGAATAATTTGAGGCTTAACAAAGAGTCGCATAAATAGTACAGAGTTCCCAAGTACCCTTCACCCAGCTTCACTTTATGAGCACGTCTTATACACCCACAGCACAATATCAAAACTAAGAAATTAATCTTGGTACAGTAGTAACCGAAGCATGTCATTTATTTGGATTTCACCAATTTTTCACTAATATTCCTTTTCTATTCCAGGACCCAATTCAAAATCTCATATTGTATTTGTCATGTCTCCTTAGACTCTTCCAAATCTATGACAGTTCTCTGGCTTTCAGTGACCTTGATACTTTTGAAGGGTACTGGTCAGTTGTTTTGGAGAACATTCCTCAATTTGGATATCTGTTCTCTCATGATTGTAATGAGGTTATACATTATGGGGAAGGCTAGCACAGAGATAATAGGCCCTCCTCAGCGGGTCAAATTGGGGTTACATTATACTGATCTGTGTTATTACTGGTGATGTTAACAGTGGCCACTTGGTTAAAGTAGTGTCTGCCAGAATTCTCTGGTCTAAAGGTAGTATTTATCCCTTTTTAATTACTCAGTATTTTGGGGAGTGCAATGGATTTTAATATAACAAGACATGAAAAGTTAATTATGTGATTCAGATTCCACATTACAACTAACATATAAGATGACTATTGATTGAATTTAGGTATCATATCAAAGAAGAAACAACCTAGGGGCATCTAGGTGGCTCAATTAAGTGTCTGACTTCTGCTTAGGTCAGGATCTCATGGTTTGTGAGTTCAAGCCCCGCATCAGGCTCTGTACTGACAGCTCAGAGCCTGGAGTCTGCTTCAGATTCTGTGTCTCCCTCTCTCTCTGCCCTTCCCCTGTTCACTCTCTGTCTATCTGTCTCTGTCTCAAAAATAAATAAACATTTGAGGCACCTGGGTGGCCCAGTCGGTTAAGCATCCGACTTGGGCTCAGGTCATGATCTCACAGTTTGTGAGTTTGAGCCCACACTGAGCTCTGTGCTGAGAGCTGGAAGCCTGGAGCCTGCCTTAGATTCTGTGTCTCCTTCTCTTTGCCCCTCCCCTGTTCACACTCTGCCTCTCTCTCAAAAATAAACATTAAAAAAAATTTTAAAGAAGCAAACTTAAATTTTATGTTTTATTTGTTTTTGAGAGAGAGAGATAGTGTGAGCAGGGGACGGTCAGAGACAGGGGGAGACACAGAATTCAAACACAGGCTCCAGGCTCTGACCTAGCTGTCAGCACAGAGCCCGATGCAGGGCTCGAACCCGCGAACCGCGAGATCGTGACGTGAGCCGAAGCTAGATGCTCAACCGACCGAGCCACCAGGTGCCCCAAAAAGAAGCAACCTTAAGTATATGAAAAGACTGTTGAGATTTGCCTCCCTTTTCCAGCTACATGTCTATGTGAGGCCAGAACTCCCTGCTTTACCTTCAGCAAAGATGTCTTCTTTGTGCCAAAATTGAAAGCTGATATTACAAATAAAAAGTGTACTGATTATATGTAAGACCAAATTATACCTAAAAACCAAACCAAACCAAGAACTGAAGTTCAGGGCCACCTGGGCGGGTCAGTCAGTTGAGAGTCCCACTCTTGATTTTGGTTGAGGTCACGCTCCCAGGGTCGTGGGATCAAGGCCCATGTTGGGCTCCACGCTGAGCATGGAGGCTGCTTGAGATTCTCTCTCTCTTTCCTGCCTCCTCCCCTGCTTGTGCACACTCCTCTTTCTCTTTAAAAAAATAAAATTAAAATAAATGGGCTCCTGAGGGGTTCAGTCGGCTAAGTGCCTGACTTTTGATTTTGGCTCAGGTCATGATCTCACAGTTCGCGAGTTTGAGCCCGACGTTGGGCTCTGTGCTGACAACACAGAGCTTGCTTGGGATCCTCTCTCTCCCTCTCGCTCTGCCCCTCCCCCTACTTACACTTGCACTCTCGCACTCTCTCTCTCTCTCTCTCTCTCTAAAATAAATAAATAAATTTTAAAATAAATAGGTAAGTAAACTTAAAAAAAAAAAAAAAAGCCAGAGGGGCACCTGGGTGGCTCAGTTGGTTAAGTGGCCGGCTTCGGCTCAGGTCGTGATCTCACAGTTCATGAGTTCGAACCCTGGGTCGGCTCTGTGCTGACAGCTCAGAGCCTGGAGCCGGCTTCACATTCTGTGTCTCCTTCTCTCTCTGCCCCTCCCCCGCTCATGCTCTGTCTCTCAAAAATAAATAAACATTAAAAAAAAATTTAAAGCAAGAATCCTGGAGAAAAATGAAAATGGACTTGAGGTTCAGATTTGACTGTGAGCCTTACACTGTATAGTTTTCTTTGTAAGTTTTGCTCTGAGAAAGCTCACAGATGCCCACCTACTTCCAGAGTGTTAAATTAAGCCCCTGGAACTGTGGGGGGAAAATATTTAGAGGTCTATGTGCATGTATGTGCGTGCGCGCGCGCACACACACACACATCCCCTCATCCCTAATTGTATCTGGGATGTTAGCAGCGCTCTCCTCTTTTATCCTCCTCGTCCTGTATCCGTGTGCGTTCTGTATAACAGAGAATAAAGAGAACCAAAGAGAGACACGGAGGCATGGATAGACTTGGGAGCAACTGGGGGAAGTTAAAGGAAGAACAGAGACGCCCACAATTCTTCCTTTCTCCTCACAGACTCCCATTAACCCCCTGAGAAAGAAATCCCTGGTAGAGTGAAAGTGTCTGATAACTATCTGCCCTACGCTTACAAACCCAGAGCGTCGGGTCTGCCGTCCCGCAGGGCTACATCAAGTATTCCGCGCTCTTCTACGGCTACTACAACAACCAGAGGACCATCGGGTGGCTGCGGTACAGGCTGCCCATGGCTTACTTTATGGTGGGGGTCAGCGTGTTCGGCTATAGCCTGATTATCGTCATTAGATCGTAAGTATGACCATCTCTTTTACAGACTTTTCATTCCCTTCACCCAAACATCCCACGCCTATGGCCACTCTGTGCCTGCTTACCTTCTTGTAGGAATTTAGAGACAAAATAAGGAAACAAAGAAAGCATATATGGATTGTCATATGTGGTATAAAAGGCATAAACAGGGTAATAGGGGAAGTTTGGGGAAATGGGATAGAAACATCTTTACATGATGCTGAGAATTGCCAACCACACTGGAAGTCTAGGGGACAGCATTTTATGCAAAGGAAGAGCATGTGCAAAGGGCCTGAGGCAGCAAATATCCCAGTGAGTTTTAAAACCTGTCAGAAGGCCAGTGTGTCTTGAGAAGGACCCGGTACCTGATAAGGTCAGACCGGAGACGTCTTCGAGGTCTTTTTTTGCTTTCCCCAGACCTCAGCTTCCTCAGAAAACCTCTTCTGCTCCTCTGTAACTCTAGCTTGCATGTGTGTACTGAGCCCTTCACTTATAAAGATACCAACAAAAAGACCAAAGGCACGTATGTGGTATGATTAGTGACGGTGCCTTCTCTAGCCCCAACGCTACCTGACTCCGTGGTCAGAAAGGCGTCTTAATATGTCTGTGCCTCTTCATTTATGTTCTCTGAAGAAAAACGTTGGCCCATGAATTGCCTCCTTCTAAGCCGGGGGACCCCAAGCAGCACAGGCTGGTGCAGGGTGGGGGGCATCGTCTCCTGCATGAACCCAACTCTCAGGGCCCACCCGCCCTTCAGCGGGGCCACCAGGGGTCACTCCTCGCAGAAGAGTACTAGTAGATGTGTCTGCAGGAGAGGACCAGAGCGCTCTCGGAGCCTGGGTACAGCCTCTAAGGGGCAGTGTGTGGGCTTCCGCCACATCATCTCGGGGAAATGCTGCCGTTCACAAGGGCCTGCCCCGCGCATGACAGTTACCACCCGCTGACAGGTAGCTGTCCAGCCAGCGCTATTGGGCCGAAGCGAAAAGCAAGGAGATAGGCTTGGCCCTCATGTAGTTACATTTTTTCCCTATTATTATCTCAAATAAGTATAGGGCTATGGAATGTTTCCCTGATGAACCAAAAAGCTAACTAAGCCCCTGGAATAGCAAGTCCTAAATGCCAACAACATGAGACAGAGAGGCACAACTTCTCCCCCCGCCCCCCCCCCAATATTATACCTGATAGAGGATCTGCTCGGAAGTCTGACTCCCGCAGGGCTGCACTCCAGGGTGCACAAAGCAAGTATGAAGATGGGTAGGATAACGGGGATGCGTATCGAGGCAGGCGTGAGGTACTTTCAACCCAGTTTGCTTAAGAAGGATGTACATGTTACCCAGTTACAGTAACAACTACCTCGGGGCTTACTGTCCTATCAGAAAAAAATATATGTTTTCTGTTCAAGAACTCAGGTGAGGGACGCCTGGGTGGCTCAGTCAGTTAAGCGGCCGACTTGGTTCAGGTCATGATCTCGTGGTTTGTGAGTTTGAGCCCCGCATGAGGCTCTATGTTGTCAGCACAGAGCCTGTTTTAGGTCCTCTGCTTCCTACTCTTTCTGCGCCTCTCTCTCTCTCCAAAATAAACAAACATTAAAAATATTTCAAAAAGAAAACAGGTAAATCAGAAGGAGATGTTCCTATTTGAGAATAGCGTCCCCGGGGCGCCTGGGTGGCTCAGTCGGTTAAGCCTCCAGCTTTGGCTCAGTCAGATCTCACGTTCGTGGGTTCGAGCCCCGCGTCAGGCTCCGTGCTGACAGCTAGCTCAGAGCCTGGAGCCTGCTTCCGGTTCTGTGTCTCCTTCTCTGGCCGCCCCTCCTCTTCTCATGCTCTGTCTCTCTCTGTATAAAAATAAATAAAACATTAAAAAAAAAGAAAGAGAGAATAGTGTCCCCCATAATGAGTTTTCAAACAACATTGGCGAATGAGTCAGGCCACAGGAAGTCAGATGTCAGGATAGAAAACATGGTTAAGTGTCTTATCCTGCAGGTTCATTGTCCAGCAGACACCGTGTGTGCTTGCAGGTGACTCTGAACCTGGGGGGAAGACACCCTGGCTATCATGAGTCCAGTTCACATCATCTTGGCTCTTTCCCCTCCTTGGATGTCTGCCACCTGTGCCCCAGACCAGCTGAGGCCCAAGGTTCCCTGGGCAGTCATAACAGCGGTGGTGTGCACCCTACAGGATGGCCAGCAATACCCAGGGCAGCACGAGCGAGGGGGAGAACGCTAACTTCACATTCAGCTTCAAGATGTTCACCAGCTGGGATTACCTGATAGGGAATTCGGAGACAGCCGACAACAAGTGTGCCTCCATCACCACCAGCTTCAAGGTAGGCGCCAGGGTAGTTCCCACTTCCTGGGGGAACTTCGCGTCCCTCTGGTCACTAGGAGACTTCACCCAGCTGGGGCCTGGTAGACAAGACCCCCCAATAATTTGTGGTAAGAGCTCTATTAGGAGTGTGTGCCCAGCTCTCAAGCCTTCCAGAAAGAATGCTCAGGACTGGCATCCACCGTCTGTTTGCTAATGTGGCAGAGAATCGTGGAACCTGGTCCTACCATGTCCTCATGGACCTGTTTTCTCCCAGAGAAAGTAGAAGGACTCACCAGGGGCTGTAGTTTTCAAACTTTTATGCGTGTTGGGATCACCTCAGCAGCTTTAATAATCTTTTGGACCCAAACCCCCAGAGATTCTGGTGTAATTCTGGTGTAATTAGAAAACCCAGAAAAGGTAGAGAACCCTCGCTTGCGGGTGTGGGAGTCAATTAAATGTGCATTGATTTGTCACAAAAGATACATGATTTGGCCGACACATCTCTATTCATTTCATAAAATAGAAGCAGACCTAAGGGTAAGCAAATGAACAGAGGCAGAAGCTGGTATGCCGATGCCCTGTGCATCTGATTTTTTCCTCCATGACTATAAAAACCATTCAGAGTTCTTAATAGTTCAACATTTCTCCCATATGGCCAGTCAGACTTTCTTTCCTCACGACCTACCAAAGGTCAGATTTAGAACCTTAGTGTGCTTAGGTTGTCTTGTCTTCTTCCCTCCCCTCTCTCCTGGCCCTTCCTGGCAGGAGAAGTAGGCTGCTGCCCACTCACCATTGCCTACAGATGGCGGGTACACCCACCAGGGGCAGAGCGTGGGCTCAGCAGCTCGCTACACAGCTTTCATGAGCCCACAGTCTTGCCAGCTTGGCAGTGGGAAGCTCAGGGAGCTGACTGGGTTCTCCCCTCTTCTCCTTCTCCCAGCATGGGGAGCCCACTGACAGAGCATCCCCGGGCAGGAAAGGGATCAATGAGGCCTTTGCCTCTTCCTCCAGGCCTACCCAAGAAAGACAAAGAAGGACATGCCTATGAAGCACTTTAAACATCTGGGCAGGTGAAAGCTGCTTCTCTGAGTCTATTAAAACCAGAGATAATACCCTTACATAACCGAGCACATGTGCCAACAGCATGAGCTAAGATATATTAACTGTTTGATAAATTAGTTAAATCTGAACCTGAATATAGTAACTGTTTGCTTATTGGAAACATCTCTTTCCAGATACTTTGGAAACTTGAGAGACCTTATTTACCATCTTTGGTCTGCCATATACTGCCATCTTGTGTCGTCATAGAGAATTACTGAAGCAGTAGACAAAGTTTATAATAAAAAATCTACTGTATTTTTGTATACTAACAGCAAAACAATTATAAAACATTTTTAATTCCATTTACAATAAAATTATATGAATTACATACAATTCTTAGGAATAGAGTTAATAACAACAAATGTACAAGACGGCTACACCAAAAAATATGAGATTTCTGAAAGAAATTTAAAAACCCTAAATAAACAGATATACCATGTTCATCGATTAGAACAGGGATCAGAATACTATGGCCCAGGGGCAAATCGGCCTGCTGTCCATTTCTGTATATAATATTTTATTAAAACAAGCCACGCCTATTTATTTCCATATTGTCAAAGGTTGTTTTCATGCTGCTATGGCAAAGCTGAGTAGTTCTGAGAGAGACCACATGATTTGCAGAGCCCAAACTATATACCATGTGACTCTTAGTAGAAAATGTTTGCTGGCCCCTGGATTAGAAGACTCAATATTCTTTAATATTTCATTTTAATCTGTTTGATCTATAATTTTAAAATGATCCCAGTCAGACAGTTGCTGAAATCTTTCCAGGCCTTAGCATCTGTGTTATGGGTAATAATATAAATTACTCCACTGGTTTGTTTTGGGGGATTAGGAGGGATAATGCAAAGCAAATGTTTTGCACTATATCTGGCCTACAGTAAGTAGTCAATAAATCTAAGCTTTTGTTATCATGTGTACCAAAATAGCAACAAACAATAAGATATATCGTCTTAAAGAAAATAATTCCCCATAGGACAACAGTGCTCTGCACCACCTCCTTTGTATTCTTGCATTTATGACAATATAGTAAGTAGTCATCTTACAACAACAACATCAAAAGCAATGGTTCCTGTTGGTTCCTGGCCTGTAATTATTCACATCTCGTTTCCACACATCAAGGAATCAATAGTGGATGAACAAGAGAGTAACAAAGAAGAAAATATCCATCTGACAAGATTTCTCCGGGTCCTGGCCAACTTTCTCATCATCTGCTGTTTGTGTGGAAGTGGATACCTCATTTACTTTGTGGTGAAGCGATCCCAGGAATTCTCCAAAATGCAGAATGTCAGCTGGTATGAAAGAAATGAGGTAAAAAGTACATCTCCATGGAAGTGAATATTGAGGGCAAACACAGAAATTATACTCACTCCTATGCCATTCTGCTGAGTTAATTGAAATTTTGGATTATAGGACATGTTTCAAAAAGTGAAATTGCATCCCTTTCTAGTCAAGTAGCATGAACGTTGAAGTCACCTCTTATAAGGCTTTGCAGGTTGATGAAGCTGGATTATAATTAGCATGTCAGTCAACTGAATAGTCAGTTGTCTTAGCACCAATTATTGAAAAGGTGATCCTTTCTTCACGGCTCCTCAGTGCCATACATCAAAAATCAATTATCTGTTAATGTGTGGGTGTGATCCTGGGCTCCCTATTCTACTCCACTGGTTTGTTTATCTGTTCCTGCACTAAAAACACACTGATAAACTATGGCTTTATAGTATCTATTGATATCTGGTAGACTGAGTTCCCTCCCAATAAGATCCACAATAAAGTGCATTCAAGTTTCATTATGATTATATTGAATCCATAAATCTCTTTTGGCAATTTAACATCTTAGTAGCAAAAATGGCTACAAATACCTCCCCTTCTTGTATTCCTATATTTCTTTGCAATATGATTTTCTAGCTCCTCTCATGAAGAGGTAGAATCTGTTTCCCCATCCCTTGAACCCAGGCTTGGCCATGTGAGCAACTTTAGCCAATGAGACAGTAACACCCATGATATAAGCAGACTTGAAAGGACTTGTGTATTGGAACTTGCTCTCTTGGAAACCCCAAGACCTCCACCATGTGGATAGTTCCAGGCTAGCCTGTCAGATGATGAGAGACACAGGACCCATTTATGTCATGATAGTCAGTCAACCACAAGACACATGAATGAAGCCTTCAGCCATCAGCTGACCACAGATACACGAATGAATCCAGGTGAGGCCAGCAGAATCATGAGCTACATAAATTAAATGATAAGAATCTATCTCCTCCCACAAAGCAAGAAATGATAAAAAAAAAAAGAAATATGGACCTTAAAGGACAAATATTAAGCACAAAATCAGATTTAAATCTATCATTGATAATAATAAATGTAAATGGATTAAAACTACAGTTTAAAGGCAATGATAACCAGATTGAATTTTTTAAAAACTATGTGCTATTTACAATGAACCCATCTAAAACCCACTGAACCCACTGAGCTATGAGGGGGATACAAAAAGATGTTTGAGATGGATTCTGCCCATAAGTGGATTTTGCAGTTTCCGTAGGAAGCATATTTGACAAGAATAAACCAACGTACAAACAGCAGTAGGCAGGAATAGTGATCAAATAAGCTGCTTTGGGTTACAGATGTATGGCAGGTGGAGAGGCCTATGTGAGCTGGAGAGACGGGGATTTTGTGGCAAAGGCAGGAATCAGGCTGTGCGTTAAACAAACATGGGAAGAAGGGCAGTGGTGGATGTCATGCAGTGATGGCTCTCCAGGTAGGAAGCACTGCATGAGCTGTGAAGGTATGATGGTAACGAGAAGCCAAGCCAGCAGTCACTGTGACAGAAGGTGAGGGAGTCAGAACCAGTTCAGAAGAGTTGACGCACCTGCACCTTGGTCAGCAGTTCAAGGATTTATTCTCCAATACATGATCAGTTTTAATTTCCGGAAGTTCTACTGTGGTCAGATTCAGTTACATGAATAGGATTCTTCCAAAATTGGAACCAAAATTTAATGCTTACCAGGCTCTGGGCTAGTAGACTTATATCCAACATCTATTCTGACTCTCACAACAAGAACTGTCATTCCCACTTATATGTGAAGAAACAAGGAGCACAGAGAAATTATGTAACTTTTCCTAAATTACAAAGCCAACAAATGATAGAGCTGGGGCTCAACCCCAGAGAGCTGACTTCAAATTCCATACTCTTTTTTTTTTTAATTTAAGTTTATTTATTTATTTTTGGGAGAGAGAGAGAGAAGGAGTGAGGAAGGGGCAGAGAGAGAGGGCGAGAATCCCAAGCAGGCTCTGCACTGTCAGCACAGAACCTGACAGAGGGCCCAGTCTCACAAACCATGAGATCATGACCTGAGCTGAAACCAAGAGTCAGACCACTAACCGAATGAGCCACCCCGGCACCCTGAAATGCCATACTCTTAACCACAAGCTTCCTGTTTTCGAGGCTCCTGGGATAAGGGCCACCACAGTGACTCTTGCCCAGCTCCTGACTTTTACAGAACACAAAGCACTGTTCCATATGTTAATTCACTTATTTCTCAAAGAAAGTTTCTTATTCCTATCAATATTAATGGCAGCATCATGAGAGCAACCAGGCACAGAGCAGGTATGATGTGTGGAACATATGCTGACTGCTCAGGGCCTGTTGGTGCCTTAGCCAAGGTCACACAGCAAGTTGAGGAGACCAGAGGGCATCTCCAGAGGCAGAGGAGGGGGCAGGAAGGAGACGGGGATTCATGGCCCTAGGGAGTGCAGAGATGGTGGCCAAACAAGTGACATTGACGGCACAAGTAATTCAGGCTTTCCTGATTTCTCAGGTAGAAATTGTGATGTCCCTGCTTGGTATGTTTTGTCCCCCTTTGTTTGAAACCATCGCTGCCCTGGAGAATTATCACCCTCGCATTGGACTGAAGTGGCAGCTGGGACGCATCTTTGCACTCTTCCTGGGGAACCTCTACACATTTCTCCTGGCCCTGATGGATGATGTTCACCTCAAGGTAAAGACCACAAACTCCCCCTAATCCCTAGTGCCCACCAAATTTCCTTTTTCCACTGTAATAATTCCCTTATGCATAATTCCTATTAAATGAAAATTTTTTGGAAAGTTGAGGATATGAAAATGAAGAAAAAATATCCCCAGAACCCTATGACCCAAAGACAACCATAGTTAATATTGTGCTGTGGGTCTTTACAGTTTTTTCTTTGGTTGTCTTTTTTACATCATATACATGTCATTTGGTCCCCTTAATATTTACCTGCAGTCTCTCCTATGTTGTATCATATCTGCCATAAATGTTTACCAGCCAGGTAAGTGTCCACTGAGGTGATGTGGGATGACTGACCCAACCTTTCATCACCGCACACCAGTCGGTTATGGAGCACCCTCTATGTCAGGCCCGAAAGGTATAGCAGACGGCAAGACACAGTGCTGTTCCAAGGGTATTCATATCTAGACAGGGGACAGACTCATTCTTTACATGCTGTGGCATGTGCTTCAGTGGGGGCAAGCCCAGGCAGGGTGGCAGTGCATAGGAGGGACTCCAGATGTCCCTGGCCCTACCTGGAGAGTCTTACAAGACACTGGAAAAATCATAAGAACAGCTGGTGCAAACAAGGAACTGCAGGAAGGCTAACCATGGAACGGAATGAAGAAGGGGCAAATGAACCTAAGGGAAGAGTCAGATGATGATGGTTGTCTTCCCACCCTTCCTCCTCATTATTGGGCTGCAAGAACTTTTTTTTTTCAGAAAGCTATTGGATGGTTCTAAGGGTGTCCCTTGCCTAGCCCTTCACTTCCATCTCTGGCTTTCCTCCTACCCCAATGAACTGTTCTCTTCTCCTGAACCTCACATTTCCTCTACAGGACAAAATTTTCTCTTGCTGACTCTCCATCCTTCTCCCCTTCTTGACAAGTTGACTAATCCTCCCTGAAGTTTTGTGTCAGATATCACTGCTTCTGGAAAGTTCTCTGTGGCCCCCATGGTCTGATGTGGATTTCCTTGATCTCCAGAGGATATTTCCCATAGCTCTTATCACTCTGTTCTATAACTGACTGTTCATCTCTGTCACCTACGAGACTGTGTACTTTCTGAAGAAAGCCTGTCTCTCTTGTGTCACCGCTGCCTTGCATGCCCAGAATAGACCCTGAAAAAATTATTCTCAGCAGAAGAATGGATGACTGGATGGATGGATGACTGGATGGATGGATGGATGGATAATAACTTAGAAAAGATAACTTCATGGAAAAGACCCAAAGACTTCAGCCAAATGCCCCCCTTTCTTGTATAGACTGAAAGACTGGAGGGGGAATTTCTGTAAAGACTGTTGAGGGGTAGGGCAGAGGCTAGCTGGTAGAGTGGTGGCATATTCTGGCTTTAATTGTTGTTCCCATGGAAACAGTTGGACCATCCCTGGCTCCTTCCAATCCACATCTCCATCTTCCGTTTTAGCTTTCTAATGAAGAGAAAATAAAGAACATCACGCACTGGACTCTGTTTAACTATTACAACTCCACGGGTTGGAATGAGAGTGTCCCCCGGCCACCCCTGCACCCTGCAGATGTGCCCCGGGGTTCTTGCTGGGAGACAGCTGTGGGCATTGTGAGTAGTTATGCTTTCCTGCAAAAGTGACCCCTGTTCTCAATTCTCTGTTATTCCTTCCTTGATGTTTCTATTTTTAAGCCACCAAAATGTCATGCCAGTTTTTCTCAGGAAAGTTCCACCTTTTCTTTTTTCCTTTTTTTTTTTCAGCATCCCACGTATTTCTCTGCATGCTCTGTTCATCAGTCTAATGCCACTTGTATTCATTTAGCATTTTACTGCAGATTTCACTGCAAGCTTGAGGTTCTCCACCTGCAAATAATGAATAAATACTCCTAAAAATTGGATGTAGGATTAGTGTGTGTGTATGCATCTGTGCATTTTGTAAAGAGAATGAATGCTTTTCATGTGTCTCAACAATTAATAACTACCATTTCCCCTTATCCACTGCCACCGCTATTCCTGTGACTTGTGCAGGGTGGCCTTCAAAGGCTAATGTCTTTTGCCTTCCTGGGCAGAAGCTTGAAGTATTTGCAGGTAACACAGGGATCACCTGTCCTCTCTTCCTCAACTCTTGCACAGGCTTTCCACCCCAGTACACCACCCCGCCGAGATGCAGAGTTTATCACTTCTTCACGGGCTCCCTAAAGAACCCACTCACATGGAACATCAGACAACAGTGTTTTTAACTGAGGATGGTGAAGTACAATGAAGCAGGGGATGACATCACTCAGTCCATCAAACACTGCCTATAACTCTACCCACAGATGCTTTCCTGCTGCATAGTGTCCTTCCCATGGGGTCTTGGGGGCCTTGTATTTCCCCTCTTCCTCCATGGAAGGCTCAGACTCACCATTTCTTGTCTCCTCTAGTCCAGATCCCCCCATACTCTTTAAATCCTCCTCATCATTAATATACAAAGCAACCCTAGCTTCCCTAGCTCTTGTATTTCTAAAGCCCTCACATGTGTAACAGAGAAAGAGTCTTCAAGTCAATAAAACCCACCCTCCATAGAAGGTAGAAGAGAGTTCATTATCTACATGGTTCCTTTGGAATATTCTGCAATAGAATTTCTCATTTCCTGTCTGAATGCCCATCACCATTCCAAACACTGACTAAAACTTGTCTCTTTCTGAACCTGTAGCAATGATGAATTTGAGCTGCGACTACTGCTCACCTGTATCCTCCCCTGCCTCCACCCCAGGCCCCAGAGCACCACCTCGCACAGATGTGGAGACCTGATACGTGTTGATTTGTCTTTTACTTAGGAGCATTAACTTGAATTATTGTTGAGGAATCATACGGAAAACTCATCAGCCATTCAGCCAGCAAACATTTATTTATCATCTTGGAGGATACAAAAAGTAATAAAGCAGACCCTGTGTCCCCTTGGAGCTCTAAGGCTATTAGATGTCTTAAAGGTCGTGATAATGCCTGGTAGATCTTTTCCACTTGTTTAAATTAATAAATTACATTCACTCTATACAGCAGAGAAAAGCTTTGCTTTTGACTCTTCCATTATGTGCCTCATGTAAAACCTGCATGATTATCTCTGTATAACAAGCAAAACATCCAATTAGCAGGAGATGAAGAATGCTGACTGTTGTCTCCAGGGCCGGTGGTCAGATTCAGTCTTAGCTGGGGGCAGCTACCCTTCAGAGGAGGTGGGGGAAGCAAGGAGGGAGACTTCAGATCCTCCGTCTGTGCAGTAATGCTGATAACTATCATACGCTGGTATGCCAGGCAATTCGCATGCATAATCACTAAGCTTCCCAATAACCCTGCAAGGTTGATATCATTATCAGCTTCAAAGGGCTCTGAGATTATTCCAAAGCAATACAATTGGTAACTTATAGAGCTAGGACCTAAAATAACCATTTCCCGAAGTGTAGGGTCCTTTTTCTGCACTACCTCTCTGTTACCAAGAACCAGAAAGTCACAGAGAATATTCAGGTGGGTGAAGAAGACTTTGCACGGCTGCAGTCAATTGGAAGACGTAGGCAAGATTTGACCTTGACCATGCCCTTTTCCTGTGTCCCCCCTTACAGGAATTCATGAGGCTGACTGTGTCTGACATGCTGGTAACGTACATCACCATCCTGCTGGGGGACTTCCTGCGAGCCTGTTTTGTCCGGTTCATGAACTACTGCTGGTGCTGGGACCTGGAGGCTGGGTTTGTAGGTCACCGTCTCATGGACATTCCACAGGAAGGCATCTCCGTCATCCTATCTGATATAGTCAGACGCATTCCTGGGCACTTATTTAGATAATTGATGCCAGTTCTATTCTGTGAAGTAGTGAGGTACTCCATGTGTATTTCCTTTAAGTGTCATATTTGCCTTTTTAGAGGAAACTCTGTTTTTCCCCCATGTAATTAACAATGCAACCTCCCTATCTGGGAAATGGAGGCATCTGGCCTTGGGGAAAGTAGATCACGTGCTTCAGTGCTGAGCAGACAGTAGTAGAGAAATGCCCAAGTGGCATCGCCCCTCATTAGGGACGGCAAAGAACACTGGCCTTTGAAGTCCACACTGAGCAGATAAGGGGAATGGGAATGCAAGTGGTTAAGGGAAAAGGGTAGCTCCTTATTTTTGAGACTCGATGAAATCTTGGGGTGGGAGAGGGCTAATGTGGACATGACTATTTCAGAAAGTCTTGGAACCCACCAAAAATACAGTTGGCATTGGTACAGGCTTCTGGATTATGCTTTGAGAAACCTCTTTCGACTCATTCCCTCCACCTGGAATGCTCCTCTTCCCCACCTACCTGGAAAACTGCTCATTCTACATGTGTGTCATTTCCCCTCCCATGGTGTCTGGTCTAGGTAAGGGCTCCAAGGCAGGTTTCTGTCATATTTTTTTCTTTTAGTCACCGACCACAATTTTACACAAGCCTATTCAACTCCTCCTCATAGCAAGGAAAACTTCATAATCTTGTCTGAGAACAAAGGCAAATGAACTTCATGCTCAAAGAGAATGTCATCTTTATTATTTTTTTTAATATTTAATCTTTATTTGTTTTTGAGAGAGAGAGACAAAGTGCGAGCAGGGGAAGGGTAGAGAGAGAGGAAGACACAGAATCTGAAACAGGCTTCAGGCTCTGAGCTGTCAGCCCCAAGCCCGATGCAGTTCTCAAACTCAGACTGTGAGATCTTGATTGGAACTGAAGTTGAACACTTAACCAACTAAGCCACCCAGGTGCCCCTAGAATGCCATCTCTATTATATTTCTTTTCTTTTAAGTGGGCTCCACACTGGGCATGGAACTCACAACCCTGAGATCAATACCTGAGCTGAGCTTGAGAGTCAGATGTTTAACCAACAGAGCTACCCAGGCACCCCAATAATATCATGTTTAATAGGACAATATGAGATTGCTAAGACATCATTGCCCTCAAATTAATTTACAAGTTCAACAAGATCCCCAAATAATATTAAAGTTCATTCTAAAAATAAACATGTGGAAGTAGCCAAGAAAAATTATAAAACCACAAAATGAAAGGGATTATACTGACCCATTATATTAAAACATATTATGAAACTATAATAATTAAAACTGGTACTAGGTGGGGTGCCTGGGTGGCTCAGTCGGTTAAGCATCCAACTTTGGCTCAAGTCATGATCTCATGCTTCATGGGTTTGAGCCCTGCATCAGGCTCTGAGTCAGAGCCTGGATCCTGCTTCAGATTCTGTGTCTTCCTCACTCTGTGCCCCTCCCCTGCTTGTGCTCTGTCTCTGTCTCTAAAAATAAATAAGTGTTAAAAAAAATTTAAAGTAGTACTGTGGAATAGACAGAATCATCAATTTCTATTATCAATAGAAAAGAATAGAAAATCCAGAAATACAATCTATAGGAAATGATCTATGTGGAAATTTGGTTTAAGGTAAAGGTAGGTAGTCTTTCAAACCCATGAGAAAGGTGATTATATAACAAAAGGAGGGGGAAACTGGTTAACCATTTGGGGGGAGAGACTATATCTCTCACCCACTTCACCCCCTACATAAATTGTAAGTAAATCAAAGTTTTAAATGTTGAAAAATGAAATCATAAATTTCTAAAAGAAAGCATACATAAAGTAATCTTGGGGTAAGGAAAATTTTTTTCAATGTTAATTTTTATTTATTTTATTTGTTTATGAGAGAGAGAGAGTGGGGGAAGGGCAAAGAGAATTCCAAACAGGCTGTGCTCTGTCAGTGCAGAGCCTGACATGGGGCTTGATCTCAGGAACCATGAGATCAAGACCTGAGCTGAAATCAAGAGTTGGACACTCAACTGACTGAGCCATCCAGGCTCCTTGGGGTGAGGAAACTTTCTAAGCAGGACACAAAACCCAGCAGATGAGAAGTTTTTTAAAATATTTTTAAATATTAAATTGCAAATGTATAAGACTTAACCCTTATGTATTTGGAATATATACATTTCCTCCTTTGATCCATGCCTGACCTTCCTTTCTCTCTCTCCTAACTTCTTCCTCCTCCTCCTCCCTGTCACCTTTGCCCTCCATTTCCAAGTGACAAGTGGGGAAGTCAGTTTAGGCATGCTGCATAAGGATGCCCAACTCCTTAGTGCTCACACACTTTGCCTTCTTTCAAATAGTTGATAGATCTCCAAAACTCTGAAAATCGGAGTCAGGCTGAAAATATTAATCTGCTGAGTTCTTTCCTTTCTGTGAACTGCTCTGAGACTAGAGGGAGGTGAAAAGGAGAAAAGAGAATTGAAGGAGTGGTTTAGTTATTTTGTTTGCTTGTTTGCTTTAAAAAAAATTTTTTTTATAATGTTTATTTTTGAGAGAGAGAGACACAGAGTGCGAGCAGAGAGGAAGACACAGAATCCAAAGCAGGCCACAGGCTCTGAGCTGTCAGCACAGAGCCCAACACAGGGCTCAAACTCACAAACTATGAGATCATGACCTGAGCTGAAGTCAGACGCTCAACCAACTGAGACACCCAAAGGCCCCTGCTTGTTTGCCTTTAAAGTTATTTTTTTTATTTGACTCCTCACTTAAGAATTTGCATTTGGTTATTTATTAGATTTATTCCTCGATTATAATTTCAAGGTAAATCTCTGACTAGAGCATTGATAAACTGTTCTCCTTAGGGGCCAGGGCCCTCCCAAGGCACTGTTGGGCCACAACCCCTAAAAGGTAAAAATTATCACTTTTTTCATTGAAAAAGTCATTGGAAAAGATTTCAACTTTGAGAATATCGTAATATCGTATCTTCTCTTGAAAGGTGGAAAACATGTTAAAGAAACAAAGCCGTAAACACAAGTGTCTTCTCTGGTCACCAGAGCAGGCTCTTGGCGACAGAGCAGCCCTGGCTTAGCCAGTGGGCTCACAGTGGAGGCAGGCTGACAGCTGACACTTCCTTTCTCTCTGTTGCCTCCCCCTGCAGCCCTCGTATGCTGAATTCGATATTAGTGGAAATGTACTCGGTTTGATCTTCAACCAAGGGATGATCTGGTGAGCTCTGCATTTTATCTGGGACCATCTCACCAAGGGAATCAGAAAACTAGCATCCCAACTTTGCCTCCCAACTAGCTGGGGAGAGGCTGGACAAATCTTCTGGTCTCTCCAAACTGTCTCTTTTCAGGTGACAAGTAGAGGGCCGGATGAGATAAGAATGAGAACAGTGTCTGGCCAACCCAGGCGCTACCATAGACAGATCGGGGGAGGAGACGGGAGTAGGAAGAGAGAGAGGGGAATGAGAAGGAGGAAGGAAAAAAGGGAGAAGTAGAAAGGGGAGGAAGGTGGAGAAAAGGGAAGGAGGGAGGAGACGCAGAGGGGAAAGGAAAGAAAGAGGGAAGGAGGGAGAAAATAGGAAGGAGAAGAATAGTAGAGGAGCCACAGGGCTCCCTCCTCTGAGACGGGAGTTACAAGAAAAGGCTGCGTAATTTCAGCCAAAGACTTTCAAGATGCAAAGGGCTCACTGCAAGCCAGTGTCCAGTTCTCTCCACTTAAGGACTTTAGATACTTCTCTGGGCAGCAATGCTGTTTTAGGGGAACCAGGGAGAAACAGACAGAGACCAAATAATTTGCTAGGTGCCTTGTGGTGAGATAGTGGTTAAATCCTGGCCAAAGCCCAAGCCGGTAATATGCTCAGAGCATCTCCCTCTCCTGAAATGGGTGGCGATGGCTTGGTGATAAATGTCCTGCTTAAGCAGGAGACCCCTGGCCTCAGGACCTGCAGGGAATGCAGCTGGGCTCCATGCTCCTAACCCATTGATCCCATTTCCTCCTGTCATCCTTCCCTGGGCTCTCCTGCTGTTGGGCCGACCAGGTGTGTGATTTCTGCCCTTCCAGGATGGGCTCCTTCTATGCCCCGGGACTGGTAGGCATCAACGTGCTGCGCCTGCTGACCTCCATGTACTTCCAGTGCTGGGCGGTGATGAGCAGCAACGTCCCCCATGAACGCGTGTTCAAAGCCTCCCGATCCAACAACTTCTACATGGGCCTCCTGCTGCTGGTGCTCTTCCTCAGCCTCCTGCCCGTGGCCTACACCATCATGTCCCTCCCGCCCTCCTTTGACTGCGGGCCATTCAGGTGCACAGTCTTGGTTGCCCGGGAGCAGCTCCTCTCCCAAGAGAGGTCTAGTGGTCACATGAGCTCACAAAAGGGCCTTGGAGCTTTTGGCAAATGATCAGGGCTGGTCAATAGAGTTTTCTGCAAAGATACAAGTGTTCTATGTCTGCATGATCCAATACAGTAGCCAGCAGCCACACGTGGCTGTTGAGCACTTGAAATGAGGACCAAGAAACTAAATTTCTATATTTCATTATAATTCATTTTAATTTAAATAATGAGAAACATGGCTGAAGGCTATTATATTGGACAGCACAGCTCTGACCTTTTAACATATGGACAATCCACGGCCCTGGATTACCTTACCATAGGATGAGTAATGGGGGATAGTCTGAAGATGGAATAACCATTTTTTTACAAGTGTCATTTAATGTGAATCAGCGACTGAGACTCTGGCCTGGGTCCCCACGCTCTGCAGAGCATTTGCAGCGCTGTGGGCTCAGGGGATAAATCTGACTCATTTAGGAGATTGGGCATTGATAAATAAATAATTACATAAGGAGGTACACTGAAAAATCATATGCATCTGTTGCTCTTTCCAAGTGTGAGACTCTTGGAGACAAAGCCATCTCTCTACTCCATCAGAAGGAGTTCTGTGGCTCAAGCAGTTTGGAACACGCTGCCCCTTTCATCTGCCATCTTCTCACTTAGAAATGCTCAAGGCACACTCTTTATGAAAGGTTTGGAAGAATCATGCCATAAGCTAACGTGTGCAGGCCAGTGTTTCCATACTTATTGACCACAGACTCTCTCTTCATGTAACACCCATCCAGGGCCAGGAGTAGGGTGAGGCCAGGAGGGCACAGACTCTGCCCTTGCACGACCCTAAGAGTGAGTAGGTCCTTCACTGCGCAGCCCAGGGCCCCACCCCGCTCACTCTAGTTCCAGCTCTGCCTACCATTATGGATCAACACACTGACCTGGTACTTCTCAGTTTATAAGGGACTTACCTAGATAAAGGCCTGTGGTTACTGCCCCACAGCAAGTGCCGTGGTGCTCAGAGATGTGAGTGAGTGCTCAGGGCAGAGAGAGGTCAGATGGAAGGAAAGGGGGGCTAGATCTAGAGTAGAAGAATGTTCTATAGAAGGCCTGGGATGCCAGGTTGAAGGGAGAGCCATGTGATAGAAGTGATAGAAGCATCTTTTGACTTCTTTCTAAGCAAGGTTTGGAGGGCTCTCCTTTAGGGACAAACGCCAGGGCTCCTTTGCTCAGGCTGCCTGCCTGCCCCCAGACAGGAGACCCATGAGTGGGCCTGAGCCATGCCTGGCCCTCACCATCTGCCCCACCCTTGCTTCATCTGCTACCCTGAGAGGCCCTGGCAGCCTGCATCCAGGTAGCAAGGGAAGGAACCTGAAAACGAAACCGAGAAGGAAATGTGGCTGCCCGCTCCTTCCTGTCACCCTTCTGATCAAAACTCACCAACAGCTAGAAGTTCATTCCTCAGATATTTTCACAGCTCTCCTCCCTCTTACTTGCTTCAGGTGTTTTCTCAAAGGTCACTTTCTCAGTGAGACTTTCCCTGGAAACTCTAACTAAAATGTCACACACACACACACACACACACACGTTATCATTGTTTCTGCTCATTACAGCTCCTTATCGACATCTAGCATGCCATTCCTTTTGCCTACTTATAGTGTTTATTGTCTGTCTCCTTCCCCAGGATATAAGCTCCATGAGGGCATGATTTTTGCTTCCTTTCTCACTGTTTTATACCCAGTGTCTAGAAGAGAAACCTGATTTATGCTCAGTGCTCAAACTAGACCCTTCATGTCACAAAAATTCACTTTTACAGGGAGGGACTTAGGGTTTCAACCAGATCCAGGCAGGCAACATAAATGAATGAGATGGGCAGTATTGCGTAATCGAAAGTTTTTGTAAATAAATTGTAATTGGACCACAGCCACACCCATTTGCTTACATATAATCCATGGTTCCTTTCTCAATATAACAGCAGAATCCAGTCATTCCAACAGAGACCATCTGGTTCACAAAACCTGAAATCGTTATTATCTAGCTCTTTTCAGAAAAAAAAAATCATCAACCCCCTGACTTAGAGCATAGATCTCAAGTCAGCTCTCTCATTTGCCAGCTGGGTCATCTCGAGAAGTTACTTAGCTCTCTACACCACGAGTTAATTGCCCATAAGATGGAAATAACGGAGGAACCTATCCCGGAGGGTTGTTATGAGGATTTAGTGTATTATTTGCCAAGTACTTGAAGGAGTGTGTTAATCCATAGTGTGCTAAGCCTGAGCCCTAGCCAAGCTGGGGGTAGCTGGGACTCATAACAATGCTAGGAGGTGGGAGGTGTTATCTCTGCACACAAGGGCTTGGCTAACTTTTTCTGTAAAGAGCCCAAAAGCAAATACTTTAAGCTTTACAAATCAAGAGGAAGAATCAAGAATATTATGTAAGTACTTATATAACAAAAGAAACAAAGTTTTATTGATGAAATCCAAGATACAATAACAATAGAGAGTAATTTTTCGTAATGTAGGTCTACCAATGAAAAGAATAGAGTTCTTTTATGGGGGGTGATAATATTTCACATAATAGAGGCTCAAAGTTACTGTTCCCTGTTATCAAACATCAATTTCACTGCTCAAATAGCCACCTTTGCTGCCTGTGTCCATCACTGTACCAGATGTGACAACTCATCTCCTACCATAGGAAAACAGTTGCTGTTAAGTTTTGCTGCTGCTAAGCCATTGAGCTGCTGTGCAGTAGGGCAAGTCAGAATAGTTGGCTTCTATTTCTTTTTTTTTTTTAAGTGTTGTTTATTTAAGTAATCTCTACACTCCATGTGGGGCTCGAACTCACGACCCTGAGATCAAGAGTCTCATGCTCCTCCAACTGAGTGAGCCAGGCGCCCGTTGGCTTCTTTCTCTGACAAAAATGTAAGTGAAGGAAAATGACTAAGTTATAAGAGCAAAAGAAGTTCACCATCGACACTATTGATTACAATCGCGCATGTTAGATTTATATATTTTCTGCAAATTACCTATGGTTGAGTAACAGCATGAATAACCGTAGTCTGCACACACCTAAAATTTCACAAGCTTTGTAAATTTGTCCAGCTAAGCTGTCTTCTGCTCTATACGCATTTCGACCATTGTCAACTGTAGCACATCATAGCCGATCCACTTCATTTCACTTGCACTGAATTCCATTCCACTCAACAGAATGGATACATTCCCAATGGAATTCAGTACTAGTTGTCATGACAGCATTTTCTCAATTTCTTTGAGAAATTTTCACCCATATTTGTTCCACACAGTAGAGTCACAGAAATCAATTCTTCAATCACTTCAAACTTGGCATTAACTCCTCAAAAGAACAACTGAGTAGCATCAGTAACATCTACTGACCTGTCAAGAGCCCAAGAAAAGCACTTGAAATCATTTGCTATCCTTTGAAAACAACATTGCTCTCAATGTCCTCAACTCTTCACGCAGCTGCTTTTGCTGGAAGGTCTAAAAGTCTCAAGCAAGTTTCTTTGCTCCAGATACATTTCTTCAGCTCCTGCAATCGAACGCAATTTAATTATTTCCCCACTGGCCAGTGAGGAACGTGATTTGGGAAAGTGAAGGAAAGGGAGGTCCTTGCTATATAGAGAACAGAAAGTTTAGCCAAATTATGTCCGACAGGTGTATGGAAATCTGAATTTATAAATGATGAACTTGCATGTTTGGGAAGGAGATTTGTAAGCAAAATGTTGAAGGTGCAGTCTGGTTTCTTCTTGCTTTATACTAAAATGTGAGAGGAAAGAAATAAGTTGAAAAAAGAACTAGCTCGCAAAAAGGAACCAGAATTTGATAATTTGAGAAAACCTATCCAGATTGGAAAAGACCCTAAAAACAGATTCATGGTCAGAAAAGCATACTTAAAGAGAAACCCAGGAGGCAGCCTTGGCAACTTTTTGCTAGTGCTTCTGAAGGATCAAAAATCCTGAATATTCATTCATGCAGAGGATTTTTTTGTAAGCTTGTGACTGGGATCCTCTCAACCACCTCAGCAGAAGCCAAAAGTAGACATAGAATTCTCCAGAAAAGATCTGTGTACGACCCTCTTGTCCAATGAACTGAATTCCCATGACCTACATGGAAGACACACCAGGCACCTAAGAATGTTATGTAAGCCAGCTTTAACTGTTATCTTATGGCTGACTGACCAGGGTATTTAGGGAGTCAACAACTTGTTTTCTGGTTTCCAAGGTCCATAGATAGAGAAGAATTTTGCTCCAAGATGGATCATATTCAGAGTCTCATCTATACCTGATTTAGATGATGAGATTTGGGACTTTTGAGCTGATGATGTTTAGACGAGATTCTGGACTTTGGGTTGATACTGTAGTGAGTTGCGACTTTGGAGGATGTAGGAATGGCGATGGATGTATTTTGCAAGTGGGACAAATGTGAATCTTCAAGGACCAGAGATGATACAGTGGTGGGCTGAATAATGGCTTCCAAAAATATTTATGTCCTAATCCCTGCAACCTGTGGGTGTGAGCTTTTACAGCAAAAGGCCTTTGCCAATGTGATGAAGTTGAAAATCTTGAGATGGAGAGATTACCCTAGATTACCCAGGTGAGTCCTAAATCACGAGTGTCCTTATAAGAAGGAGGCAGAGGGAGATTTGACCAAGGAAAAACAGAAAGTGATGCAACCATGGAAGCAGAGAGATTTGAAGACTCTATGCCACCAGCTCTGAAGATGGAGGAAGGGGCCATGAGCCAAAGAATGCAAGGAATAACTTCTAGATGCTGACAAGAAGCAAGGAAACAGCTTCTCCCCAAGAACCTCCCTCTGAAGGTAACACAGCCACGCGCAACACCTTGGTTTCAACCCAGTGAAACACATCAGACTTCTGGCACTTGAAATCCCATTGTGATAACCAAGACAATTGGTAGTTTGCTGTGCGACAGCGCTAAGCATTGAGACAGCGACAAATGGACTCTGACCCAACTGTTCATTGTCTGTCATCATTGCACAAAACAACCCTAGACCATATATAAAGAAATGAGCGCGGCTGTGTTCCAATAACACTTTACTTACGGACACTGAAGTATGAATTTCCTACTTCAGTTTCTATAGATCGCAAAATATTCTTCATTTTCCCCCCAACCATTTGAGTACATAAAAACCATTCTTTGGTTTGGGGCCATATGAAAACAAGCAAACAGCCATATCTGGCTCATGGACCACTATTTGCCAATCCTTGATCAATACTTTTCAGAACAGAAAAAGGAAGCTTCTGGCTGCAACATTTTGGAGGGCACTTATAGTCTGATGGTCCTATCATGATGTTGTATATAAATTCATATCTATGTCCTCGAAACAACCCTCTGGGGCAAATACTATTACTATACTTATAATCTCATATTATGCTATATTATTATTACACTATATTAAACAGGTGAGGAAATTAGAGCAGAGAAAGATACTTTGGACGGCAATTCAAGTCAGTTGCATTCTTGGATAGAACGGATTCTGCAGGCGGGCAGAAGGGAAACTCCAGGCACAGAGGGAAGGGAACTGGCAGTTGTATCAAACCTCTGCAGCAGTGTCCAATAGAATTTTCTATGCGAGGAAAAAATTCCTTATCGCCTCTTCAAATATTGTAGTTACAAGTCACATGACTACTGAGCACTTGAAATCTGTGACTAAAACACTGAATTTTTAGTTTCACTTAATTTTACTTAATTTTTATTTTATTTTCAGTAGCTACACTGGACAGCTCTAATGGGGAGAGCAAGGGAACAGATAGACAGGAAGAGAATAAGTAAATTATCCATGGTGTTCTGCAGCTAATAAATGAAGAGGAACAAGGACTTGAACCAGGAATTTCAAACCCTAAAGTCCATTTTCTTGGCAATGAAATGACCAACCAAAGCCAACAGTGGACCAAAATCCCTGGGCAGGCGTTTGTAGAAGTCAAGTCCACGTAAAGGTTCTTAGGTATTTGAAAGAAATCAAAACTACTGCTGCAACCTGTCCAGGAGCCCGTCCCTGGTGGTCCATTCTCCTGAAGGCTGACTGTAGGTATTTTTGGGAGGCACCGTGAGGTTGTCTCTCACACAAGACTCTGGAGAGCTGTTTCCATGCCAGGGGGCCCAGAGGGAGCTCTATGTTGGTCTCACAGCTACGTCACAGGCCATTTTCTCCCATGAGACCATGATAGAAAACTCATTTTCATCTTGCGGAGGAAGGTGTCAGACACAGGAGACCAATGTGGTCTGAGAAGTTTTGAGGCACCAAGGACACGAACAGGGCTCTGCCCCAGCTCTACGCTGTAGCCAAAGGGCAGCCCTCCCTCAGGGGCCATTTTTCACCTGCAGCCCATTTGGTGCAGAGCTCTGGTTCTTCCGGGAAAGCAGGGGTGAGTGGCAGCTTTGGACCCACAGGGGCAGCGGCACGGGTGGGTGTGTCACAGGAGCTTCGTGATGTGTCGTGATGTGTGTTCTCTTTACAGCGGGAAGAACAGAATGTATGACGTCATCCAAGAGACGATTGAAAATGACTTCCCAACCTTCCTGGGCAAGATCTTTGCTTTCCTCGCCAACCCCGGCCTGATCATCCCAGCCATCCTGCTGATGTTGTAAGTGACCCAGGGCCCACGGCTCTGCCCCGCAGCAGCCTCCCCTGCCCTTCAGACTCCCCTGGCAGACCCTCCTTTCCTGCCCTCTTACTTAATCTACACTTCCCAGAAGCAGATCCTGAGAGGGAAGATCCAAATGCAAATAGTTAATTGGTGAGGGGGGAAGGTCATTACCCCTGGGATGATTTTAATTGTGTGTGGAAGGGGGTGTGGGGTGGGGAGGGGACTCTGGGGAACTGTCTGTCTGAGTCCTCCTGCTCAAGGGTGAGGGATGGGGCCTTTGTAGACCAGCACCCATCGGTCATTGGTTGGGTGAGATCAAAGGGGAGAGGGGTTGTTTCCCTGGCCATTTGAGTCAGCTGCCTTCTTGGGTGGAATGGATTCTGCAGGGGGAAGGAAGGGAAACTCCAGGCGCAGAGGTGAAGGGACTGACAGTAGGAAGTCTTTCGGGGAGCACGTTGAAAGACGGGGTCCGAGGAATACAGATGGGCACTGCCAGTATCTGCAACACCCTCCTAAACGTTCACTAGAAATATCAAAGACCTCTGGGCTCTGGGTCTCTGAGAAAGCAGAGGAGCTGATTCCGCCTGTCCCTGCCTGGGTCCGGAGGACTTCTCCCCAGAGCACGCTGTGCACCTGACATTTGGGTCTCACCATTATCCCTTCCAAAGACTGAGAAAGCCCCGGGGATAGTGGGTGGGTTTGATGATCTCTGCATCCCCAACACCAAACCCGTCCGTGCCTAGGGCATAGGAGGTAAACAACAAATGTTCCAGGAAGGAACAAGGGAAGAAAGAAAAGAAGGTGGAAATCTAGAGTTCTGAATTTGAATTACTGTCATCAAAAACGTACTAGTGGAGATATTAGGGTGTTTTTCTTCATAAGAATCTTTTTTGGTGTGTTCTTTTTTATTATTTTTTTTTTTACCTTTACTTATTTTTGAGAGACAGAGAGAGACAGGTCATGAGGAGGGCAGGGGCAGAGAAAGAGAGGGAGACACAGAATCAGAAGCAGGCTTCAGGCCCTGAGCTGTCAGCACAGAGCCCGATGTGGGGCCTGAACCCAGGCTGTGAGATCATGACCTGAGCTGAAGTCAGTCGCTCAACTGACTGAGCCACACGGGCGCCCTGGTGTGTTCTTTTTTAAATTGTGGGATATTCCTGGGGCACCTGGGCGGCTCTGTCAGTTAAGCATCAGACTTTGGCTTGAGGTTTGTGAGTTCAAGCCCCATGCTGAGCTCTGTGCTGACAGCTCGGAGTCTGGAGCCAGCTTCAGATTCTGTGTCTCATTCCGTCTCTGCCTCTCCCCTGCTCTCACTCTCTCTTGCCCTCAAAAATAAATAAACATTTTTTTTTTAATTATAAATTGTAAAGCATCTGGGTGGCTCAGTCGGTTAAGTGTTTAACTTCGGCCCAGGTCACGATCTCATGGTTTGTAGGTTGGAGCCCTGCATTGGGCTCTGTGCTGACAGCTCAGAGCCTGGGGCCTGCTTCGAATTCTGTGTCTCCCCCTCTCTCTGCCCCTTCCCCACTATGCTCTGTTTCTGTCTCAATAATAAATAAACATAAAATTTTTTAAAGATGCAGTAATTATAAAAAAATTATAAATTGTGAAATATTCCTAACATACTGAAAAGTAGAGACAGCCATGAACACACTCACAAGAGTGAACAGATGTTAATATTTTGCACTGTTTGCTTCAGATCTATCTCTTTACAAGAAACAAAATGTTACACACTTCGAGTCTCAGGGAATCCTGCTCTCTCCCTCTCTCTCCCAAAGTAACCATTCTTATAACCATTTGCATGCATAGTTTGGTATTTTCATCATGTTGGCGTGTCCTATTGTTTTCTGGGCTTTAAATTTTTTGTGAATGGTTCACACTACATAGCTTTCCTCACTCAACATTATGTTTGGGGAATTTATTCACATATTACATGAGCACTCATTTTAATGGTTCTGCTCTGCTTGGCTGTTTGATTACACCACAGTTTATCCACCCCTCTGCCAGAGGTGGTTAGATCGTTTCCACTTTTTTGCTACTACAAATGTGGTCCTTGCACAAATGTGAGGGAATCTCTGGGCCAGACTTCTGGAAGTGGAAGTCAGGGGTCATGGGTACGAGTTTCTCCAATCCTTTTGTTTTCTTTCTTTAGTTGAAAGAGAGAGGGAGAGAGAGAAAACGCAGTGAGAGTGGGTTAGAGAGAGAGAGGGAGACACAGAATCCGCAGCAGGCTCAAGGCTCTGAGCTGTCAGCACAGAGCCCGATGCGGGGCTCGAACCCACAGACCGAGAAATCATGACCTGAGCCAAGGTCGTAGGCTTAACCGACTGAGCCACCCAGCCGCCCCTTTCCAGTCCTTTTAGCCAGTGCTGAATTGCTCCCCCAGGTAGGTGTGTTTCCTCACGTCCTTGACTGGAACATCTCCTGCCCCTTGTCCTGGCCTGAGAGGGCGTGATGGTGACAACCTGGCCTAGGCCTTGACTGCCTGAGGAAATTCTGGAAGCCGCTCATCAAGCCTGGTCCTTGTAGGCGACAACGGGAAATGCTAAATTCGGGGGCAGAGGGACACAGCCACCCATGAAGATTTCATCCTCTCCCACCTCCAGTTCCTCCCTTGGGGCCCACACCGTGCCCCAAGACGAGGTGATTCCCTCCCTCTGGCCGGAGAGGGCAGGCAGACTGAAGTTGCGGTGAGCGGCCCACCCTGAGGGAAAAGCTTAGAAGGCCCCAGCTGGAGGGGCTAAGGCTTGAAGTCCATGGAGAGAAGTGACAGATAAGGATGCACGGCAAAAGCTCCTGAGAGACAGGACAGCACAGCACCCAATCCAGGTGGCACCTTGGCTTTTGTGGCTCCTCCCCTCTCAGGTCCTAACCCCCAATCTTCGGTCCCGTGAAAGGGAAGCCCGGGCTCTGGCCTCAAAGGACACCTAGGCAGCGCTTGGGCGCTGGCCTCTGAAAACCATCAGCCCAAGAGAGTGCTCCCTAAACAGGGCCCTCCTGGACTTTGGCAACTGTGTTTTCAAGCAAACCTGGAGCGGCCGCCTAGCACCCACACTCTCCTCTCTTAGCCCATGATGACCGTGGAAAGAGCTTTAGCTAAATGCGGGCTCCAACAAGAACTGACGGATGAGGCGACTTTGGGCAAGCTGCTTAACCTCTCTGCCATTCCAGGATGCTGATCTGGAAAGATGGGAGCCATCCGCTCTACTTCATAAGGTTTTCACGAAAACCACCGAGATGTGGAGTGGGATGCCCGGGGCGCAGAGCCTGACACGGGGCTGGTACCCAGGAAACCCTGCCCCTCCCCTACCGGTACAGATTTCCAAGAAGGAAACCTTTACTGAGCTCTCGGGGAGCTAAAAATGTGTATGTCATTTCCACATTCAATAAGACAGGAGGCAGGGGTGTCCAGAGCCTTCTCCACAAGTGGAGATAGGATAGTAAGAGATAGTAGGAGATCTATCTCTCCATCCTGCCCAGAGGCAACCTACTCCAGGAAGCCTGCCTTGATTCTTCTGGAAGGGGTCCAGCTCTTGTCACTTTCCAAGACTGCAGTATCAGAGCGGCTCACTTTTCTCTCGCAGCCTGGCCATCTACTACCTGAACTCGGTTTCCAAAAGCCTTTCCCGAGCGAATGCCCAGCTGAGAAAGAAAATCCAAGCGGTGAGTCTGTTGGGATTCTTCACCCAAACAGATGTCAGGTTTTTGGTTTCTGCTAATTTGCTCTGTGAGCCTGGTTGTACTATCCACGTGGCTTTCTTCTAAACTAAACCCTGAATTCCCTGTGCCCCAGGAAGCCTTGTAAGATTGAACAACATGCATTTATGTTCTGAGGATATTTGGGGGCCCCCACGATAAGAACACCTTCAATTTGGAGAGGTTGCTAAAGAACAGGAGAAATTCAATAAAATCGGTAAAAATTTTTCAATAAAACCAGTACCCATACTAATACCTACAGTTTAATAGTAATACTATAAATACTAGAGAAAATATTGTCAAAATGATATAGTGCTTGTGACTTTAAGGCCCCCCCCCCGCCACTCTCTCCCTCCCCCTCTCTCCACCTGCTGACTTCTGACTGCTCTTTTCCACTCCCCCAGCCCCCAAGCCCCTCCTACACATGGTAAAGGGCAGACCCCAACCCTCTCTAAGCCCTGCCCTCCTGGCTCCTTGCTCCCTCTTCTGGAACAAATCTCATTTGCCTCTCGCCCCTTCCCCATCTGCATCTCCTTCTGCTAATTTCACCATCCTCCTCCCCGGATGCAGAAAAGCCTGGAAATGGAGGATTGGCAAGGTTTCTGTCCTCCCCTGGCCGGGTGTTCCTTCAAATACTGTGCAAACCCAAGCCTTGGGCTGTCCTCTCCATCCCCAGGGGTGAGATGGCAATTTCAGGTAGTTATCTGAACTGTGGAGACAGAGTCCTTGTCCGTCTGGATCTCACCATCCTGGGCTCTGAGCCTCAAACACGCACTTCCCTGAGAACGAATTGTTTCTCCTGCAGCTCCGCGAAGTTGAGAAGAGCCACAAATCTGGCAAAGGCAGACCCACAGCCGGAGATTCAGAGGACACAGAGAAACATAGCTCCAAAGATGCCACCCAGCTCCAACTCACCAAAGAAGGTAAATTCTAGGGGCGAATGGGAGGCTCATTTGGTCAAGTATCTGACTCTTGATTTTGGCTCTGGACATCATCTTACCCACCCAAGGTGTAGGGCTGAGCCCCACGTCAGGCTCTGCACTGAGCATGGGCTCTGCTTGGATCTCTCTCTCTCTCTCTCTCTCTCTCTCTCTCTCTTTCTCTCTCTAAAATAAAAATTTAAAAAGAGGTTTATAAATTCTATTGCATGATGATTACTTTTCACACCATATGGAAAGGTGTAAAGAGCGTATGCTGAGAAATCAGATGCAGCCGGGAAGAACTCGGAATTCCGACAATTATTAGCTGTATGAAGTTGGGCACATTAAGTTAAGAGTCAGTTTGGGGCGCCTGGGTGGCTCAGTCGGTTAAGCGGCCAACTTCAGCTCAGGTCATGATCTCGCAGTTCATGGGTTCGAGCCCCAGATCAGGCTCTGTGCTGACAGCTAGCTCAGAGCCTGGAGCCTGCTTCCGATTCTGTGTCTCCCTCTCTCTCTGACCCTCCCCTGCTCATGCTATCTCTCTCTGTCTCTCAAAAATAAAATTTAAAAAACATTAAAATTTTTTTAATTTTTTGAAAAAAAAGATAGGAATCAATTAAAGGGCCTCACGTGGGATGGGGATAATGAGATGGGATTAGGCACGTGGCAGGCCTCAGAGTCCTAGGAGGAGCATCTGTGAAATGGTCCAGTGCCACCACCCCTCTTGCAGGGCGGTCCCTGTGAGCCTCTCACTGCATTTTCTTTTTTTTTTTTAATACTTTTTATTTATTTTTGAGAGACAAAGAGAGACAGCGCAAGCAGGGGAGGATCAGAGAGAGAGGGAGACACAGAATCCGAAGCAGGCTCCAGGCTCTGAGCTAGCTGTCAGCACAGAGCCCGACGCAGGGCTTGAACCCATGAATGTGAGATCACGACCTGAGTCGAAGCCGGACACTTAACCGACTGAGCCACCCAAGCGCCCTTCTCACTGCATTTTCTATAGTGACTCTTGACATTCCTCACAATTTAGCCTTCATTTCTGAAATAGTTTTGTCTTCATCACTTTCTCTCCTGAGTCTGATGCTCTTATGTTATATTCTTATATCCGGCTATTTGGACCAATATCGGAGCCCTTTTGGTGTCCTACCCAGGGTCCTCTAAGACGCTCGGAGTGTTGGCCAACATGGGTCACAGCCTCCTGGGGATGGAGGAGGTCTTCGTTTTCTGTGCTGTTTAGAATGTATTCATTAGGAGGAGAAGCAGAGGAGAACTATCTAGCAGCTGCTACTCCTACCAGAACCAGTTTCTGTTCTCCTAAAACAGAGAAACACTGGGGGTTGGGGGGCTGGGGGGCTGCGAGGCTCAGTCGGTTGGGCAACCAGCTCTTTGTTTTGGCTCAGGTCATGATCCCAGGGTCATGGGATCGAGCCTTGCATTGGACTCGACGCTGAGTGTGGAGCCTGCTTAAGATTCTCTCTCTTTCCCTCTGCCCCCTCCCCCCTCATGCTCTCTCTTTTTTTAAATTAAAAAAAAAAGATGTTTAAAAAAGAGAGAGAAACGGTGGAATATCTAGAATAAAAGGATGAAAAATGGTCACATAGCTTCCAAAGAAAGTGTCACAGGGCTTCAAAGGGGAGGGATCACGGACCAGCTCCACCTCGAGAGAGGAAAGACCAGGTTGAAAGACCATCTATGGGCCGCCTGGGCGGCTCAGTCAGTTAGCGTCCGACTTCATCTCAGGTCATGATCTCACGGTTCTTGAGTTAGAGCCCCGCATCGGGCTCTGTGCTGACAGCTCAGAGCCGGGAGGCTGCTTTGGATGCTGTGTCCCCCTCTCTCTCCGCCCCTCCTCCACTCACACTCTGTCTCTCAAAAATAAATAAATGTTAAAAAAAATTTTTTAAGAGACCATCTGTGGGGTGACCCCATGTCCCTAAGGTTGTCCCTATTGTAAAAAACTGCCGCAGTATGCTGTAATGTTGGCCTCTGCTGCCAGAAGTGAACAAGACTCACAAGAAATCGCTGATCGTTCAGCAGTTAGAACTAGTGCAGAAACTGTCTATCATTTATTTGATGTCTTTACGACATAAGGCAAGACCGCAAGAAACAGAAACAAAGAATTTAACCACATAGCCATCTTTCCCTGCAAGATGAAACTCCTGTCAGTTTCCTTTCAATTCTTGGGGTCCCGTAGTGACGGAAGTGACCGTGCAGCAGGTCAGGAAGAGCCAGGGATGGACACCGGCTGCATCCCCGGCAAACACTACATTGGTATTGGAAAACTGACCACGATTCTAGGAATGGCGTGGATATTACAACAATAACAAATTACTATGGAATAGTTAGTAGCAACCAAACAAGTGGACGTAGCAAGAAGAGGACGAGAAGCCTGGGTCCAAACAGAACCTATCCCTAGTGAGTCTCCCCCAGATACACGGAAGACCTCTCAAAGCTACAGACATTCGTGTTGGTCAGGTCGGCTGGCCATCCGCTGATGCCCGCAAAGACTGGTTCCGGGATGAAATGCAGAAGAGTGACTGGCTGGCAGCTTATCATAAAGCTGAAGAAAATATTTGAAATCTTCTAATTTCCCCACATGGGACAGGAAATGGAGTAAATGCCAGGTTATGGTGTAATATCACCAGTATAAATGAGACCCAAAAAATGGAATGGACATATTTGGACACCAATGGGTTTAAGTGTGGAAGGAAAAAAAAGAGGTATACAAATTGTTTTTTATGAGAAACCAAGGAAAGTGCATTGGTTTGACAGTGGTAGTCTCGGGTCCCCACAGTCCCAGGGTGCCTGACCCCTTTACCCTCTCCTTCCCCACCCTGCTCTACTGGCTGCTGCTTTCAAGTCTGCCCTTCTCCAAATCTGAGTTTTCAGGGGACCCTGGGGGGCGCAGTCAGTTAAGCGGCTGACTTTAGCTCAGGTCATGATCTCAGGATTCGTGAG
>NC_043711.1:78141903-78155492 GCF_006229205.1 Suricata suricatta | reverse complement strand
ATTGGTTTGACAGTGGTAGTCTCGGGTCCCCACAGTCCCAGGGTGCCTGACCCCTTTACCCTCTCCTTCCCCACCCTGCTCTACTGGCTGCTGCTTTCAAGTCTGCCCTTCTCCAAATCTGAGTTTTCAGGGGACCCTGGGGGGCGCAGTCAGTTAAGCGGCTGACTTTAGCTCAGGTCATGATCTCAGGATTCGTGAGTTCGAGCCCCATATCAGGCTCTCTCTTGTCTGGGCAGAACCCTCTTTAGATCCTTTGTTCCCCTCTCTCTCTTTTGTCCCCCTCTCCCCTCCCTGTCTCTCCCTCTCTCCCCTCCGTCTCCCATTCCCCTGCCCCCTCTTTCCCTGGCTCCCTCCCCAACCAGGTGTGAGTGTTCTCTCTCTCTCTCAAAAACAAATGTTTAAATTTCTTCTGAATTTTTATTACAAATCTAAAGCTCTTTCAATATTGTGCTGGTTAACTCAGTACTGCAGTGTTTGAGGTTTAAAAAGTTAGTGTGATCTAGAACACGTCAGCGGGAGTAGACTGTGGGGGAGAGTCTAGGAAGGTGGCCAGCATTTCATCTGAAAAACTCATGGCCACCATTGCTGCCCTCACTTAGCTTCTCTTCTGGAAGTATTTGCTAGAATGATACCAGTTACTTTAACAAACAGGCCCAAACAACTAATGACTCCAACAAAATAAGAGTTTACTTCTCACTCAACATAAAGTCCAATCAGGTGTTTCTTTTCAATTTTTTTTATTGTTAATTTATTTTTGAGAGAGACAGAGCATGAGCAGGAAAGGAGCAGAGAGAGAGGGAGACACAGAATCTAAAACAGGCTTCAGGCTCTGAGCTGTCAGCACAGAGCCCCACGCGGGGCTCAAACTCACGAACCATGAGATCATGACCTGAGTTGAAGTCGGATGCTTAACTGACTGAGCCACCTAGTGGCCCCACAAATTGGATGTTTCCCTTGATGGCCACTTTCTTCCCAAGTGACACCGAAGGGATGCTCCTTCCATCCTGTGACTCCACCTGCATCAGGCTGGTGCAGGGGCAAGAGCCCAGAGGACTCCCGGAAGTGGGGCTGGCCAAAGCCTGGACCTCAGTCACAGGCCACATTCCCCCACCATGGACACCTAGCCCATTTCTGTGTCCCGGAAACCAAGTCTGATGAAGAACAATCCAGCAATTGCTCCGAGGTTTGAGGTAGGGGAAGGGAAGGAAACACATAGCCAAAGCCCTGGAAGTTGGATATGATCCCATACAGGTTACAAAGCCCCTTCCAGCGTTGTCTGTGACCCTGGCAGCCACCTGGGATGCTGTGATTATTATCCCAGCGTTACACCCAAGAAAACCCAGGCTCGGCGAGTCCTTAAGGCCACCATTCGAAATCTAGCTCTCCTAGCCAGCAGACCATGTTCCTACAGCAGATCTGTTCCTGCAAAGGCTGGGCTAAGGTCCAATAGTGGCCCCCAGACACCTAAGGGCCACCTGACCGTTCTCACATCACCAGATGGGACTGAAACCCACACACAGAGCAGGGCCACTCCAGTGGGTTCCAATTCGATACCAGGAAACAGAAACAAATTCTCCCACGTCCTCATTCTCATCTTGGTTCTTTTTCCAGGGACCATGCCTCACTCTGCCAGCCAAAGCCAGACTGCGGACCAGAAGGCCCAGGATCCTGGGGTCTCCAGTTCTGCCAGCAGGCCCACGCTGCCTGCCTCCCGACACCTCCCTGTATCTCGGCCTCCTGGTGTCAGACCAGATTCTGGTCAATCTCAGCCTCTGACTCATCCTTGGAGGTCAGCCTCGGGAAAGAGTGCTTCCCGACCTCCCCGCTGATAGCTGGAATGCACAACCACCGTTCTGGGGCTGATCCGTGGGCCCCACCAGCTTACACACCCAAAATGATATTCTCTCTTCCTCTCTCTTCTCTATCTCTCTCTGTCTATCGCTGGTGTGCGTGCACGCGCGCACACACACACACACACACACCATGCATGCACCCACAGTCTCTCTCCTCTCATTGAATGTGGGAATTTCCATTATGTAGTCTCAGCACTTGTTGGCTCCCACAACTGGAGGACAATGGCTCCATCCACTCTCAAGGGAAGCTGAGCCTCCCTACTCCCCCTAAACTGCCCTTCCCAGTGTCTTGGTTCAGGCAGCCTGGACCTTGAACTCCGCGTGGTTCCCTCGGCTGCAGACTTTGGGAGGAGGGGCCAGGGCCATGACCACCACAATAGACTTTTTCCATGGCACCCATGTTGGGTTTCTGCTAGCCTTACCAACTGGGAGGAGGGTACAGAGGGGCCCACAGTCCTAATGTCAGCCCTACCCAAAGGAGATGAGGCAATTTAAATAAAAGGAACAAGAAGGCACTGGAAATGAAGGTAAATGAGCCAAGGTCCAGCCACGGTGAGCGGAAAGATGGTTATTCCCCCCAGAACCCAGCCTGAGGCGAACTGAGGTCATTAAGCAGCAAAAATGCACCGGAGCCTTCTAGCAGCAGGACTACAAGAGACTGCTTCTTCTAACCGAAGACAACTTAGATTGCTCGGGGCAGAAAATCCTTCTCAAGCATCAAATTCTAAAAAGAATTTGACAGTCTGCTTCTTGTCTCAGGAATGTTGAAGACAGTTTTTCTGAGGAGTTTCACACAGGATGCAATGCAGAGCCTTGGCGCGCGATTCTGTGTTCAGCTCGCACCATGATGCGGTCCTCTGCAGAATGTCTCCTCAGGGGCACAAGCCAGGTAGCCCAGACCACTGAGAAGGCCTTGCCAGTGAGGACGAAGTCCCAGCCCAGGACACTGACAGCACAGGCATGTTGCAGGTGGTTTCTTCTCCTCCCCTGCCCCATGTTCCCAGCCCCTGTGAGACAGACATTGAGCTTCAGAATCCTCTCCTGCCCAGTCTCTGAGTGCTCTAACAGGAGTCCTCTCCCCTGCCCACCACCCAACATGGCCCCAGGGATTCTCAGGAGGCACCCTCACACCCTGGAAGTCAGGCAGAGACCTGGTGGGGAGACGGAGATCTTACAGAGATCTCATAAGCAATCAATTAAAATAAGTCCCAGGCTCCCTCCCAACTCCTTCCCCTTCCCAACTCAGCACCAACGCTTTACACATGACCTGGAATGGAGTGGGAACAGGGACACGTGACCAGGAGAAACAAATGAGTTCTTTCACCCCCCGCCCACCCCCCTGTCTGCAATGAAGATGTTGCAGCTGCCTCACTTCTGTGGAGCTCAGGTCCAACCCTCGATCCAAAACTCTCATGTGTCATATGCCTTCTTCTTGGAGGACACAGTTTGGTCCTGAGTTTATACCTACCTGAAGCCTTGACATGGGAATCCAGGCTACCTAACCCAGCCACGCAGGAGAGGGAGGTCAGACATCTGACCTTCAGAGTCACCTGCCTAAATAATGCCAGCTCCTGGGGAGGGGACCAAGAGGGGCCTGAGTCATCAGCCTTCTAGTGACCCCTGTCAGCCTTCCAGTGGCCACCAAGATGCCTAAGCACCCACTATAAAATCAAACACATTATCCATTTTTTTAAGATTTATTTATTTTTGAGAGAGCACGCGCAAACAAGGGAAGGGAAAAGAGAGAGGCAGTCAGAGGATCCAAAGCAGGCTCTTTGCTGACAGCACAGAGCCCGATTCAGGGCTTTAACTCACAAACTGAGAGATCGTGACCTGAGCCAAAGTGAGACACAACCGACTGAGCTTGCCAGGTGCCCCACAAACACATTATCCTGTTCTGATGGTGCACAATTTTATGTGAGGGAACGTACTTGTGTTCTGTTTCTGCATAACAGATCATCCCCAAAACATAGCAACTTAAAGAAATAAAGAGTATCTCACACAGTTTCAGTGGGTCAACAGTTTGGGAGTAGCCTTGCTGGGCAGTTCTGGGTCTGGGTATCGCTCAAGATCTCAGGCAGGGCTACAGGCACCAGAAGATTCGACTGGGACCGGAAGATCTGTCCTCAAGATGGTTCAACAGCCACATCGCTGTTGGCGGGAAGCTTCATTCCTTGTTGGCTATTAACCGGAGACTTTGATTACTCGTCATGTGGATGTTGCCAGTGAGCTGCTGGGGTGCCCTTACAACACAGCAGCCCCCCACCCCCACGCCAGACCAAGTGATCCGAGAGAGAGAGAATAAGGGGGAAGCCACGTACCTTTCTTAACCTAGTCTCAGAAGGCACACCTTCAGTCCTCTACCACTTTCTCTCCGTGAGAACGCAGCCACTAAGTCTAGTTCACACTCAAGGGAAGGAGGCACCACCTCTTGAAGGGAGGTATCAAAGAATTTTTAAATATTTTTTAAAAGGAGGCTTCCTAATTCAGATAGTTGCCAGACCCGTCTCAAACTCTAAAGCTTTTTCAAGAGTTGTCCAACAGAGAATTAGTTAAGGTGGTTTCCAGGACCCTCAAGCAACAGGAAACTTGCACCAAGCAGGGAGAGAGCCAGGGGAAGATGGCATGGGTAGAGGAGGAAGCGTGTTGATATGGTGTGGTTTACAGGGGGACATGTTATTAGAAAACAGCCCCATCATCTCTGCACTCTAGAGTTTAACCTGCCAGCTTACGTCTTCTTAACACTTAGCCATTCAGCCTGGCCAGGTGCCATCAGACATGAAGATGACTCTTTCTCCTTTACTCCCTCCTTCTGTCTCCCTCTCTGTCCTTCTTTCTTTCCTCAGCTCACCTAAGAATGATTTGAAATAGAAAGTCTATTTAACAATTTACCCAGAGAACTACGACTGGTGTCTTACTCATGATACCCCAGTTTGTTCATTTCTTATTGGGGAAAATGAAATGGACACTGGATTTTATCTGTCGGGGCTATTTCTGCAGTCAGATCCTTTCATTTCCAATAATCACGCTCAAAGTCCATAAAGAACTTCATTGTACACAGACTCACATAAATACACATCTTTGGTGAAGATCAAGGGAGACCCCTGCTCTCCCCATGACGTGCACACTCACAGAAACTGGGGAGTGATGCACCAGCCAGTAAGGGGAGCTGGGCCAGGCACCAACAGGACCCACTCTGCTGGTGACCCTCAATTCAGTAAACTCCCTTCAGATATTCTCTGCAGAGGCACACCCAAAGCTGGGACACCCAAGTTGCCATAAGAGATAATAAAAAATAAACCTGCATTGCAGAAAGGGACATTTGTTCTTTTTTGACCTTGGCCAGAAAGTAGAGGAGGAAAAGGTCTCCCTTGAGAATTTAATCCACGAGGCAACCCTCACACTGCAGAGGATCTAAATGGCCACACCAGTTGGGCATTCCGAAAACCTCAATTGGAAAATTTTCATTTAAAGGGATCTTAGGTGGGGCGCCTGGGTGGCTCAGTCGGTTAGGCGTCCGACTTCAGCTCAGGTCATGATCTCACAGTTTGTGGGTTTGAGCCCCACATCGGGCTCTGTGCTGACCATTCGGAGCCTGGAGCCTGCTTTGGATTCTGTGTCTCCCTCTCTCTCTGCACCTCCCCCGTTCAGGCTCTCTCTCCCTCTCAAAAATAAATAAACATTAAAAACATTTAAAAAAAAAAAAGATAAAGGGATCTTAGGTTCATAATACTGCCAGGAAAGGCGGCGGGGCGGGGGGGAGCAAGAAAGGCCAAGCAACATAACGAATAGAAAGCGTGTAGGATGATAGAAATAGAACATATCAGGAATCAAAACAAATGCAAATGGACTAAGCCCTGCAGATAGAAGCCTGAGATTATCAGATGAATATTTTATAATCCCATGTGCTGTTTCTAAGAGATACCTTTAAAACCTAAGGATAGACTCAGTAGGGACTTTATCCCTTTTTGTTCCTAGGGAACCAAACTGAAATATAATCTTCAAAGGCCAAATCACCAGGTGAGGGCCATCCAATTTTGTAAGGTAGGCTTGTTTTTAAGCGCTGAGGATTGCTGGTAAAGACAGCTCTCTGCAGCCCTGTGCCAGATAATGTATTCTTTGATGCAGTATTCGTTTTAGAAAATGTGAAGAAAAGTTCCAGATAATGGTTGGGGCAGATGAGGTACGCAGAGCATACAGACGTCTCTGACACCGAACCATGTCTGCAAAATGAGCCACAGAAATCTGACCTCCAAATTCCATTAGAAAGGTGCTACAGGTTGACCCCTGTACCACATGCAAGTCAAGCACTGTGCTCAGAAATGACAGATACAATCACAGGCATGGACGAGATCAAACATCTTGGAGGGGCAGCTGGGTGGAACAGTCAATAAAGTTCTGACTTGGAGTCAAGTCATGATCTCACTGTTTGCAAGTTCAAGCCCTGAGTCGGGCCCTGTGCTGACAGCTCAGAGCCTGGAGCCTGCTTCAGATTCTGTGCCTCCCTTTCACTCTCTGCCCTTCCCCCATTCATGTGCGTGCTCTCTCTGCCTCTCTCTCAAAAAAGAAAAAATTTTTAAAATTTAAGATCAAACATCCTGGGGCTCAGATGATAAATACAAACAGCACTAGCTGAACAAAACCTGCACCCAAAAAGATTTAAAAAACCACTGAATTCAATGATCTTCCTTGGATGCTTTTCATTCTTCTGTGCCTGTGGAAATAAATATTGTTCATATGTGTAACTCATTACCAAAGACTGTTGCAGGAGTTCTTTCCACATTTGAGAAAAGGGCCAAGGAATTCCTGGAAGTCTTTCAAATGCAGTGGTGGGGGGGGGGGGGTTCCATTCTGGAAATGAGTGAGGAGTGCCGCCATCTTGTGGTTCTTTCATGCAATTTCCTTTCCTAAAGTTCTCCCTACTCCCTGGAATTTAAAAAGCATATTCCATTTCCATTGGTTCCCTTTAGTGTCAACAGGAGTGAAAACCCTGTGTTAATTTACGCCAAAATGACACAGTGAGCCACAGCCTGGGCTAAACAAAAGAGGAATAGGTGCTATAGAGTATGATCCCTCCCAGTGAATGGACAGTGCTATCTACAGGGAGAAAGAAAAGGCTCCAGGTGCCACGTAGCTTTAATTTAAAGCTTGAACCTGGGGTGCCGGCGGGTAGGGGGTGCGCTCAGTCGGTTAAGCATCCAACTTCAGCTCAGGTGATGGTCTCAGGGTTTGTGGGTTTGAGCCCGGCATTGGACTCTGTGGTTGGAGCCTGAAGCCTGCTTCCGATTCTGTGTCTCCCTCTCTCTTTCTGCTTCTCCCTCGCTTGTTCTCTCTCTCTTTCTCAAAAATAAATAAACTTAAAAAAAAAAAGATTGAACCCGGAACATGCCTGGAAAAACAGCAACTCCCCTTCAGGCCTGCTGCCCATGCAGGACATTTTCTTAGCTGGAATTTTTTGGGAGATCTGTCTTGCATATCACCTCCAAAGTAACCTCCAGTCAAACTTTGCTTGATGGAGAATAAGAGTCTCATCTGATCCATGCCACCTACCCTGACTTGCATCCAAGACTTCTTATGTTCTAGACCTTCCACACTAGATCCTTCAGTCTTTTGTCCAGCTACTGACCGGGATGAATCTTACATTTCTAGCAGTTTCTTCACTTGTTGCTGGCTTTTGCTTTCACTTTTGTTCCATCCTATAGCTCTTTCTTTTTAAACATTTATATATTTTTTAATTTTTATTTATTTTTGAGAGAGAGACACACACAGAATGTGAGTGGGGAAGGGGCAGAGAGAGAGAGAAAGAGAGACAGAATTAGAAGCAGGTTCCAGGTTCTGAGCTGTCAGCACAGAGCCCAGTGCAGGACTCCAACCCATGAGCTGTGAGATCATGACCTGAACTGACGTTGGAAGCTTAACCAAATGAGCCACCCAGGTGCCCTCTTCCTATATCTCTAAATGACCCGCACATTCTTCTGTAACTCCCCAAATCCCTTCTAGCCATGAAGTCTTCCCAGGAACTTCCCCAGGAAGTGGTCTTCTGGTCAGCCCCCTACACTACTGCACTTAAACACGTGATGATGATCAGTCTCCTGGGATTATAAAGTCTCTGAAGTCAGAGGTCACAGGTTAGTATCCTCATTGGGTGTATTACTCTCCCAGGTTTCTGCATCGCTGACTCCCTTGCTCAAGATCTCTGCTCGATGCTGCTGCTTCACTGAGGGCCTGGGTAAAACAACACAACCTTCCAGAACACTTACCAGCACCTGATGCACTACATATTTACTTGATTTTTTATCTCCTCCTAGAATTTAAATTCTGTGATGGCAGTCACTTGGTTTACTACTGTATCCTCAGCACCTAGAAAGATACCTGGTATGCTATAGGCACAAAAAACCCTTTTTTCCAGTTTTCCTTTTTTAGAGAGAGTGTGTGAGCAGGGAAGAGGGGCAGAGAGAGAGAGAGAGAGAGAGAGAGAGAGAGAGAGAGAGAGAGAGAATCCCAAGCAGGCTCCAAGCTCAGCACAAAGCCTGACTCAAGGCTCAATTCCACAACCTTGGGATCATGACCTGAGCCAAAATAAGAGACAGATGTTCAACCAACTGAGCCACCCAAGTGCCCCCAAAACCTTTTTATCATTGAATAGAAGAATTAACTGATACTACAGCTTCTTGATTACCCGGATTCCTCATCCTGACCCCTGAACACCCTCATTCCTCCTCGGTGAAAAGATTATACAGTGTCCAAGGTGCCTGCGGTTTTGAAACCTACCTACATTCTCAGGGGCCCTAAAAAAGACTAGCTAAATTCAGTTGTTTAGTTTAGATTCTGAGAAGAAGAATAGATGTAGCTTTGGGCTCATTTCTCTGCTCCCTCCCCCCAGCCACTTGCCACCACTCCATCTTCACGTCTGTAAGGTGTCTACAGACTAAAAGGAGTCACTTGGGCCTAATACAGGGTGCCTGGGTGGCTCATTTGGTTAAGCATCTAACTCTTGATCTCAGCTTAGGTCTTGATCTCCGAGTCATGAGTTCAAGCCCGATGTTGGGTTCTGCACTGAAGAAGGAAGGAAGGGAGGGAGGGAGGGAAGGAAGGGGAATCCCCTGGGCCTAATGCACATATAATGATGCCAGTGGTCAGGATCACACCAGTATGTACAAGACTGAGCTGAAATGATAAAATCGGGGCAGTAAATCTGAGGTTAGGAAGCTCACCAGCTTACGGCACCCCCAATTTTTTCAGTAGCATCTTGCCTCCTTATCCAAAAAGTAAGCAATATCCTTCACAGTGCAAGATCAGATGCTACCGAGCAGTGATGGGCAGCTGAGGCTTTTCAAAGAAAAGGAGGAGGAAATAACACTTAGAACACAGCAACAGGAAGCAAGGAGGACATCGACCTTTATCACCAATCCAAATAACGTGTGCGCCCTAACAGCATTCACACCAGAAACTAGAATATATTTGGAATTGCATTGCAATGAAAATATGCACACCAAAATTTGTAGACTACAATGAAAGCAGTACTTTGAGGGGAATGTATCATCAAAAAGAAAAATTTAAATGAGCCAAATGAGATACCGATAATTGGAAAGCTTACATACTTCCCAGGTTCCAACTACACCTAATGAGGGTGACGGATGACGCACTGTCCATCTGCTACAACTGCCAGTTGACAAATGGAATGTGGAACTGGTTTATCATATAAAACCCAACTGCGTTAGAGATGATCTGTCTACATGTGTAAGTTAATGGCTCAAGTGGTAGAATTCAATTATGGCAGTGGGATGTATTAAAAACTGAAGTTTCAGGGGCGCCGGGGTGACTCAGTCGTTTGAGCATCCGGCTCCAGCTCAGGTCATGACTTCGCAGTTTGTGGGTTCAAGCCCCGCATCAGGCTCTGTGCAGACAGCTAGCTCAGAGCCTGGAGCCTGTCTTCAGATTCTGTATCTCCCTCTCTCTCTGACCCTCCCTTGCTCATGCTGTGTCTCCCTCTCTCTGTCAAAAATAAAATTAAAAAACATCAAAATTTTTAAAAAATGAAGTTTCAGTAGATTCTATGGAAGGCAATGAGAGAAGTGGGACTCAGCTCAGAATAGGTGCGAGAAAATGTCATTGTGCTATTTATGGTAAAGGGACCAAAAAAGAAGATGAAAGACCACTAATATTTGCTAAGTTCTTACTGCGTACCAGGCACCACACCTGTGTCACACCTGGGTTACAGGAGATGTTCAATACAATGTTTGTTGAAGGGATAAATGAATCCTCCATCTTCATTGTGCAGAAGAAATGAAAGCTCAGGAAGGGAAGGTGATTAAGTTAGGGTCACACTGTAAGAAGTGAAACAGGGGTCTGAACTCACATTTGCTGACTGATCCGTGGTTATGGCGGCTTAGCGAATCATCCCAAAATTTAGTGGCTTAAATCCACGATGTGTTATTTCTCACAATTCTGTGGGTAGATGGGACTCCACAGGTGATTCTTCTGCTGGCCTTGTTTGGGGCTCCTCGTGTGGCTGGGGCCGGAACACACACAATGGCTTTATCTACAGGTCTACTTTCTTGACAGGGACTGTGGGAAGGCTGGGCTCAGTTGAGTCGCTGAGAAAGCTGGACGTGTCCATGAAGTCCCAGGGCCTCTCCTTCTCTATGAGGTCTCTCCAGCAGAGTAGCTGGATTTCTTATTAGGCAGCTCAGGGCTCCCAAGAATGGAAAAGGCTGAGGCTTTGGACTGGCACAGAATCACTGACTGCCACCACAATCTATTGGCTAAAATGAATGAATCGCAGACCCGGACCCAGCCTGGCTCCTTGCGGGAGGACTACATGAGGACCTAATGCCAGGAGGCATGGATCATTGGCGGTCATCTTTGGAGATGAGCTTCCACAAGGTGATCCTAAGACACCGTGCCCTTAATCTTTCCTTTACTTCACACAACAATGAGCACCAAAAAACAGAACGTGATTAGATACTCAGCCTTAGGAAGATCATTCTGGCAGTGGAGAGGTGGCTTAGAGAAGGGGAAGACAAAAGTTTTGCCACTTAGGTAGCAAACAACTGAACCTAGGTAGGAATGAACCCAGCCCGGAGGGAAGGAAGACATGGTCTCTAATAGCACACGCTGCAGAGATGCCCATCGAGGTCAGGATCATGATGGATCAATGAGAAGGCTTAAAGAGGTGGAGGTGAGGGGCACCTGGGTGGCTCAGTTAGTTGAGTGTCCCAACCTCAGCTCAGGTCATGATCTCATGGTTCGTGAGTTCCAGCCCTGCATCGGGCTCACTGCTGTCAGTGCCAAGGCCGCTTCAGATTCCCTGTCCCCCTCTCTCTCTCTGTCCCTCCCCTACTCATACTCTTCTCTCTCAAAAACAAATAAAACTTTAAAAAAATTAAAAAGCAGCGACGCCTGGGTGGCTCAGTCAGTCAAGCGTCTGACTTCAGCTCAAGTCATGATCTTGCAGTTCATGAGTTTGAGCCCCATATCAGGCTCTGTGCAGAGAGCCTGGAGATGCTTCAGATTCTGTGTCTCCCTCTTTGTCCGGGCCTTTCCAGCTCACACTCTGTCTCTCTCTGTTTCAAATTTAAATAAAAGTTAGAAAAAAATTAAAAAGCAAAGAGGTGGAAGTGAGGAAGCCAAAAGAATATTTTTAGTGTTTACACCACATCCCATCTAATCATTAGTATCTCACCAGTTGAAGTACTGTTCTCTTCTGCCGTTTCCATAAGTTAGCAAAGTGCTCTAGTGGAGTTCCTTATAACCAGATGGCTCAAATCTGTGGCTGTCAGCCCAGTGATGCTCGGCCTTCTTGAATTTAACCCACAGAAATGTGCATTTATGTATATGTGCACAAGGTAAATTTGTGTATGTACATATGTATTCTACACACATACATATTTAGATGTATGTTTAGCTGAAGCAAATGTTTTACAAATCAATACTCTATGTGACATACTATTATGTCCTATTCTCTTTCATCCTTTTTTTAAAGTTTATTTATTTATTTTGAGAAGAGAGAGAGGGTGCACAAGCAGAGGAAGGGCAGATAAAGAGAGAGAGAGAGAGAGAGAGAGAGAGAGAGAGAGAGAATCCTAAGCAGGCTCTGCTCTATCAGCACAGGGCCCAATGTGGGGCTCAATCCTATGAACCATGAGATCTTGACCTGAGCTGAAATCACGCGTCAGATGCTTAACCAACAGCCAGCCAGGTGCCCCACATCCTATTTTTTTTTTAATGCAGGCCAAGACTGTCTAAATTAATTCTGCAATTCATTAATGCATTCTGACTTCATCTTTGAAAAATCCTACTTTACTAGATAAGTACCTGTAACCCCAGGAATATTTAGGATTAAGTACAGAAATACGGAAGTCAGTCAGTCAGAACATTCATATTTTCTATTACATTTTGGAATCCTCTACCTAATTTGGTATTTATAATTTAAGAGAATTTAATATACTGATGTATGCAACAGATTAATTTTGCAATTTCACTTTAATATGTGAAAGAGGGACACCTGGGTGGCTCAGTCTGTTGAGCATCTGACTTCAGCTCAGGTCATGATCTCACCACCCATGAGGCATAGAGCCTGCTTCAGATTCTGTCTCCCTCCCTCTCTGCCCCTCCCCAACTTGTGCTCTGTCTCTCTCTCTCTCAAAAATAAATAAATGTGAAAAAAAAGTGTAAAAAAAAGTGAAAGGGTGGGGCAACTGGGTGGCTCAGTTGGTTGAGCATGACTGGATTCTAGCTCGGGTCACCATCCAGGGTCAATCCAGGGTTGTGGGATCAAGCCCTGCCTCTGGCTCTCTGCTGAGTGTGGAGCTTGCTTAAGATTATCTCTCTCTCCCTAGGTCTCTCTCCCCTACTCACGCTCTCTCTCTAAAATAATTCTTTTAATGTGAAAGAGTAACTGATTCAGATTCATGACTATACAAGATTATATGTAACAGAATTCAATCACCTTTTAAACAACATGGAGATTATGAGATTTTAAGATTCCCCATATTTTTAAGTTTTAAGAGTGAGCTCAGTACTTGAATTTTCTTTACCAGGTAAATGAATTGCCTAAGAAGAAAATATGTTAAGTTTTAAATGTGCTTTATTTATGGGAATATGTGGAAGAAAAATCTCCTTAAAGTGATTTAAATTTGCCAGCATATACACCACTTTAGGATAACCAGGTTTGCGGTTTATAACTCTAATATTAATTATTAAAGCAAAGGCAATTTCAAAATAGTCACCGGATTGCCCAAAACCCCTTCCTAGAGGGAATGGAAGCAGCTTCCTTCCATTCACTTGGAACTGGGCGTTCAAGAGGCGAGCAACACGTGGCCTGACTAAAGGAACTAGTTCTGCTTCAGTAGGGGAACCAGAAACCGACCAAGGAACAGGTGAGATCGTCGTTCTTTTCTCCCATATCGCCTGCCACCCTCATTTTTTAAAAGAAATAAACAAAATGCAAATGAAAAGCTCGAAGCGGGCCACCGGAAGCCGCTTCCTCGGGGTCTGCGCCATCGCGCCCCAGGACCCGCTTCCATCCGTGGGCGCGGGGTGGTCCCCGAGTGGGAGGCGGGGACGAAAGGGTCCCGGGAGGCGTGGGGAGCAGGCAGGGGTCCGGGGCTCTAGATCACCTGCGCTGCGGAAAGCGGGCTCGGCTAGCAGTTTCTGCGTGGGAACAGCCGCCCCGGCCCGCACGGAATCTCCCGCCTGGCCTTTGCCGAGCTCTGCCATCCACAATTCCTATGA
>NC_043711.1:78112222-78141803 GCF_006229205.1 Suricata suricatta | reverse complement strand
CCGGGAACCGCGCTGACGCTTGCTCCCCGGCTCTTGTTCCAGGTGCTGCTGCACGTGCTCTTTGAGCACGCGGTCGGCTACGCACTGCTGGCGCTGAAGGAGGTGGAGGAGATCAGCCTGCTGCTGCCGCAGGTGAGTGCAAGCGGTGGGCTCGCCGGCAGCGCCGCAGCCCCTCGGGCCGCCGAGCCCCGGCATGCACCGCGCGCTCCCACGTGGCCGGCCGCGCATTGGAGGGTGCGCTGGGCCTGAAATCTCCCGAACTGGCGAGGGGCGGGGGGTCCTTATCTGCGTTCGTAATAAGTGTCGCGTTAGCAGCACTTACAAGTAAGCCCACCCCACCCCCACCGGATTCCACCCGGTGCGGGGAAGCCGACCGGGATGTAGGGCCTGCCCTCCGCTCTTTCTCGAAGCGTCCGGTTGGTTCTTAACATGCGTCCGGGGCTGAGAACCGCTGCTTTACTGCGCCCTAGAGGCAAGAGCATGGGAAGAAAAAACCGCTCATCGTGTTTCTTCCCCAAGGTGGAAGAGTGCGTGCTCAACCTGGGCAAGTTCCACAATATCGTTCGTCTCGTGGCCTTTTGTCCCTTCGCCTCGTCCCAGGTTGCCTTGGAAAATGCCAACGCTGTGTCTGAAGGTGAGTCGGCCACCACCCAGTATTTCCGGGAGATCTGGCGATGTTAATGTCTTTTTGGGCCCCATAGGGATAAAAATGATTTCTAAGTGAAATCTGATGGGGATGTGTGGTGTAATAGTAAAAGCGGTTCTCTGGTAGTTGTTGAAGTGATTGGAAAGCTTGGTTTTGATACAGAAGAGTCAAGGTGGGGAAAGGTTATTCCAGAAGGCAGATCAGGCACTAACTACTTCTTTCCATAGTGCCTTCGGGTATGTTCAAGGTTTCAGTGATCTACTTCCCACGTTTGCGATTGGACCTGAGTCCTGTCCTCCCATGGTTGCTGCAGGCTTTGCAGTGATGACTTGAATCTGTCAATCCCCTGAGTGCAGTCACTGATGTCTCCATGTCTCTGAGCAAAGCCTGAAGCAAGGAGGGATCTAGGCGTGCCATCACAGCATGCCCTGTGGGACCAATGTAGGCTTAGTCTGTCACTTAATCGCATTTAGGGGGACAGGATCCCTTTTATGATTTGAGCATTGTTCAGCCTGTTAGTGGAAGCTTTCCGTTCTTTCCCCTGAGGTGTTGTTCACGAGGACCTCCGCCTGCTCTTGGAGACATACCTGCCATCCAAAAAGAAGAAAGTGCTCTTGGGGGTTGGGGACCCCAAGATCGGTGCTGCTATACAAGAGGAGTTAGGGTACAACTGCCAGACTGGAGGCGTGATAGCGGAGATCCTGCGAGGTGGGCCTGCTGTTAACATTCACTATGTTCTTGATCTCTATGAGGGGGGATCTGGAAACTTCACAGGGTGCTCAAGGTTGCTTCTGAGAAGCCCTCCTGCTTGGCTGGTGCATGAGGGGGCAGGAACTGGCTTAGAGCCTTCCCTGGTTCACAGTCTTGCCTTCCACCAGGAGTTCGTCTGCACTTCCACAACCTGGTGAAGGGGCTGACAGATCTGTCTGCTTGTAAAGCCCAGCTGGGGCTGGGACACAGCTACTCCCGTGCCAAAGTGAAGTTTAATGTGAACCGGGTGGACAATATGATTATCCAGTCCATTAGTCTCTTGGACCAGCTGGATAAGGACATCAACACCTTCTCCATGCGTGTCAGGTAGAGAGCCCGAGCAACCCCTGAGAATGGGGTTGTAGGGGCCTGTGGTTTAACTCATTTGAATGCTGACGCCAGGACTGCTCCTGCGGGTAGAGCCACGGGGTGGGGCCGAGCCTCCTGATGCTTACCACAGGCTGTGTTCTTACACTGACTGTACAGAAAGAGGAGGCAGAGTAAATCCACCCATATACACCCCAGCCCAAGTGCTTTGCCTGGTCTGGATTGTGAATGGGGGGACATGGAGTTGATGTTTTGAATCTGACTTGTTCCCTGTTCTTCAGGCAGAGACTAGGAATGGAGAGGGCTGAGCTCATAGCTTTGAGACCTGGCAGCTGGGCAGGGAGTGATTGTGGCTGGCTTTTTGCAGGGAGTGGTATGGGTATCACTTTCCTGAGCTGGTGAAGATCATCAATGACAATGCCACATACTGCCGCCTTGCTCAGTTCATTGGGAACCGAAGGGAGCTGAATGAAGAGAAGCTGGAGAAGCTGGAAGAGCTGACAATGGATGGAGCCAAGGCAAAGGCTATTCTGGATGCCTCACGGTCCTCCATGGGTCAGTACAGCCTAGTGACCAAAATAAGTTTGGGACTGCGAATATCTGGTCTTGTGTTCATTTTTGGTGTCCCTTAGGCATGGACATATCAGCTATCGACTTGATAAACATCGAGAGCTTCTCCAGTCGGGTGGTGTCTTTGTCAGAGTACCGCCAGAGCCTACATACTTACCTGCGATCCAAGATGAGCCAAGTAGCCCCCAGCCTATCGGCCCTAATTGGGGAAGCGGTGCGTCATGGGGGACACAAAATGGGGTTAAGGGCTATTACAGTGTAGGTCCATGCTGCTGTATTTTTTGACCCGTCGTTCTCTTCCCCAGTTGCACTTGATGGGGTGAAGCAGAATTATGCACTTGGTAGGTTGGCAATTCCAGCTTCTTTAATCCTTTGAATCCTTTTCCAGGTAGGTGCGCGTCTCATTGCTCATGCTGGCAGCCTCACCAACCTGGCCAAGTATCCAGCGTCCACAGTGCAGATCCTTGGGGCTGAAAAGGCCCTGTTCAGGTACCAGTGAGGGCACCTGCCCACACTCAGGTGCCACTTGCGGTGCCCACTGCTTGTTTGGGGATCACGGTGATGGCTGACCAGGGCTCCTGACCTGTACAGACCTCTGCTACGGGGGTGATGGCCAGTCCTGGTGTCTGAGTGATTCCCAGGGCCCAGCAAAGGGACCAGATTGCCAGGTCAGCGACATTGGATGCCTTCCCTCTGCCTCTGGGATCTGTGGGTCGGTATGAGGTGGGGTGTGGAGGCTCAGTCCGGCCTGAGAGGCTTGCTCTGGAGACTGGGGCAACAAGGGAGGAGAGGAGCTGCCTTGGCGGGGAGGGTTGGAATTTATCTTAAACTCCTCACTGAATATTCTTCTCCCAGAGCCCTGAAGACCAGGGGTAATACCCCAAAATATGGACTCATTTTCCACTCCACCTTCATTGGCCGAGCAGCTGCCAAGAACAAAGGCCGCATCTCCCGATACCTGGCAAACAAATGCAGTATTGCCTCACGAATTGATTGCTTCTCTGGTATGGGTGGGGGGGGGTTGGAGGAGAAGGGGCTGGGAGGAGGGAGGCTGACTACCTAGCAGCTTCTACAATGATGGCAATATTTTTCGTCAACAGCAGTTCACCTAGTGAGTGTTGATACTCTGGGTCTGAGTGAAGCTGAGGGTAGAGGGGGAAAACAGGGTGGGGAGTAGCTGGCCCTGTAGGAGCTGACAGGCTTTGTTTACCCACACACCCACACACACACACATCCAGAGGTGCCCACAAGTGTATTTGGGGAGAAGCTTCGAGAGCAAGTTGAGGAGCGGCTGTCCTTCTATGAGACAGGAGAGATTCCACGAAAGAATCTGGATGTCATGAAGGAGGCGATGGTTCAGGTCAGTTTGGGTTTTGCTGGGTGGTGGGTGGACCAGAGCTGGCTGTTGGAGGTGATGAACTGCCTTAGCCTGACTGTAGAGTGGAGGCAAAAAAAAACTGATTTAATGAGCCTGATCCAGTGAAGCCGGGAGGGAGGCCTAGAACCCCTACAGTCTTCAGGGCCCTTTCAGCACCTTTCTTTGGCCAGGCAGAAGAAGCGGCTGCCGAGATGGCTAGGAAGCTGGAGAAGCAGGAGAAGAAACGCTTGAAGAAGGAGAAGAAACGGCTGGCCGCCCTGGCCCTCGCGTCTTCGGAAAACAGCAGTAGTACCCCGGAGGAGTGTGAGGTCAGTGGGCAGGGCAGGCCAGCCCTCAGCCCGGGGTGAAGAACCCAGGGTGTAGGCTTTTTGACAGCAGAACAGGAGGTGCTGCCTCAAACCATGGTCTTGAGTCCAGGCTTTTGGACTAAAAGGACCTGAAACATCTCAAACTACCTCTTGATTCTATAGGAAGGAGATAGGTGCTGAGAGAACTGGCTCAGGAGCCCAGAGAGCTGGTTGTAACATACCCGGTCCCTGGGCAAGTGTTCTGTCCTTGGCTGCCTCCCAGGAGTCCTCAACTGGGGGTAGTGTAAATTCCCGCTCTGCGTGTTCTCAGCCATGCGTCTGGAGGCGGTAGCATTTCATAGTGGAGCTTGGGGCAGGGAGGTCTCCACCATGTGCTAGGTCAGGGTCCTCCCCGGGGCTTTTATGTGCCCAGTTTGTCTGGTAGTCGTCAGGGTCCCCTTTGGAACATGGCATGGTGGTTCTATGGTGGGTTTTTCTATAAGCTATTTCATGGGCTTAGATAGTAGCACATTCTCCCTAAGTGGAAGTCACCTTTGGGGCAGATTTCCAGCATCTTGCCTGCAGTTAAAAGTCATCTTAGAAACAACGACAATTTTCACATCCTTCCCACCAGTTTCTCTGCCTTACTAGTTGCTGGAATTTTCATAGCGATGTGTGTATGTTCATACAATGGATGATAGTTTCATGTCCATTTTTCTCTTTAGGAGATAAGTGAGAGACCCAAGAAGAAGAAAAAGCAAAAGCCCCAGGAGACTCCTCAGGAGAATGGAATGGAAGATCCGTCGGTCTTGGTCTCCAAGCCCAAGAAAAAGAAATCTTTTTCCAAGGAGGAGCTGGTTAGTAGTGATCTTGAAGAGACAGCTGGCAGTGGAAATCTTCCCAAGAGGAAGAAATCTTTCCCCAAAGAGGAACCAGTTAGTGATGCCGAAGAGGCAGGAAATAAGAGCATCCCCAAGAAAAAGAGGAAATTCTCTTCCAAGGAGGAGCCACTCAGTAGTGGACCGGAAGAGGCTGCTGGCAGCAAGAGCAGCAGCTCCAAGAAAAAGAAAAAGCACCAGAAGCTCTCCCAGGAAGATTAGAGAGGACATTTACCTGGCAGGGTGTAACCCGGGTGGCATTTCCCAACCCACCCCTTGTACCCCAATAAAAACAAATTCACAGGAGTCCGTATCTCATATTTGTTTTATTGACCACCTTACACAGGTATGGGTATGGATGGGACCTATTGGAGAGGCAGAGCACCAATGACCGCCTCAGTGAAGTCTTGGCAGGTGGCATAGCCACCCATGTCAGAAGTTCGAACCTGTAGGGGAGAATGGTCATCATCGCTATGGCCAAGGCCCCATCCCTGTGCTCTCTCCTACTCCTGCCTAATGCTCAGTTCCCTAAGGAAGCCAGCCCCGGGACAACCTAGGCTCTGCCCAGATGATTGTGGTCTAAAGGTTTAAGAGCTCTTCTCTGGTCCACTGTACTGAAGGGAGGTGTAGGTAGTATGGTCCTTGTGAGGTTGGAGGGAATAAAGGGGGTTAGCCCCCATGGGGGTGCAGGTGGCCGATGACAGACTTGATGAAGTCGGTTGTGGTGCTGTAGCCGCCCATGTCTCGAGTCCGCACCTACAGCCACCACCGGCAAAGCCGTGGGGAAGAAGAGAAGAGAGCCCATGAAGGGGGGAACCAGGGCAATGTAATGGAAATGGGATCCCCAAGAAGGAATGACAAGGCCAGAAGATGCAGTGCAGCAGAATCACAAGGAGGTGGCAAGGCTTGGAAGAGCATGGGCTCACTGGCTCCGGTCTGGGCCAGAGCCACTACCAGAGCTGTGCTGCAGCCTGAGCAGGATGGGAGGGAGGCTGAGCATGAAGTGAGGATGGGAAATGCAAATCCCGGAGGACCTGAGACCAAGTGGGAGGAACAGAGGCAGGGAATGCAGATGAGGAAGGGCTTGCAGGTGTGGAGAAAGACACGTGGGCCTCATCCTGCCTGCTCTCCCTCTGCTCCTCTGTCCCCCACGCCCTCCCCCCACAGCAGCGGGTGCTGCATTAAGGCAGCCATAAGAGCCCATGGATGGAGCAGGAAAAGAGGGAGGAGCAGACAGTAACCAAGAGGCAAAGGAGACCCAGAGGATGAAACAGCCAGGAGAAGGGAGGTGAAGAACAGCCCTGAGAGCCACAGGGGAAGATCAGAGAGCAGAAGATGTTCTGGGGACCTGGAGGGAAAGGAGGCACCAATGCAGGTTCCCCAGGGGAATCCTGAGGCCCCTGACACCCACAGCCTTTCTAACTCACCTTGCCAACTTTGATCACCTTCTTCACCGCGTCTGCAATCATGTTGGAGTGATACTCAAGACTGTCAAGGTAGACACGAAGAAACTGAGATTCCCCGCACATCGTCGCCCCCCGATTTCCCCACCTGTGCTCCCCCCTTAAACCACCCAGCCTAGTGCCCTGACCCACCAAGACCTACTTGAGGTGCCGCAGCATGTTGGAAGCTGACAGCAGCATGGCTGTGGGGTTGGCTATATTCCTGCCCACAGCCTGGGCAAATGGGTGCCGGGCGCCCTGTGGACAGAGGGCAGACTGAGTCACTAGGAGCAGATGTTATGCAGAGGCCGAGGTCAGAGAAAGGCATTAAGGAAGAGAGCTCAGGCCAGAGGCACAGGGAAGCAGCATGCGGGAGTGGGGAGAGAACACAACAGGGTCACTGAGGAGGGTGCATTGGAGGGTAGCTATCAAGGGACCTGAAGCCAGGCAGGCAGAGAGAGTGGCCGAAGGGGCAACTTCACTTACCGTCTCAAAGACTGCATACTCGGCACTATAGCTCTCGCCAGGTACCACACCAGCTCCCCCAACCAAGCCAGCAGCCAGATTGTCAATAATGTTCCCATAGAGATTGGGCATCACCAGCACATCAAACTGGTAAGGATTCTGCACCAGCTAGGAGGCAAAATATGGGCATGGAGAAGTTGTGCTCCGTGCCCATCCCTGGCACTGTGAGAGTGGAGGCATGGGGAGGACATTACCTGCATGCAGCAGTTGTCTATGATCATTGTCTCAAACTTGATTTTGGGGTACAGTTCAGCAACTTCCTCACAGCACTGCAGGAACAACCCATCCCCAAGTTTCCTGTCCGTGGACCAAAGGGAACAGACTCAGTCAAGAGCATGCAAGGGGCTACCTTCCCCAGGGCTACTGCCCCATGCAAAGACATGTCCCTCACATGATGTTGGCCTTATGAACAGCCGTGACCTTGCCCCGCCCCTTCTTGGTGGCATAGTCAAAGGCAAACTTTGCAATCCGCTGAGATTTGGTTCGGGTGACAATCTTCAAGCACTCAATCACACCCCTCGCACTCTGGATAAGAAAAGAGTAACAGCCACATGACCCTGAAAAGAAGGGAAGGAGCCACGCTGCTCTCCCACCTTCACTCCTGCCCTCCCCAGTTTGTAGGGCCTCACCTCGTGTTCCAGTGAGCTGTACTCCCCTTCCGTCTGCTCTCGAATGATCACGAGATCTAGATTGTTGTGTCGAGTCTTGTACCCAGGAAGTGATTTCACATGGACTACATTGGCAAATAAGTCCAACTTACGCCTGAGAGTGGGGCAGAGCCATCAGCACTGTGCCTGTGGCCCAGACTCCTCTGACCCGTGGTCCCCACCACCTACCTCAGTCGCATATCGTAGGAGGCTAGTTCTCCCTTATACTCCATTGGGGTATGGATCTTTCCTGTGTAAACAGAGGGGGAGGGGACAGGCACAGGCTAAGCCCAGGGGAACCCAGATCCGTGTCCAACCCTCTCAGTGACATGATGCAACCCAGACTCCCATCGCCCAATCCCAAGTCAGTGACTCAAATGCCACTGGAGACAAATAAGAAATTGATGCTTGCAGGTCTATTTGACATTTTTTCAACCTATACTTACTAAATCCTCACCATCTATCAGATACTACACAATACACAGTTCTTGTCCTCAAAGGAAACATAATACACTGGGGAAGACGAGTACTAAGAAAGATATGATAAATATCATGGGAGAGGTATCAGTGTCATGCACAGAAGCACAAAATAGTATATCAAGAAATGTATTGGTGTGCCTTTTCAGAGCCTTGAATGGACAACTGAAATGTGACTTTCTAAAGGACGGATATAAGAAGGAGCATTTTGGGGCACCTGGGTGGCTCAGTTGGTTAGGCGTCCAACTTCAGCTCAGTTCATGATCTCACAGTTTGTGAGTTTGAGCCCCACATCGGGCTCTATGCTGACAGCTCAGAGCCTGGAGCCTGCTTCAGATTCTGTGTCTCCCTCTCTCTCTGCCTCACCCTGACTCACGCCCTCTTGCCCTCTCTCTCTCTCTCTCTCTCTCAAAAATAAACATTAAAAATTTAAATAAAAAAAAGAAAATGTATTAAAACAGCTAGCACTTCAGCCAAACCTTAGGTTAAGTGGGTCAAATAGGTTGAATAGTGACCCCAAAATACGTCCATGCCCTAATCCCCAGAACCTGTAAATGTGACCTTATTTGGGCAAATGGTGTTTGTAGACATAATTAAACATCTAGAGATGAAATCATCTTGAATTAGGGCGGGCCCTAAGGCCAACATCAAGTCCTTACACAGGAAAAGGAAGAGAAACAGATACAGAGAGAGAAAAGACTTTTGAAGAATGAGGCAGAAATTGCAGTGACGCCTGTACAAGCGAAGAAACACGAAGGCAACACCAAGAGCCACCAGGAGCTGGAAGAGGCAAGAAATGATTCTCCCCTAAGCCTTCACAGGAAGCCTGGCCAACACCTTAATTTTGGGATCTGGCCTCCAGGACTGTAAGAGAACATATTCGTTATTTTAAGCCACTAGCTTGGAGGTAATTTCTACAGTAGCCCTAGGAAATTACAGTAGGGTAAGCAAGGATTATTCTAACAGGTAGCATCAAAGGAAGAACATTCTGGGCAGAAGTAACAACATAAATCAAGATAGTACATGTATTTGGAAACGAACAGTCCCGTGTGACCAAAGCACAGAGCATGTGTTATGGAAATGAAGGCAGAAAAAGGGAAGTCAGCTTATGAAGAACTCACTCTCCTATGCTAAGCAGGGCCTGGCAAAGCCATGTCGGTCTTTCCAAAAGAAAAGATGCAGATGATGGATTGTAGGGGCAGAACTGGAAGCCAAAAAAAACAAAAAACAAAAAAACAAAAAAAAAAACCTCTAACGGGGAGATTAAAGCAGGGAGCAGGGAGGAAGACAGAAGAAGTGTCTTCTAGAAGTCAAGAAACACAATTAACAAGATTTGATGGCCCATGATATAGCCCCCCTCCTCCCAACAGACTTCAAACCCCTGAAACCTTCCTGCATAGACAGCTCACATAATCCCTCAACTCCTTGGTCCCAAACAGAAGAAACAAATGGCCACTACAAAATAGTGGTGGGAGCCTGGGGGACTTAATGTGTTCGTATGTACTGAAAGAAGCTTAATGAACATTCGCTCGTATGATTTTAAATGCTACATGGGTGGAATAGCAAGGGGGCACACATACCAATGATGGCCACCTTGTTCTCCTTCATGGAACTCAACACCTGCTCCAGCTTCTCCTCGGATGCCATATTCTGCACCTCACTCAGGTGATGCTCCTGGAACTCCACTGGGACAGAGGCAGCCTTCAGGGACAGGTCCCCCAAATCTCTGGGTCACGATCGAGTAAGTCCTTTCCAACCCACCCCCATAGTCTGTGCTGACTGATTCCTCTACGTCACTCACCTTGAACACCTCTTTGACAGCGTGCATCAGTTCAGGCCCCACGCCGTCTCCTGGCAGCATGGTCACGGGAAAGGCGCCCTCCACCCTCATGTCCTCAGCCTGCAAGCGTACCCATCAGAGCTCGAGCTGGGGTGGGAGCACAGGGCCGGGGGAGAGTGGGAGGGCGAGGGGACTGGAGCGTGGACAGACCGGCGCCAGACTTGCCCTTACCTGGCTTCGAGAGGCGGCGTGCGCCACGCCAGAGGTACACAGGTTTCTCCATGGCCCGGAATTCGGGGCGGCGACCAGCGCCTGCGACAGAGACACACACGCCTGTGACGTCGGGTGTGGGACGAATACTGCAGTGACCCTGGTACACACCCGCCTCACCTCCACCCGCCCCCTGCCCGACCTGACCCCCAGGCCTCACCCGGGTCAGCCAGCGGACACTGCTGAGAGCCGCCATGTCCTCTGCAGGAAGTCGCGTGGGAAGTGACGTCAGAAGCCCGCGCGGGCCCTACCCCGACTTCCGGTCTGTTGTAGGGCCCTGCGATTCTCTCTTTCCCCGATCTGCATCGCCTACACTTTCCTCTTTCTCCTGCTCTTTATCCTTCTGCTGCTTCTTTGCCATCGAGCGTGAAAGGACAGACAGCCACTGTTGCTTAGTTTTTGATCTCCACATTTAATTTATGTTGAAACTAACACTAAAGGAGAATATGAGATTTCATGCTTATGGAATGAGTACCTGAGTTTAACAGGTTGAGACACAATAGTGAGGAATCTGTCCTTACTTAATGTTTTTGTATCTACGTCTTTGTAACTCTTTTAGCTAATACTCACTGAACGTAAGTCAGGCACTGAAAGCATTAATAAACACAACACAGCCCATGGGGGAAGGTGTGTGTCTGGCTTCTGGGGTCTCCTAGCCTGGCCAGTGAGTCTGTATTAATCAGATTTCCTCGTTGTTTTTTCCTATGTGGTCTTGTTCTTTGCTCTGACAGTTGTTTCCCTAAAAGTGTGTCCCAGGCCTCAGCTACCCTGGGCAGAACCATTAGTTGGAAACAGAAATTATCTCAAGCATATAAGTGTGACCAAAGGGGAATTTGAACTGATTTTCTTAAGATTTTATTTTAAAGTAATCTCTACACCCAATGGAAGGCTCAAACTCATGACCGCCAAGATCAAGAACCAAATGCTCTAATGACTGAGCCAGGCAGGTGCTCCCAGACTAAATTCTTATAATTTTTTAATGTTTATTTATTTTTGAGAGAGAGACAGAGCATGAGGGGGGAGGTGTAGAGAGAGAAGGAGACACAGAATCCAAAGCAGGCTCCAGGCTCTGTCAGCAGAGCCTGAGGGAGCACTCAAACCCACAAACTGTAAGATCATGATCTGAGCCTAAGTTGGATGCTTAACCAAATGAGCCACACAGGTGCCCCCAGACTGACTGTTAAAATTCCATTCATGTGCTGTTTTCAGGTGACCTGCCTAAAAACAGAACAACACGGGAGGATTTGCCTAAACCGGTATTCTAGAAGTGTGGTTTTGGATTACCAGTCCAAGTGAACCAGGGGCACTTGTTAAAGATGCAGACTTATGAGTTCTACCCCAGACTTGCAGTATTTGAATCTCAAGGTTGGGCCCCCAGAAAATAATTTTTAACAGGCAATCCAGATGATACACACTGAAAGTTAAATACAAGCTAGGTTCTCTGTAATTTATATACTTCATCCATCAAAAAAAAAAAAGTGCAGGGAATTCCAGCAGCCAAAGGGAGGCAATGTAATCATTCTAATTTTTTAAATGTTTATTTATTTTTGAGAGAGAAAGCAAGAGCGGGGCAGAGGGAAAGGGAAAAAGAGAATCTGAATGAAGCAGGCTTCAGGCTCTGAGCTGCTAGCATGGAGCCCGAAACGAGGCTCAAACCCACAAACCCCAAGATCACAACCTAAGCCCAAGTAGGACGCTTAACTGACTGAGCCACCCAGGAGCCCCAGGAATATTGTCATTCTACTCTTAGGAACCAAGTACAGGCTTTGTGCTTCCTTCTCTGCATCCCTTTAGACAGCAATTTCTACAGTAGCGGGATGAAAAGGTTTATAGATTTAAAGATTAGGTAAGAGTCTTGAACAAATTAAAAGTGCTTTGTAAATATAAGGCTGTTATAAATGTATAGTTAACACAGTTTATTAATGCATACTACTAGTATAATCTACTCCTCCATCTCCATTCATATATTCCATGAAGCAAATAAAACTAGAGAGCATCACCACATAGTTTCCATAGACTCCCAGTCCCACCTTCCACATTGCTATTGCCATCCACCACCACTTTTCTCCTCCAAATATCACTCTTTCTGATGAAGTAAGAGTTTTACTTTTCTTAAAAATCTATATCCTCTATTACTTGAGGAAATTTAGGGCGGAAAAGAAGAGGGATGTCCTATATTGATCCAATCTCTGGTAATTATCTAATTTTCATCCCCCTCAAAATATTAATTTTATTTTCTTTCTTTTTTTGGGAGGGGGGAGCAGAGAGAGAGGGAGAGAGAAAATCCCAGGTATATGCCAGAGTAAGGCTGCCTGAATCACACTGGTAATGAATGTTAGAAGTCTGTTGTTGGTAATAAAGAAACATCCAGTGTGTGAGTTCAAAGTCTTCATGGAGAGTTCTTTGTAATTTCATCTGTTTAAATCTCATTCAGAAATTTAGCTTCCTGGGGCACCTGAGAGGCTCAGGAAGTTAAGCGTCTGACTTCGGCTCAGTTCGTGATCTCGTCGTCTGTGAGTTCAAGCCCCGCTTCAGGCTCTCTGCTGACAGCTCAGAGCCTGGAGCCTGCTTCAGATTCTGTGTCTCCCCTCACCATCTCTGACCCTCTCCCACTCGTGCCCTGTCTCTCTTGCTCTCACAAATAAATAAAACATGAAAAATAAGTATTTTAAAGAAATTTAGCTTCCCATTCCAAAGACCAAACACCTTGGCTACTTCATATCAAAGACCTTAGTGGGTGAGTCCCTTCTGCCCAAGTGGGATTTTGAGCAGGAGAGTGTCACTATTCCCATTAAACACTAGTGCAGGCCTGCATTCAGTAGTGCAGGTGGGTGCCCTGGCAGAGAACAGTGCTTGCTTGGGCTGTCTGCCACACTGGGTGTGAACCTGATTCCACCCAAAGTGTTTTCCCAGTGAGACTCAGTACGTCAGTTTGGTTTCATATTTCTGTTTCACCATGGAAGGCATCCAGCTCTATCTTTTTATATGCCAACAATTTGAGTAGTAATACCTCAGCTTTAAAAGATCTGACCTACTCCACCTTGCTGGCTGCCACTTGTACACAGGTTATGATTGACATGCACGAGCAGGGACAGGAGGGATTAATCCTCTGGCGAGTGTGACCTCCAGTTCAGACCCATTTAACCATATTTTCTCTGGAATAAGGACTTTATCTGATGTTGGACCTGGATGTGGTTTCAAGAGAGCCTCGATGGTGCAAGGATGAACTCCATGTGGCTTTTGAGAACATTCTGATAGTTGCCTTCAGACTTTGCTTTATAATAAGCTACTGGTTCATCAGTTGTAACCAGATTGCACTTTTTGTGAAGTTTCTGGATGTGAGTCACTCCTTCATCCACCATTAACTGGCTGGGGGTGATGCTTAAAAGAACCAAAGCCTGAGCATCCAAGTGTGCTTCAAACTGCGTCATCTTGCCTGTAGTCTGATCAAAGGAGACAAATGTCCCCTTCATCTGGTTCATGTCCTCTCCAACAACGCTCCCCCCTCTTTTGGAAGTGCTCCAGCTCCTCCCCCCTCAGCTGCTTGACAGACATATCACAGCCTTAAAGGCTCCCTTTAGAGAGGCTTCCCAGGACCATGGGATCAGGAGCTGCCCTTAGGCAAAACCCGTACATGTATTTTGTCTGTAGACAGCATAACTTTTCAAACATGCAGTTCCTCAGTGATATGCCTCTCCAAAGACTCATTAAGAGTGTCTGGATCCTGGGGTGCGTGGGTGCTCAGTTGGTTGAGCATCTGACTCTTGGTTTTGACTCAGGTCATGATTTCACAGTCAGGTGGTGGGATTGAGCCCCAAGTTGGGCTCTGGGCTGTGCATGGAGCCTGCATAGGATCTCTCTCTCTCTCTCTCTCTCTCTCTCTCTCTCTCTCTCTCTCTCTGACTCTCCCCTCACTTCCTCTCTCTCTTCCTTGTCCCTCCCCAGCTTGTGATCTCTCATAAATAAATAAATAAATAAATAAATAAATAAATAAATAAATAAAGCTTTTGGATCCTGACAGATAATCACAGCTTTTTTCAAAAGATACTTTATCGGAGTGGTTTTGTGGTCTTGAATCACTCGCCGACATCCAATCACAGACCATATCCCAGATACCGTGCCCTCCATTTTCTTGTCAATCAACTCCTCTCCAACATGGGGCAGCATGAGGTAGTGGATGCTGAGTGTGTCTGTGTCCTGGACAGAAACAGGGTCAGTCAGGGGCGCCTGGGTGGCTCAGTCAGTTAAGCGTCTGACTTCAGCTCAGGTCATGATCTCATGGTTCATGGGTTTGAGCCCCACGTCAGGCTCTGTGCTGACAGCTAGCTCAGAGCCTGGAGCCTGTCTTCAGATCCTGTGACTCCTTCTCTCTCTGACCCTCCCCTGCTCACCTGTCTTTCTCTCTCTCTCAAAAATAAATAAAAACATTTAAAAACAGTAAAGAAAAAAGAAACAGGGTCAGTCAGCATCTTTAGATCTGGTACATCAATTTAGTAAGAAAAGGTGTACAGGGGCCATCAGTGTGTACAGAGAAGTCAGGATACTAAACAAAGTCTCTAGCGGCATAGCACAGTCCTCCTCCCCATGTTCACCCTTTAGCCTTTTGTGGTTCCTCCTGACTTACTAACTGGTCAGGACATCCATAAACTTGACCAGACAAAGCACTGCAATGTAGAGCCCGTAAGCTGCCTTTTTGGTTTCCAAGAGCCCAACAAGCAACTGCATGAAGGACAGGACACGCCAGTGTGCGATGCTGGCACTTTCTTTAACCATGTTCTTACTGTAGAGGACATCCATTTCTTCCTCCTTCTGCAGCTTCAGGACGTTCTGGATGAGGAAGTAATAGGTATTGTACCAAAGGAGGAATCTATCCTTCAAGACATCACACACACCCTCCTCCTTAAGGCAAAGGTTTTCTGTTCTCACCACAGGAAGTTAATCAGATACAATCTGAGGACGTAGGCACCATATTGATGGATGGCTGAAAGTGGATCCAGATAATTCTTACTTCATTTGCTCCCTTTTTGGCCTTCACCTGCCAAGACGAGCCCATTCACAATCACGTTCCTAAAAGGCAGCTGTCCAAAGAGAGCAGCGGCCAGCACCACCAGAGTGTAAAACCATCCCCTGGTATGGCCAATGTCTTCAGTAATGAAGTCTGTAGGAAAATGTGTCCGCAGACTCCCTCTTGTTTTCAAATGGCTAATGAACTTGAGCATAGGGCATGCTGCCACTCTTAAACCAGCAAGCACTTCAGAGAGGCTATGCAACACTTTTCACAGCAGGAAGAGGTGGTCAGATGGTCAGTGCTCTCTCTGTGGAGATCAGAGATCTTTGCCCACCATAGCTCTTCAAGTTCTGCCATCAATCCAATGCACCCTGCCTCCTTGAAGTCATCACTGACGCACAGTGGGATCGGGGTGCCCCAGTATCTATTTCTGGAAATTGCCTAGTCCTGTGAATCCTTTTGCCAATTTCCAAGTTGGTTTTCTGATACAAACTCTGGGACCCAGTAACACAGGTCATTGTTCCTTGGCAACTGGCCCACCCTGTGCTCCACCCACAGGGCCAGTGAGGCACTACTTGGGAAATGAGGGAGTGTCGGATCTCCAGTAGAATGGGTAGTGGTGAGTGAGGTTGCTGGCAACAAGAAGTCAGCCTTCTTCCTCCAGGGTCCTGGTGATATTTTTGTCAGCCTCCTTCACATACTGTCCCATGAAACCTGTTATTTCCATAGTAAAACAGCCTGGAGCACCCACAGGGAAAACAGGAGAGTCTTTTTTTTTAAGTTTATTTATTTTCAGAGAGAGAGAGACAAAGAGACAGCATGAGTGGGAGAGAGGCAGAGAGAGAGGGAGAGAGAAAATCCCAAGCAGGCTCCGCACTGTGAGCACAGAGACCAATGCGGGACTTAAACTCACTAACCGTAAGATCATGAACTGAGCCAAAGCCAAGAGTCAAACGCTTAACTGACTGAGCCTCCCAGGTGCCCCAGGAGGAGTCTTTATGAATGATGTTGAATTCCACGCAGCCCCGAGAGTCATCAGCACCGATGTAAGACGCATGGTGTACCGCTCCAGTGCACTCGTCCTCCTCCTGCATGTAGCCATGAGCAAACACAGCTAAAGCACCGTCCTCCTCACTCTGCACAAAATAGTCAAACAGGGGCCTGTACTTCTTGCCTTTGAGATAGGTACCGGGAAATCTTTCAAGGATCTCACTCTCCAACTTATCAAAGGCTGATAATCTGGCTGCCATGAAAATGAGTAATTTTCCCCCTGGAAACATCTTTAATCTTTACACACTGCATATCTGGATTAACACACAGGGAGAGGTTACTAGCTAATGTTCAGAGACTGGTCATCCAAGCAACCAAAGACACATTTTCATCTTCCTCCCAAAGGAAAGTTACAAATGTCAAAGGATCTTGAACATCCTTGTAGTTCTGGTGAGATTCAACGTTGGAAAGTAGGGTGTTGCACGCAGTTAGAGAAGAGCATGACTTTCACACCTCTATCCACAAGGCCTTTCTCATAGAGTTGTTTAAAGACCCACCAGACAGAGTCCATGGATTACAGATACAGCGTTTTGTAGTTTTGTAGTCATTGTCAAACTCAACCCATCAGCCAAGTCCAATAACGCTGGACTTAGTAGAAGATCTCACCACAGTTGCTTAGAACTGATTGTTATGCTCAACAATCCTCATTTCGGCTATATCCTCTGGTCCTCTGATTCCTAATATTTTATCAATATCAAATGTCACAGGTAAGCCATGACAATTCCACCCAAATCTTCTGTCAACATGAAGCCCACTCTGGTGAGCATATGTGGTGACTGTATGACTGTATCTTTAACTGTCCCTGCAAGTATATGTCCACAGTGAGGCGGTCCAGTTACAAAAGGAGGCCCATCATAAAATGTAAATTTTGGCCTATGTTTTGATTGCTTTAAGCATGTCCAAAAATAGTTAACTTCAGAACAGAACTGCAAGATTTTCTCTTCTTCAGAAGGAAAATCCATGTTTTCTGGAGCTTTCTGAACCATTTTGTTGCTGAAGGGCCCTGAGCCAGGGCACACAGAAAGAGCCATGTCCACACTGCCCCCAAATATCCTGAGGTGATCTATTCTCCAATAGTTTTGTTGATGCTGTTATGGTTTTGTGTATTTATATGGTTTAGATCATTAATGTATCTGAAATGTAGTTTTGTAAAAGGTGAAAGATAAATACGTAACCTTTTTTTTTCCCCAAAAATGTTAGCTCATTGCCCTAGCATCATTTATTATCTTTTTTTCCAGATAGGAAATTCCAACTTTATCAAATGCTAAATTTGCACATGTGTATTAGATTAAATCATGTGAAATTATTGATGTTCATCATCTCCCTCAGCTTTATTTTCTTAATTATCCCAGTCACTACTAGATATCATATTATACATTGGTTTGTCTCTGTCTCTCACCTGAATGCAAGTTTGGTGAAGGCTGGAATTTTGTTATTTCTGCAAACTCCTGGGTCATCTGCTAATCGAAACAACATTTATCCTTGAATCTGTTAATTTACATTGATGACTTTTTTAATGCTGGGCCTTCCTTATATGTTAGAAAAGCCAACTTTTCTCCTCCATGCAGGAGGTGGAAGGGATGTTTTGGTGTCTTTTTAAATGTTTATTTATTTTTGAGAGAGAGAGAGACTGAGAGTGTGAGCAGGGACAGAGAGCGAGGGGGACAGAGGATCCGAAGCAGGCTCCATGCTGACAGTGACAAGCCCAACGGGGGACTCAGGCTCACAAACTGAACTGTGAGATCATGACCTGCGCTGAAGTCAGTAGCATAATCAACTGAGCCACCCAGGTGCCCTGGGAGCTTGAAGGGATGTTTTGATGGTGGGGTAACAATATCCACATGGCTGCTACATCAAAGACCCCAATGGCTGAAATAAACAGTATCAGCAGGGATATTTAAAATAGAACTTTAGGTGAACCAAAAGCATTACGAGTTTATTTGAAGGAGCCCTGCAGGTGACCATTCAAACCCAAAGTGAATGAAAACTTTGCTTACTGGCCCAAACCTCCTCTGTCCCTCTGTGCACCCCAAACCCTCTCTCCCCTCAGCAGCTTTGATTAAAAACTATGCTTGCAACTCCATGGAGGCGAGGGCCTCAAATGTCTGTAGCTCTCTGGAATTTAAGCATCCATAACACTAGCTTACCGTGTCCTGTGGATAGATGCAGCAGGGGTGGTTGAAGACACCAAGAAATGCAGTGCAGAACAGGACAAGATGATCCTGGGTTTGGGTCCTCCCAGGACCAACACTAAGAGATACACCAGAGGAGGAGGGGGTGGGAAAGAGTGGAATGCCAACTCTAAAACCAAAAGGCAAGAGAAAATATAAGCCTGCCAGCTGTCCCCACTACTCCTCCACAGCCCTCTCTGCTCTCTCCCATCCCTCCTCCCACCCCTCCCCCAGCACTCCTTGCCCATCTCCCCGATGCCACGGTGTCCTGCAGCTGTTACAACAGCTCCTGACTGGCACACAATAACCTCCTTGGTCTGTTTTCCCATAAGGTTAAAAACAATTTTTTTTTCAATTGTTTTCAATTGCTGGGCCCTTCGCAGTAGGGAAGGGAAATGAAAGCGGCCCTGTGGCTGGGTCCTTTGTGCCAATTCAATGTACTGCGCGGGGGAGGGGGGGTCACGGCTGAAAGCATAATTGGTATTGGTGCTTATACAGTCTTGTGCCGTGAGTGCCCCTAATGTCAGCGCATTTGCCCATTCGGAGGTGACTGCTGTCCACAGGTGATGCCTGAGCACTCGGAATGGTCCAGAAGAAACTGTATAGGCTTCCAAGAAGAGAAAAGTTAACAGAGGAATGGTTTCGATGGCTGCAATTACGCCAGAGGCCCTCTTCCGGCAAAACAGCACCACCATCCGGACACACTCATAAAGTACATCGCTTTTTTTTTTAAGGCATCTAGGAACTTCTTACTGACCTATACAGGTCCTGTCACTCTCCAACTTGACATCCTCATTTTGGGACAGGTCTACTTGGATTTGATCACTATCAAGAGAAGAGGATAAAAAGCCTTAACGGTCAGATGGAAATGGTTTATTCAACAGCACAGCTGGCCTGGCTCTAACATTATCTGAATTGTACACGAAAGGGTAGTGGCAACGCCTCTGGGAAGAACTCCATTCCTCACCTCATCACATGAAGCAAAACTGCTACCTCGTTGGGGTCCTCAATTCATAGAGTGTCCCCCAAGTCCCTGCCTGGTTTGCTGGTGGTTTGGCTAAGCTGATACCCGATGGTGTCCACATTCAACCTCGGCACTGGCAATGCAGAAGTATGCATGGTCATTCTGCTCAGGGTTTAGAAATCAAGGCAGTGCTGCTAGCCCTGGCTAATACTTCCCGTGATGAAGCTGGGTACATATTTACTGCCTTTTGTGGTGTTGTCCATGGCCTAGCTGTCTTGTCTGCAAGACTGGCAGATGGAAGACATTTTTCTTGGGGGCTGCAAACTGTGAGAACAAATTTACCTGCAAGTCAGACAGCCTGGGTCATCCATAGAGATGGCCATGGTAAGGACCCTTCTCTAGTATGACCAGCCAGAATCAGGCTGCTGATCCCGTCTGCACTGACCATGCAGCTGCCACCACTGCCTACACCCATCATTGCACCAAACATGGTAACACGTCCACCATTGTGGACAGAGCACAAAGCAAAGAACTCTATGTTTCTGATGAAGAAGCCACCACTACATACCAGCTTTGTGATGCTTCCCAAAAGGTGGACTGTTTGCCACTTTGCACGGGAGATTGCTCCTGCCTGCTCTGGGATGATTGACCACCTCAGACCTTTGACCCCCTCTCTGGACTAGCATTGGTGCCTCACTGCCGTGGGTAAATTTTCAGGCTATAGTGTTCTTGTTCCAGTCTGATCAGGAGACTGGCCACACCATAGTGGCCCTTGTAACTAAGCCATGCCAAGGTTCTAGATTTCCACACCGTCCACAGTCTGACAATGATGCTTCTTTGCTGCAAAAACCATCCAACACTGGGCCAATAGTCAAGGTGGCTGATGGCCATGCCATCCTTCCTACCATCTGCAGGCATTCCCATATTTTGGGGCACTGGAACAGCCTCCTCAAAAATAAATTCAGCTTCTGACTACCTCCCTCATCTCCTTTTGGTCCACACACTTCAGTGAGACAGCATGGTCACTGAGCACAGTTGTACCCAGACGAGACTCATCTTTCGGCCATTTCTTAGGTAATGATGGGTTGTATAGACCTTTTCTGAATATTTGAGATTCTGACTATTCCTGGGTATAGATAGTGCTTCCTTTTTTCCCCCAACAATAACCCCAAGCCAGTCTAGCCAGTACAGACTCCAGTTGTCAGCCTGGTAAAGGGGGCTTAGGGGATTCAAACTTCATTCTGATTTAGCCACCTGGATTCTCCTGATGGATGCACATGGTCCTAGGTCATAAAGGTGATGGTCAATCAGTTGAGTACATTGCTTGCCGTGTCTCCCTACACTGGCCCACAGAAGCCAAGGTGGGAGATATAATGGGTCCCTGTCCATTTTGTCACATGCACCCCTAGCCCCTCCAGAGAAAAGGTCAGGGTGTGAATAGGGAAAGACTGGAGAAGAGGTGATGTTGTAGGTACTGGTATGGGGCACACTGCTCCCATAGCCACGGAGGCCTGGTGACACCCTAGATGCCAGTGGGAGCAGGGAGGGAGGGATGATGATTAATATCCTCTTTGTCCCCCCAACCCAGCACGGCAGCCTAGCAAAACCGTCACCTACTTGATAGGAGTTAAGCTTCAGCTGGAAACCTGGCCCCTCCTGGGTTTGTCATCCTGTCCACATGTCACAGAAACAGGAAACACGTAGGCAGGGAAGGTCCCAGACTATGGGGTTGTGCCCTTGGCCACCAATGGCAGAATATGGAATACGGAACCTCCCCTCCCCTGTGCTTGTACAAACACGACCATCCAGCACAACCCTGTCGCACTTTGACTGGTACAAGTGCACATAATTTTCCTGTCACCTGAATGGTCTTGGTTCATATATGGCATACAAGGCTGTACCTACTCAGTGACACTGCCCATGTGGCTCAAGCAAACCAGTGTAATGATGGTACAAATCAGAATTCACCACAAATCTTGAATGGGAGTGGCAGGTGACTCTTCGAGGTGTATGTTTGCATGTGGGCCGTGGAATGTCTCTCCGTTAGAGATGGGGTTGCTTTTTGGCCCATCTACTGCCTCCTATAATTATTGACAGCAATATCAAAAATCAGCAGATTAGTCCAAAACTCACTTGTGAGAATTTTAATGGATCTTAACCTGGGTTTAGACTATATCCTGTCTGAAATGAGACCTACTGAGCCCCTTGGGACTAATTCCCTGGTGACTGAATCTGGGACCCTAGGTGGCAAGTTTGAAGCTAATACTTTTAGGTTGGCCTCATCTTGATGCTCGAAGTTCTATAGATAGTAGCCTTAATTAAATTCTGTAGGAGACAGACTGAGCAGATTCGGTCCCAGTCTCTGTTGCTCAAACTAATCAGAGAGGCGGATGGAGTGGCATACTCATGTGAATATTCAAGTCAGCCAGTCATGTGCAGGGCCAATTGTTGGGAGGGGCAAACCACATTGGCCCTGGGCATCACTGTACATGTGTCCTGGGCATGCCAAGAATCTAAGGCCCTGACCACTCCACCTGGGGTATTTCTGAGGGTTGTGTGTGCGTCAAGCAGCCTTGAGGAATGAAGCACTATCTCTAAGACAAAGAGCTTACTTATTGCCTTCTACGAAAGGGGCGGCTTCCCCATTCTCATGTTCCTCAGAAGCAACAGCACCCAGAGGGCTCCTCCATGTGCCCCTGGAGGACCTGGAGGGCAAGGAACCTATACAAACATGATGCTTTTGTATTTGCTGGGCTGTTAGCAATGAAGTTCTTTGTCTCTGCTCCGGAGTCGTACGTCTTTGGGCAGCATCCATTAGCAGGTTAATAGGAACGTCCAGTCACAGGTTAACTTATCAGCTTGAAAGTAAAGCAACATCAAATTCCAAATACTTACATGTAGTGAGGTGAAAGAGAATAAATGGTAACTGCTAGAAAGGGCCTTAGGAGAAAGGCTGGCCTTGGGTGTTATTGCAGTCTGCTCAGGCTGCCATGACAAAATACCATGGACTAGGGGCTTAACTGGCAGACAGTTATTTTCTTATGTGCTGGAGGCTGGGAAGTCCAAGACGAAGTGCCAGCCAATTCATTTCCTGGTGAGGACCCATCCTAGCGTGTGGATGGCCAGCTTCTCACTGTGTCATCACATGGTGGGGAGAGAGAGCTCTCCAGCCCTCTTCTCCCAAGGTCACCAACCCTATCCTTAGGTCATTTAACCTTTATCACCTCCTCACAGGCTCTATTGCCAAATACAGACACATTGGGGGGTTAGGGCTTCAACACATGAACTTCAGACATAAATATTCAGTTCATAAACAGTGTCATTCAGATTTCAGTTAAGACCAGAGATGAGGGGCGCCTGGGTGGCTCAGTTGGTTAAGCATCTGGCTTCGGCTCAGGTCATGATCTCACAGTCCGTGGGTTGGAGCCCAGCCTCAGGCTCTGTGCTGGCAGCTCAGAGCCTGGAGCCTACTTCAGATTCTGTGTCTCCCTCTCTCTGTGACCCTCCCCTGCTCGTGCTCTCTTTCTGTCTCTCTAAAATTAATGAAAAACATAGAACAATTAAACATAAAACTAGAGATGAGAGAAACCTTTCAAGAGATGTTGAGAATTTGGGGGAGTTGGTTATACATGGAGAAGGGACTCTGAGGGGTACAGCCAGTGTTTTGGGAGGTGAGGAAGTGGTGGAGGATGAGTCAGGGCCAAGAAGAAACAGAGCATTGGGGGACCAAGTACATGGCCAGGAGGGCCAACCTGTGGAATACACGGTTTCATAGATGAACGAAGAAGATGCAGGCATGAGAAACATTAACACAAAACAAAACAAAAAGCCTTTTATTGAAGTAAAATTATTAAAAGTCACCACTAGGAATACTACCCAGAAATGGAAAAACCCTTGCCCGTGACACATGGATACAATCCCACAGATCCAACAATAAGTAAAAGCCAGATAAAAAACGACACAGTGCTTGATGCCATTTAGATGAACTCCAACAATGGTGAACATTTGTTTATGGTTCTAGAAGTCAGGAGAGGGGCACGCATTGACGGGGAAGGAGGTGCCAGAGAGGCTGCTGGGATGTGGGAAAGGGCTTGTATCTTACATTGAACCGGGGTTATATGGGTGTATATATAAGTGCAAAAACATTATTGAGGCATACATGTAAAATTACTGTTATACTATAATTTTTAAAAACCAATATATTTTTTTTTAAAGTTGGGCACTGAGCCGAATTAATCATCCACATATCTTTCGCCTAACTGGAAGTGATGTTGCCAGTAAAAGCTGCTTGACCCAGGACACGGAGCCCCCTTGTCCCCCACTCTTGCTCAAGGGGAAGGCTGTATCACTGGGGCCCACACTGGGGTGCATTAGGTTCTGCTTGCACGGGCTTTGGAGAACTTATGTGTGTGCATCTCTTCCCGACACGTTCAGCCACATTAGTTTGAAATTAGCCATAGTGGAAATATAGCTCATGAAAATCAGCAAATGTGGGGCGCCTGGGTGGCTCAGTCGGATGAGCATCCAACTTTGGCTCAGGTCATGATCTCACAGTTAGTGAGTTCAAGCCCCGCATTGCGCTCTGTGCTGACAGCTCAGAGCTTGGAACCTGCTTTGGATTCTGTGTCCCCCTCTCTCTCTGACCCTCTCCCACTCACATTCTGTCTCTCTCCCAAAAATAAATAGACATTAAAAAATTTTTAAGAAGAAGAAAAGAAAATCAGCAAATGCTACAACTCAGGTGGGTTTTTTTGAGAGGCAGTTGTTAAACACTTAACTCTCACACCAAAACCCTCGGAACCCAAGGCTTACCCGGGAAATAACTGAAGCAGAGGACAATTGGGTGATATTTAATTATATTAACTATAATGGTAATTAGGCAATAGTTTTGCCTACTTGAGTCCTCAGACCCCAAGTCTTTTTCACTGTGTGGTACATTCCAAGGGCCTGGCTCCAATTGGCCAAGTGGCCATTGAAGGTTAAAAGGGAGAGGACTTGATGCTTCCTGCATCAGGAATGGGGCTGGGTGACAGGGCAGAGCAGGACTGGGTGACAGCTGGAAGGTATGCTAAGCCCATGTATTTGGGGCACCCTGTGGGACCCCCACATACCTAATTAGTCATGAGTTCATGCCCTCTACCTCCCAGACGAGTATTCATTATACAAATATCCATGTGCTAGGCACTGATCTGAACACTATGGACACCAGAGAAGAGGCAAAAATCCCCCATCAGCAAGAACTCCAGGTCAGTAAGTGACAGAGCTTTTTCATTAAGATGTATCTCTCAGGTGCCTGGGTGCCTCAGTCAGTTGAGCGTCCAACTTTGGTTCAGGTCATGATCTCACAGTTTGTGGGTTCGAGCCCCACATTGGGCTCTGTGCTGACCTCTAGCTCAGAGCCTGGAGCCTGCTTTGGATTCTGTGTGTCTTTCTGTCTCTGCCCCTCCCTTGTTCATGCTCTATCTCTCAAAAATAAATAAAATGTAAATTTTTTTTTAATTTTTAAAAAAGACGTATCTCTCTTCTGTTCCTCTCATTCCCCCTTGACCTGCCTTAGTTTAGGCCTTTATTATATTTTATGTGCACAGTTCCTACCCAATTCCAGGTCCTATGGGCAAATGTAGGTCCAGGGGTGTCCAAAGCTCATAAAACCAAAGGGGGTAGGGCTTTTTCAGGAGAAAAATACAAACTGGGGCCCTGGGTGGCTCAGTTGGTTAAGCGTCTGACTTTGGCTCAGGTTGTGAGTTCAAGCATCTGCCTTTGGCTCGTGAGTTCAAGCCCCGTGTCAGGCTCTGTGCTGACAACTTGGAGCCTGGAGCCTGTTTTGGATTCTGTGTCTCCCTCTGTCTCTGCCCCTCCCCCACTGGTGCTCTGTCTCTCTCTCTCAAAAATAAACATCAAAAAATTGTTTTAAAGTAAAATACAAACTTATGAATACACAATTATATATAACCATGGGATTGCACTGCAAGGAACTTTCAAAGGGCCTTGGAAGAGGCCTGTGCGGATGAGGGTCCCTGAAGCTTAAGCCTCCTGGAGAGCTGACCTTGGCCCTGCCATCTCCCCACTTTGCCCAGAACAAGGTGAAAAACAGCCCCCATTCACCTCCCCTTCCCTCCCCTCCGCCCTTATCCTACCCTGCTTTACCTTAGGGATGATGGCTTTTTTTCCTATTGACCCCACAGCCATCAGAAAAGGAATTGGATCTTGCCCCACAAGGAAATGTACATATCACACTTACATGCTTTCCGGTTTTCCACCCCTGCCCGTGGATCACTAGGGGGGAGGCCCCCTGGGACAATGCTGGATGCTGCTACAGCATTCGTTTAGAAATCTGCAGGTCCCAGGGCCTTCTCTGAAAGCTGCTGGATGAACAAAGCAGATCTTGCTGCAGCAGGTAAAACAGTTCCCTTCGTCTTCTTCAATGGGGGTGAGACAGGTTGTCTTTGAGATAGTTTGGGACTGGTAGGCATGTGGACAACCAGGAAAATCGAGGGGACATGCAGTCTTTCTTTCAGCCCAGAGTGTTGACTCCCGTTGTGTATTATTCAACACGGAGTAACTCAGCTGAGATTCGGGACTGGGAGGGATCCCAAGGCAAGACAAACACCCGAACACCCATAGTATGGATCTTTCCCTCAGCAACAGGGGACATCAGCCAGGAGGAAGGCTGAGCGCTGGGGCACGGCCAGCAAGAAACCTCCTGGGATGGCACTTTCTTTTTCCTCGTGGAACATGTGAACAAATGTATTTAGTGGATGCTTTAATATTTTTATTCTGTTTCTAGATTAATTCCTATCTGAAAACTTGACCTTGAAGTGGATCCAAGTGCCTGATACTCCGGGACCTCCAGGGGGCGCTATGGCCCAACACTCAGCCTGGCCAGGAGCCTTCTGCCTAACGCACCACCTTGGGTCTGTTTTCTGTGGCGTTGCACCCTCTTTTGGAGAGTGGGAGGGAGAGAGACAGATCGTTTTGATTTTTAAAATACTGTTTTAAGGCCCAGGCCTACAGGGGAAATGCCCTGCTCCGCTGCATCACCTATGATGCTCCAGGTGCTAAAAGCTTTCACCTTGAACCAAGTACTGCAAAATCACCCATTCAGCTCTACCAGCCTTTACAGATGTTGTCCTGGTCTCAGGCTAAGGCCCCACTACTTGCCCCTGCATCTTTACAGCCCAGGTCACTCACTCTCGAGTGACACTGAGTGTTCACAAGGCTCTCACTGCCACATGGTGATGCTCATAAAACACAAGACATAAAGACACACCCGGCATTCCAAGAAACAGACCTGCTGGATCGAAAGCAGAGAGACTTACCTCCAACCACAGAGACTGACTCAGAATTTCCTCCCTGGCCTTCCACTCGCTAGCCAAAATGATACTGTCATCACTCAGAGGCCTCGCCCCTGGGTTCAGTGGCTCTAACCCAAGAGCCTTTCGGGGGCTGCAGGCCCTGGAAAGCCTCAAACACCATCCTAGGTGGTTTCTTTCTGGTCCATGTGGTTGAGAACAGAAACCCACACAAGTGAGGAGCCCATCCAAACTGGCCTTAGCTCAGTGCCATTAACTCCCCTTTCTGCCCTAGGTTAACCCCAACTCTACTTTGGGAAGAGTCTTCTAGAACCACGAAGATTTGCAACAGCCAAGCCCTTCAACCATCATGAAGAGGAAAGTGGACCCTCTTGTTTCCAGAGAAGAAAGGTGGGGACAATAGTGAGGTAACTGTCCCCAGAGGGACCAGCAGACGAAAGACCTGCTGTGGACAGTGACAACCTATGTTTGGGAAAGAGTAAGATCTTTGGTGTCAGATAAGCAAAGGCCTAGCACAGAGAGGGAATGGAGGGCGGATTGGCAAGGAACATTCAGACCAGGCATCAAAGGGCTTACAATGTCCCTAAACCAAGTCCCTAAAATGTCTACATGGGGAGTCACGAACATTTGGAAGTTACTAAGCAAGTGGTGGCAGGAGAATGGAGGGTGATTGGGGTGAGCAGCTGCGGGCAGGGAGAGAGCTACGAAGACCAGCATCAGCCGAGGGCGGAGTTCAGCCAGAGTGGGGTCCAGTAGACGACAAATAAGTTTCATTGTTAAAGATACTCACTGGGGGCACTGGGGCAGGGAGGAGGACCCAGCAGGTGAGTCCTTACAATCTGATAAAGAGAAGGCTGTGGTCAGGGTGAGGTGAGTATCCGAGATGAACGCCTGGGCCCCAGGAGGAGGAGCCATGGACAGACACGAGGGGTGGGGGGCAGGAGGAAGAGCTGGTTTGTGGAGACAGAGCTATTGTGTTAGGGACCCTCCATGGAGGTAAGTGCTCCCCTCCTCTCCAGGGAGCCGGGGTCGGCTCTGTCCTCACCAGCGGATATTCAGGACTGGCAGAAGCAGGATGGAGGCCACACTAGGAGATTGTGTCCCCAAGACAGCCTCTGAGGCTGTGGAAGAGCATCAGTTCTCTGAGAGGAGGAGGGAAAAGGCAGCAAGGCACAGCAGCCTGGGGCACTCTCGGGGACAAGAGAGGTAGAGTGCTCTGGTCATGAGGCTGGCTTTCCCTGGGGTGGGGGGTAAGGGTAGAGCCCAGCGCCTCAGGCAGTCCGACCAGAGAAGAGCAAACAGCTGCAGAGCTGGAAGGGAGCCAGACCACTAGGGTTTAGGAGTGGCTTGCTGGGGGCTGGCAAGGCATCCTTGGTGGAGTGCTCCCGGGACTCTCAGAAATAGGAGGGGCACATGTAGGAGTGGGAGGCGGGGACAAGGGGAGGATTCTTTTAAGAATGGGGAGGTCTGAGCAGAGGAAAGAAGGAGGACCAGATGAGACAACATCAGGAGGTGCAGAAGATGGGACTTAGTAAAGAGGTCCCTGAGTCTGCATGTTTATTGAGGATGCAAGGAGAGAACAGAATGGACCATAAGACTGAGAATGGATGAAAACCACAAACGGCTGAGAGAGACAGGCAGAATCCTGCCGCCATTCCCGGGCCCTCTCCATGAAGTAAGAGGTAGGCTGTCCGCTGGAAATTTTGAGAGCCAGAGGTAGGTTTGAAGGTCGGAGAGATGGGTGAAGCAAATATGAAAGCTTTGGGGGATTCTCTGAAGCACTGCTTCTCAAATGTGTACATACATTACCTGGGATCTTGTAAAAAATGTAGGTTCTGATTCAGCAGACCTGGGCAGTGCTTAAGATTCTGCATTTCTAGTGCTGATGCTGCTGGTCCAGGGACCACATTGGGACGAGCAAGGATTTAGAGTCAGATAAGGAGATGGAGAAAGAGACTGGCAGAAGAATTCACCTTAGGGAGAGACCTACCTTTGATAATCTCACCTGGGCTAAAAACTAACACCTGGAGAAGTCTGGATGGGAGCCACAGGTCCTGCAGGTGATGGGGAGGGGAACATGGAGAAGGAGAGATGGTAAAGAAGCAAGAAGTCATGAGAGAAGTTAGGGGGACCCCCGGAGGTGACAGGAGGACCGAAGTGCCCCCTGGGATCCCTCATCTAGGTCAATGTGGATGGCTCACTTAACTGCAGTCTTGGAGGTCCCCCAAGAGGATGGGAGGAAGCTGGGGAAGCAAAGTGGTACTGGGGGCGGGGGTAGCTGAGAGGACAAGCCACAGGAAGAATAGGACACCCCCATGCTGTTCTGCAGGAATGTACTGGACTCATTCTGGGCTTGTTTAAAGCCTGGCCAGGACACACCAGGCCAGAGTGTGAGGAGAGGGGCAGAAATGGCTCTGCTCCTGGGAACAAGGGGGAGTTGATTTCTGTGCCACAAACAAACAGGAATGAAATCCACGAAGGAAGATGCTGAGGAAAAAGAGGAGGTGCGTTGCGCTCTGAGTCCTAACTCTGAAGTCCCAAGCGTCTAACTTGCAATCAGAAATCAAAAGGTTTCAGTAAGGCACAGGCTGCAAATGAAAATGCGCGTTAGGTCTAGGCAACCCAAGGAAGGGGCCTAGGGATGGGGTGGGCAGGGCTGTTGAGGCCCAGCCTAAGAGAGGGAGCTTTGAGTCCTAGGCTGAGGTTACGCCGAGGTCAGGTTCACCATGGGAAAACACAAGGAGGGCAGCAGGGGCGAGCAAAGAACGAGAGTAAAAGCCTGGAGGCGTCAGAACGAGCAGCAAGTGCAGGCACGGGATGTCAGCGTGGGGAATACGGCGGGTACTTGGAGAGAGGGGCGAGGCCAGAAGCACCAGCTCTGTCCCGCGGCGACCCCGAGGCGGTGGAGGTTTCCGAGGGCGGCGTGGCGCGCTCCTCTGGCTTTGGCCCGGCTCCCTCGCGGCGCAGCCCCGTCTGCCCCCTGCCCGGGCCTCCCGGGGCCCGTCGGTGCCCCCCTGTTCCACTCCGCAGCCTCGGCCAGGCCGCAGCCCCCAGCCCCGGCGACCGACTCGCTAGGATCCGCCCCGCCGCGGCGGCCC
>NC_043711.1:78062374-78112122 GCF_006229205.1 Suricata suricatta | reverse complement strand
GCCCGGTGCCGTCGGGTCGGGCTGAGCCGAGACGCCGGCAGCCGCGGCGGGACCGCGTTCCCGGCGGTGGGGGCGCCCACCGACTGCCCGCCCTTATGTTCCCCGCGCAGGACACTCTGCCCCGCGGCGGGCTGAACCTGAAGGAGGAGCCGCTGCTGCCCGCCGGCCTGGGCTCGGTGCGCTCCTGGATGCAGGGCGCGGGCATCCTGGACGCCAGTACCGCGGCGCAGAGGTAAGCGCTCGGACGCGACCCAATGCGCTCGGGTTGGAGGGCTGCGCGCCGCCTTCTCTCAGCCTGCCGAGCTGCTGGGGCGAGGGGCTGGGGAGCCCCAACTCTGGACAGTCCCGGCAAAGTCTCCTGCCTACCCGGCCCCGAGCGCCTCTGCTTCCTCGGGAGGATTTGGGGCGGGCCGGGGCGGGACTTCTCCCACCTCTGCTGCGGTCCTGGCTCTGATTTCTGATTTCTGACTGTCGCTCGGGGGCCGGGCGGTCCACGGCTCTGGAGTAGAAGGTGTCCCCGCTGCCTGCAGTCCCTGAGCCGTGCCCCCCAGCCACGGGCCGTCAAGGAACAGCCAACCCCTGCTTCGTGGGCAGTCTCACTGCCTCTCCTTGTCCAATTCCGCGGCTCACTGCCAGGAAAGGCACAAAACCCAGCCCCCTTTCTGCTTTCCCACGCCCCTCAGAGTTGAAGGAGGGGTGTGTGCGAGAGCCAAGAAAGCGGCTGGGGGCTAAAGAGTGGGGAAAGAAGAGAGGTGGACAGTCGGCTTGACTTGAGGGGCTGGGGCTGGGGCAGGGCGCTCGGCCCCGCCTCTCCTCAAAGTGGTTTCCTGGTGGTCCTGGGGGAGGCATCGCGTCCCTGGGAACCCAGCACCCGTGCCCATCTCCTCTGATGCCTTTGCAGGAGTCTGGGCAGGGGGCCCGGGTGGGGAATGAACTGCCGGATTTGGGAAGGAAGTTTAAAAGGTTTGTTGACCTGTTCCTCACAATACCTGGACCACGGACTTTCTGTGCCTCTGCTTGTGAGCCCGTGTTCGGGGGGGGGGGGGGGGGGGGGGGGGGGGGGGGGGGGGGGGGGGGGGGGGGGGGGGGGATGTTAGCTCTCCTACCAGGAGTTCTCAGTGGTTAGGACTAGGGAAATGCTGGCTCTGCACGCCCAGGGCACTTGGGAGTTGGGCTTCCCAGAGATCTGAGCCAGAGCCTCAAGAGATTCTGATAGGGGGTCCCAGGGCACTGCCCCACAATTCACATTCCCAGGCCTGTTCAAGGGACACCAAGCCAAACCTCACCCCTTACAGACACATACCTTGTTTCACGTGCGAACCGAACCCTGTGTTTCTGCACCCCTGTCCTTCCCTGACTGTCAGGAGGGAGCGCTGGAGAGCTCTCTCTGGAGCTCATCGCTTTAAGAGTAGAGGGGTCTTGCCCATGAATTAATTTACATAGCTTTACTCATGATAGAACTACATTTCAGAAAAATGGGCACATAGAAAACTAAATTCCACCTTTCGAATACAACGACTGTTAACACCTTAGTGTAATTCCTTCCCATCTCTTTTCCCCTTCACATGTTTTTTTCTCCCTCCTGGGCTGTGCATTCAATCCTGCCTGTTTTTCTGCTGTTCTGGTTTTTCATTTAATTTGAGGTAGTCGGTCTCTTAATGGGGGGCTCCATCTTTTTCTCCACCTTCGGCTGTGGTGAGAGCTCCTTGTAAGAGTGGGTGAAGGGTTCCAGTGGGGCCTCTGGGGTGTAAGGTTCCTATTTCTCTCCCACCTGACCCTCTGTCCCTGTCTCAAGCCAGCAGATCGGATGAGAGGGAAGCATATGTAAAGAAGGTAGCACACCTGTGGTCTGTGTAGATACAGAAGTGCAGAGATGAGGCCCTTTGCCAGGGGATCTGACCAGCAGCAGTGTCGTCTGCACATGGAGGGGGGAGTATCGAGTGTCATTGAGGTGTCCAGTCTGAGTCCCCAGGGCCACTTGCTGGGACTCCGAAGGCTTCCCCAGTTTGGTGAGGGGTATTTCTTCAGGCCTGGGCTCCTTATCTGCCAGTCCAGAGACTTATAGGCCTCAGGACGCAGATTGGGAGCCCCCGCCCTCATTTGGTTGACGCTGGACCACCTCCTTCCACAGGGGAGCAAGCTAAACCTTTCTGCTCATTCTTCTAACAGCCTATCATCTCTCCAGTTTGTGTCTTGATCCCCAGTCAGTCCTCTGCTTTGGTCTTGCCCTCCTGAAACTTTGTCTGTCCCTACCTCCTCCTCTTCAACCTCTGCCCAGTTTCTCCCTCTCTCATCTCTGGGAAACGTGCCCAGGAGCACTCTTCTCCGAGGCTGCTTGGAATCTGACAGCTGTCTTTGATGTCTTTGCAACACAGCCCCCTGACTGTCAAGTCTTCTAGTTGTTTCCTTACATCAGAGGTCAACTTTTAATGATAGCACTTCCTTGCCATCCACCTCTTTCCTCCCTGGCTTGAAGGTTAAACTAACTCTGCCCCCTCCCCCTCCCCCCACCGGTCACCACCTCAGCCTCCTAGCCCACTGCCCCAGCCCCAGTATTTTACCTTCCCCCCAAACCATCTGCCATGCCCTGGGGGGACCATTTCTTTGGACATTTCCAAAGAACTTTTCTCTGCTCATGTTCCTCTCCAATTAAAAACTTTACTCACCCCTACTTCTTCCCAGGTATTCAGCATTCAAGGCTCATTCCCCCTCTGACCTCAAACTCCCTTCCGAGCCCTTGGCCTGATACTTGGCATCCAACAATGCCTCTTGAGACAGTTCCCCTGGCCCCCCGCATCCACAATACCCACCGAATAAAGTCTTACAGTCTCAGGGACCACACCTCACCTAAGCACCTTCTCCACCTGCACTCTCCCACTCGGACCACAGAAGCAGTTCTTAGAGCTGCCTAAGGATGCTGGCCAGAGGCCATGGTCAGCCCCGCCAGCCTGTGCCTTCCTTTAGGGCAAGGATCGTGGGCTTATTCATCCTGGTGTTCTCAGCACCAGGACAGGCTAGAGCACTAAGCAGAGGGGGCAAGGAGGTCTGCTGAAGGACACAGGGGTGGGTGTTAGAAAGTTCCCAAATCCCTTTCTGCTGAGCTCCCCTCTCCATGTTGGTGGTCTCCAAGAACCAGGTACTGCGCAGCCCGATTTTACAGAAGGGAGGGATGGAGGAGAAGGCCCAGAACCTGCCAAGATCGGTGAGGGAGGCTCTCTGCCAAGAGGAAGGAAGGTCTTGAGCAGAAGAGGGGTGGGGAGAAAATAGGGGCTCCCTGCCCTTGCCCTGGAGGCAGTAGGGGAGGGAAGGAAAGTCCAAGGCAGAGGGCTGGCAGGAACTTTTCAGTGGGGAGCTCTGCACAAGGCTTCCTGGCCAGCTCTGTGACTTCATCTCTGAGCTGCAGATCCCAGCCCCAGCCCGTGTGCCCTGGATGACCCTGCAGACCACGTCCTCTTGCCGAGATGCTCAGCCCAGCAGCAGCCCGGGGAGACCCCTGCAAGACCCAAACCCACCCTCCCCCTTGAGCTGGTCCCAGCGCACAGACAGGCCCTGAGAGGGAAGCCAGCTGGGGCTGCCTTTCCTGTAAGCAGCTGCAGGCCAGCCTCCCTGCTAGGAAATGCTTTTGTTTGCTTTAATAATTAATAGCCGCTCCTTAGCCTCGGACCTGGCAGGCAGGCCTGTGGGTGGGTGGCGAGGGAGTGGGCAGAGAGAAGCAGGGTAGGCAGCCCTATAGATGGAAGGGCAGGTGAGCTGGCCCCGTGAGACCCCTTCCCTCCCCCACCTCACTGGGGGACCTCGGTGGCCAAAACAACTTCCTGTGGTGGGTGATCCGCAGTGGGAATGGGGATAGGAAGCAGGAGTGGTGCAGTGGGAGCAGGGAATATGAAGCAGACCTACAGCCTCCCCTCCAGAAGACCCCTCTGGACACGGTTTGGAGCCTTGGGGGCCTCCCTCTGCCCACGTTGTCCAGGTGTGTGTGCGCCCCAGTGAGCCGCTGCTTTTATCTTCCTGTTCTGTGGCAGAGCTGGGCTCTGGACCTGTTGGGCAGAGCAGGGCTCAGCCAACAGATCTTGTGGCGGGGCCAGCAATGCCAGACCCCATGTGATGGTTATCAGCAGTCCCACAGGCCTCCGGGAGGTGGGGGCCTGCAGGGAGCAGGGCCAGTGGGACACTTGGAGGAAGAGATGAGGATGCAGAGAAAGGAGAAGCCAGGATGGGGAAAAGAAGAGCTGCAATTAGCAGAGACTTTAGGGAAAGCGAAGACAAAGGGAAGAGATGCTGGAGATATGCTTTTTGTTCCTTCCACCTCCTGGGGGAGCATAGGTTAAAAGGAGCCTCCCCCCACCATTGCAGATGACCTCGGGGCTTGTCCCCAGATCCCCAGCATCCCAGATTCCAAGGTAGATCAGGCCCAAGCCAAGACACTGTTCAGAACTTTGGGCCATCCAGCGGGCACGAGTGGGGGCTGGGGAAGGCAGGTCAGGAGGTGCCTCTTGGGGGGACACCAAACTCCAGCCTCGGCCCCTTGTCCTGTGAGGGGTTTGGGAGGATTGTTTTAAATTGCCCACATTTATTATAAGCATGTAGTCAAGGACGTAAGGAGCCCCGGGTGACCTGAGGAGACAGGGGAGACTGTGAGATGCTCTCTGTACTGGAAAGCTGTCACAGGGTCCAGCCGCTGCCCGGAGAAGGGTGTGTCCTGCTCAGCCTGGCCAAGAAGCGTCTCCAGGGACTGCCGTGGCCCCAGTAATAGCAGCCAGACAACTTTGCAGCCCCCCGAGTGTCCCCGCATGCACCCCTCATGTGCTTTAAGCACGGGCCACCTGAATGGCCCTGGCTGTGAAGGTCAGATTGTCCTTAGGGTCAACTTTAACCTGGAGTCCCTGCACAGAGCTTAGGAAGCCCATGCACCTCCCTGCCTGCGGCAAAGGTGTCCTCAGACCTTAAAGGAGCTGCACGAACCAAAGCTCTCCTGTCACAGCCACCTTTAACTTCTGGGCTGTTTCAGAAGAGAAGATGGGAAGGCGGTGTAGTGAGCAGTGGTGGAAATAGGAACATGAGGCCTTTCTCTTCCCAGGTCCAGGGTCTTTCGCACAAGAGCCACAAGAGCCAGTCCCCCACCACCTCAGCCCACTCCAGAGTTGATAGGAAACCGTTTGGAATGTTTTGTTGAAAACAATCTTTTTAAGAAAGCCAAGAGGTGTGTAATTTTTTCGGAGCCTCACAAAAGTGATTAAAGCGACTGTTTTTGTCACTCCGCTGCATTTATCTGAAAAAGGCGCTTCTGTGGCATGCTTTGCGCCCTAATGATGCTAAATAAATGACATGCCTCTGAATTATAGGCAGTTCTTAGGCATATCGGCCAAGTTGCACTCAGTCCTTGGGCTGTAATTTTACTGGCTTCCAGCACACCACAGGCCTCTGGATAACTGGTAGTTGGCACCCCACCCTTATCCCCTCCGCACCCCCACCATCATCTGCTTCCTGAGACCTCCGCAGGTGGCCAGAGCCAGAGCTTGCACACTAGGCCAGAAGTACCTTAGAAATGCTGCCCCCAGGAGCCCTCAACCAATGGCTGAAGTTGGTGGATAACTACCCCAGCTCCCTCCACCAGCCCTCTGGCAGAGAACTCTGAAGCACCTGTTCTAGGCCGTTTCCAGAGCTCCCGGTGGCCTGAGCTGCCATTGCCCACAGCAGTAACTTGTTGATAATGCACCCTTTATGGTGTGCCTTTCCCTCTCTTTCTCATTCCCCAACCTGGCCTAGGGTTTCGGGAATCATTGTTTGCATTTGAAGCCTTGCCTCTCCAGCCTTCAGGGATGATACTCCTGCTTCCCTTCTTTCTTTTAGATAAAGGATTCATAGCAATAGAACCTGCCTGCAGGTTTCTCCCCACAGCCTGGTGGCGGTCTTGGGCAACCTCACTTTGGAGACCACAGAATCAGAGACATTGGTCTTCATCCACAGCTCTCAGTCTCTAAGCCCAGTTAAGAGAACAGACAGTAGGGGCACCTGGGTGGCTCAGTTGGTTAAGCGGCCAACTTCGGCTCAGGTCATGATCTCATGATTCATGGTTTTGAGCCCCACGTTGGGCTCTGTGCTGGCAGCTCAGAGCCTGGAGCCTGCTTCAGATTCTGTGTTTCTGTCTCTTTCTGCCCTTCCCATGCTCAAGCTCTGTCTTTCTCTCTGTCAAAAATAAATTTAAAATAAGTAAATAAACAAAAACATTTAAAAAGCTATAAAAAAAAGAGCTGACAGTGGCTCCCTCTCTTACCAGTAACCCACACATCTGCACCCATGCAGGGGGTCTCGGACCTCTCCACGTTCCCCCCTGTCTATTTTCTGATTTGTTTGAGCGAATCCCTCTTTTCTTTCTTTGTGTTCTTTAATCTTGGCTTGTTTCCTCATTACAAGAGCATCAGCTCTTCCCATGGGGGAGAAGAGCAAAAGTCTCTCCTTACCCCTCCCAACCTTCTCCCTTGGGGACTTTGACTCCCACTTCGGGTGTTGATTGGTCACTTCCTGCATGTTGGGGGTGGGAGGTGCATGGGGAACTGGGAGAAGGAAGGATTGTCCAGACCTACCTCACGTTCTTGCTGATGTGCTAACCCTTATGTCATGCTCTGCCTCTTGTTCAGAGGAAATACCAGAATGCCTTTCAAGTACAACTTTTTCTATTTCACCTTGACCCTCTCACATTTCCAGCCAGAGTATGAACAGGGTAAAATGCAGACACTCACAGACCAGAAGCGAGTCCTGGGTGTACCCAGCAGGGGTATGGCTCACTCTGTGGTCCCCTCCTGGTCCTCAGGGGGCTGGAGCTGTTCCTCCTTTCGTTCTGTCCTTGGTCTTGATAGTGATCCTGTCTGGAGCTGTAAACTAGCCACCTGTCCCATTGTTTTGCCTGGATGTCTGTGAGCCTGGGAGGATGCCTGTGCCTCAGATCTGCTGAGCGAGGTGGGGAAGAAACATCGATGCTGGGCTGCCTCCGGAATGGAACTGAGCCCGGCCCCAGTTTGGGGTAGGGCACAGACGTGTGAGGTGGTGCAGCCCCTCCATGTCCCCCAGCTGGCAGCACTGGATACTGGTACACAGGCCCCAGGCAGGGGGCAGAGGTACTGGCTCCCTTTTCTCTCCCTGGGTTTCCTGACCTTTCTCCCCAGGAATCCTCTCTTGGATGGAGGGCAGCCCTGTGAAGGGAATTTGACTTTGGGACTTGGGCCAGACTTCCCAGGTCCAGGCCTGAGAAGCCAGGCAGGAACTGGCTGGCAGCCAGGACCCAGGACTGACTGATATTTGCCAAGAGGGATGGATGGATAGATGAGAGAGGAGATTCATGCCAGCATCATTGATTTACTCTTGGCCTGGGAGTGCAGGGGTGTCAGTGCAGAAAGGGTACATTGAGTGGTCTAGGGGACTGTGCTATTGGTTGGCATCCACCCCTTGTCTGTTAAGGCCCCTCTTCTTGGACCCTCCATCCCTGCTACCTGAGAGCCTTCTAGGCACCTTCCCTAGGCTAGCGGACAGAATACAGGGCACAGTGATAGGGGAGAGCTCCACAAGCCCACCCTCTTCCACCTTTTGTCCCTTTAGGTGGTCCTGGAACTCCACCCTGGGAGCACCTCCTCCCCTCCTAAACTGGTCCTGGGGCCAGAGGGCGGAGTCAGAGTTGCTGTCTCATTAGCATATGCATCAACAGTAATCAAGGACCTGCTGTGATCAAAGCTCTTCGGGCTTCCCTGCCTCTCAGCAAATGGGAAGCTGGAGGGTCAAGGCCAGGACTTGAAAGGACTTGTCACCTGAAAGGGAGGGGAGGAGAAGGCTGAGGAGGTGGGAAGCTGGAGGGAGAACATCCCTGCAGAAAGGAACAAAAGGATAAAGAAGCCTTGGTGAGGAAGAGAAGGTGTGGGTGGCTCTCCTCCAACTCCTTGATCAGAGACAAGCAGGACCCATCACTCTGTCCAGAAGTCACCATTTCACATTGACCAATGAAGCTCCCAACAGGCTTAAGCCTGTCCTTTTATTGTGTATGTATTTACTATAATACGTATGAGTAGGGGCATCTGGCTGCCTCAGTCAGTTAAGCGTCAGACTCTTGATTTCGGTTCAGGTCATGATCTCATGGTTCATGGATTCCGGGATCAAGCTCTGTCAGCACAGAGCCTGCCTGGGATTCTTACTCTCCCTCCATCTCTATCTCTGCCCCTCCTTGCTCCTTGCACGAGTTTTGTGCCCAGTGTCCTCACTCTCTCAAAATAAACAAACATTAAAAAAAGGACCCTGAATATGTATGAGTAAAAATACAACAAGCCTCTCAAGCCAGGATATCCCAGATATTATGGTTTTGCATGAAGCAGAGTAAGAGCAACTCATATTTACATGAAGAACCATATTAAGTTATGATGTGTATGGCAGACATTGTCATGGCGTCATGTCCTTGATGAGACTCTGGTCTGAATGGTCTGCAAGGCAGCAGCATCCCCCTCATCCTAACCTCTGCATCCCTGTGGCAACTTCTGTTTTTCCCACCCACCGCACCCTCCCCACAGGCGTCATCTTCTAAGCCCTGCCTGGCTTCAGAACCTTCTTGTGGCCTTTCATTGTATTTATCAAACCACATCCCTTAACAAAAGTATCTATTGATGCTTTAAAAAATATTACCCAAAACTCAGAAGCTAAACCAACAAACATCCATTATCTCACACGGTTTGTCAGCATCAGAAATCCGAGAGCAGCTTAGGGTTTCTGAAGAGACTGCGGTCATCTGAAGACTTCTCTGGGGTGGGTAGACCTTCCAGGGTGGCTCATTCACATGGCTGGCAAGCTGAGTGCTGGCTGTTGGCAGGGAACCTTGGTTCTTCTCCACATAGACCTTCTGCATGGCTGCTTGAGTGTCCTCACAACATGGCGGCCAGCTTTGTCCTGGTGGCTGATCCAACAAAACAAGGCAGAAGCCACCATGTCTTTTATGACTTAATCTTGGACTTCATAGACTCCCATTTGTGCCATATTCTATTGGCCCACAGTCTGGGAGGGGACTACACAAGGGTGTGAATGCCAGGAGGAGGGGATCGATCATAGGGCACCAACTTGGCTACCACACATGGTCTCCGTGAAGGCTTTCCCTCATTTCTCACAGAAAGAAGTCATTTTTTTTCTTCCTTTGCCTCTATAGATTTTTTTGTATCATAACATCTTTTGGGGAGCATCCACCACTGTGCCTCATGTTATAGCTCTCTGTATCTGTTGCCCTTCCCTTCCAGGCATTTAATTCTGGCCCCACTCAATGCCATGTGTCCAGTGCTTGGTACATCGTTGAGGCTGTGGAAATACTTGATGAATAGGGCTTTTGTTTTTCTTCTGCTCTAACCCAGGCCTTGCATCTAGGAATAATTTCTGATGAGCCAAGAGAAGGCTCTTGGCAAGGCTAGACCAGAAGGTCCTGCCCAAGGGAACCAGTGTGTTCCCAAAGTGTGGAAGCTGGTCCCTGTATACCTGGGGAGAGCACCCTGTGCCTTTAGACATACCCCAGGTTGTAGGCTGGGCAGACTAGTGGTCCCGAGCCAGTTTAATGTCATGGGCTGGGGTACAGTGGGTTGTTTGTCCCCGAACCTCCTAGCTGCCCCCCTGATGCTCTACAGGGCAGTCACAGAAGCCTCTGGTCAGTTAGATTGGCTGCTCACATGCGTGGTTTTAGAGATCAGCCTTTCAAAAATGTGGGGCCCAGGGAAAAACCTGCCTCCATTTTTGCTTGCTGTGACACTTGTCCCCAGCAGAGCCGGCTAGGGTGACCTCCGTCTGGGCGCCCTGTCTGGAACTGAGATCTCTGGCAAAGACAAGGGTCGAATGGGCCCATCCAACCTAATTTCTTTGCCCAGACTCTTGCCGTGTCAGACCCACATCCTGACCAGCTCACTGACCTGGTCAGAGGCGATGGGGTCTTTTTCTCTGGAGAGAGCTTCCAGTGGATTTCCAGCTCCTTTCCTCCTTGCAGTGGCGTGGGCCTGGCACGCGCACATTTTGAGAAGCAGCCCCCCTCCAACCTCAGGAAATCCAACTTCTTCCACTTCGTGCTGGCCATGTATGACCGGCAGGGGCAGCCCGTGGAGGTGGAGCGCACAGCCTTCATCGATTTCGTGGAAAAGGACCGTGTGAGAGGCTCATGGGCTCAGTGGGGCAGAGCATGGGGTGGGGAGGGAGGGCTTGGGGGGAACCCCCTCCCACTGGGCAGATGAATGGATAGCCTGTGAATGGGCTGGCAGAGAGGGGAGTGGAGTGGACGGAAGGGAGGGAGAGAGGGTGGGATTGGGTAGGGGGGCTGAGGAGAGGCTGCAAGATCGAGTGAACACCGAGCATCCTCCCCAAATTGTCCCTGCAGGAACCCGGGGCTGAAAAGACGAACAACGGGATCCATTACCGCCTCCGGTTAGTGTATAACAATGGTGAGTGAAGGCCAGAGGAGTTCTGGGTTTCCCAAACCTTGTGTGACATAGATGGCCCCCTTCCTCAGGGCTGAGGAGGGTCTGGCCCCAGGTGGGGAGGGTGTGGAGGCATCGGAGGCCCCAGCAAACCCTCTCCCCCTCCCCGGCCCTTAGGACTTCGGACCGAGCAGGACCTCTATGTGCGCCTCATTGACTCCATGTCCAAGCAGGTGAGCCAGCCCAGGGGATCCTCAGGCCCATCCTGCCCTCCCCTCACACCCCATTGGAGTATGCATCTTCATCCTTGCCTCCACCTCCCCCATGCTGCTCCTCCCCCACTGGTCCAGCTCCCACAGCCCGAGGGTGTGCATGGCCTTGCCCTCCAACCTAGAAAATGGTAATATTCGTACAAAGATCTTAGGTTGCATCCCCTAGGAGCCCAGCCTAGATGGGCCATTAGGTGCAAGGGCTTTATTGGGGAGCAGTGGAGAAACTCTCCAGAAGGGGAGGGAAGAAAGCAGGACAGAGAAAAGGCTGAGCGGGGCTCAGCAAGGGTGTGGTCCCACCCAGAGTCTAGCCTCAGCCTGATCCACAGGGAGCTCTAGAGAAGGAATGGCACCAGAGCCATTCCCCTTGAGGCAGGGAGGCCAGGATTCTGGACCCTGCATCAGTCAGTCATTGGCTGGGGACCACGCCTGGGAGAGTGTAGCCTTTCAGACATTTCCAGGCTAGGCAAGTGGGACTGTGCAGGGGACAAATGCAGAAGGAGTTGGAGGAGGTCCAGAGAGACAGGGACCCCACAAGCGAGGGCTGGCTGGGAGGCACAGAGGGTTATAAAGCGGGAAGCCAGAGCTGTGGTTTACTAAGCTCACATTCCCTGCTTCGGGGCAGAGTGGTTGCTGGGGAACCCTTGGGGAGGCTGAGCCAACAGCACAAGGGGGACACGCTGGCCTGGACTGGGGACGTGATAGGGATGGGGGGAGAGGCCAGAGGGACAGTGCTCCTGAACAGGAGACAGAGGTCCACTGGCGTCCTGGGAACAGTGGAGAAAGGGGTGTGTCTACCCCAACAACCTGACCTTGGTCCTTGTGGTCTGGGGACATCCCCAGCCTCAAACAGAGCTGGCTCTGGAAAGTGCTGTCTGTGGATAAACAGAATCTGCAGACCGAACTCATGCCACACTTGCCCATCCACACGCCCCCCCTCCGCCCCCTCCGCCCCCACTGCCATGATGATCTTGGTTTGGCCCAGATCACAGCTCCAGCTTTGCCTCCTTGGGCGCCCCAGAGACCCAGAGCAAGCTGGAGGGCATGATCTTCCCTGGGGGCAGGGCTCATCTCTCCCCTACACTTGGACTTGAGAGGAGCTTCCTTCCCCTCGAGCCTGTGCGCTCTCCCCTCTCCCGCAGGCCATCATCTATGAGGGGCAGGACAAGAACCCCGAAATGTGCCGAGTGCTGCTCACTCATGAGATCATGTGCAGGTGAGAAGGTTTGGGTCCCTTGCACCTTGCCCCTCAGTCCCAACCAGGGCCTGCCCCTGACCACTGAGGCCCCCCTCCTCCTCACAGCTCCCTAGGGAAGCCTGGTGGGGGGAGGCGGTGAGGGAGGAGGGAGGCCCTTGAGCACAGTGCTGGCTGAAGAGAGAGTCCTTGAGGCCCCATTAGCCTGGCCTGTTTATGTGGCTTCTCCAAGTGTTTTTGTAAGAGAGGCCTCCTGCCACCACTGGAAAGCTGAACTAATAAAGCTCAGGGGAGGTTTGCTGGGGAGGAGGGCAGGGCCGGGCCTCCCGGATTAGCTCTGGAGCTAGAGAGAGGAAACTTTGCCGCCTCCTAGGTGAACCTCAGGGTCCTCCCTCAGGGGCATGGGGGGAAGGGCAGTAGGGGGAGGACACAGCTCTTGACTCCCCTTCCTTCATTACCCCAGAGCTTGGCATTTCTAGGCAAGTTCCCCTCAGGAGATGCCAGTCCTACAGGGTTCTCAGAGGCAGCTCCTCATGCATGGAAAAGAGAATAATATTCAAAAATCTGGTTGGGACACTGCCTACCTTTGAGAAGAGTAGTGACGAGGAAGAGGCATGAGGGGCTCTGATCACATGGTCTTATTTGGTCTGGGCACCGGTTGCATGGGAGGGTTCACTTTTTCATGATTTATAAGCTGCGTGCTTACAATTTGAGCTCTTTTCTACATGTATAAAAAGTGTCCAGAGGGGCGCCTGGGTGGCTTAGTCAGTTAAGCGTCCAACTTCGACTCAGGTCATGATATCACGGTTCGTGGGTTCAAGCCCCGTATCAGGCTCTGTGCTGACAGCTAGCTCAGAGCCTGGAGCCTGTCTTCAGATCCTGTGACTCCTTCTCTCTCTGACCCTCCCCTGCTCACGCTCTCTCTCTCTCTCTCTCTCTCTCTCTCTCTCTCTCAAAAATAAATAAAAACATTTTAAAAAAAATTTTTAAGTGTCCAGAGAGAGAGAGAGAGAGAGAGAGAAAGAAAGACCCTGTAGGTGGCCAGCAGCCAATGTTTCCTGAATCTGCCAGGAGCAGCATGCCTTTGGGACACGGGTTCCCAGGCCAACCTTACACTGAGGACTGAGCTCCTGGGTCTCTGTGAAGACCCTTCCTCTCCCCCAGGCTCCTGGGAAACATACTCAAACATAGGGCGTCAGCCTTCTCATCCTGAAGCATGTGTGTGAACTCCTGCACCCGCGCATGTGCCCGCGCGTGCGCACACACACACACACACACACACACACACACACACACACCCCTTCTCCTTCACTCCCTTCCTCCTTCCCTCTCTCCTCATCTTCTCCCAGCCGGTGCTGTGACCGGAAGAGCTGTGGCAACCGGAACGAGACGCCCTCTGACCCGGTCATTATTGACAGGTACTCCCTGGAGGCCCTGGGAGGGCAGGGCGGGCTGGGTTCAGCCACCCTCCCGCTGGTGGCTCTAAGCAGAGAGAAACTGTCAGAATCCAGGGAGCTCCCAGCCCTGGCCTCTGGTGGTGGGCTTTCTGGGGCTGGGCTTAGTGTGTTACCTGTGGAAGGACACCACTCCCTGAAGCAGGGGTGGGGGGTGGGGGCCGGAGGAAGGGAACCAGAGCGAGAGCATGGGCTTGGAGGACTGAGGGGCTGACAAGGGAAAGGCACGGAAAGCAGGGTTCTAGTCCCTGGTCCTGTTCTACCTCTGCACTGCTTGACATGATGCCTCTCAACTTCTGTTTTCTTCGTTTGAAAAATGAGGATGGATATACTTGGTGGGTTTCAGTCACAGGATCGTCAAGGATTGTGCATGTAAAAATGCACTCTCTCACCATGATTTTTAAAAAATAATTTTGTTTCTTTTTGAAGAACAAATACATAGATAAAGTACGGAAGTTCCAAAGGTACAAAAGAGACCCCACCCCTAGGTTCAGCGGACTGTATGCACTCTTTTGTGCCGCACCTTGTTTGAAACTTCTAACAATATGTCTTAGAGATCATTCCATATTGGAACATAAACCCCCACCCGCCGTATTTCCTTTCAATGGATAAGACATTCACAGGAGCAAAAATTCAGGTTTAAAAGAGTTTGTGGGGTGGCGGGGGGATGTCGCCCACCTCTGCTTCTCACCCATCCATCACCCTCCAAATAAGCAACCGGTTAGCAGTTTCTTGGGACTCTTTCTTGAGATCGTCTGCACGTAGATAAGAAAATACAGATACATATTCTTTTTGTACCTTTCCTTTTATGTTTATAAAAATAGTGGCATGCTAACTGTACTTTCCAGCTCCTTTCCTCTTCTCTAAAAAACATGTATATCTGAGAAGTTATATCAGGACATAAGAAGTCTCTGTCTTCTTTTTTGTGACTGCAAAATATTCCATGGGATGGATAAGCTATAATTTCTTATAGTCTGCCATTGCTGGACATTTTGGCTGTTTTCGTTCCTTTTTGGTGATAAAATATTCTGCAGTGACTGACTTTCTCCATGTGTCACTTTGCACATATGTGCATTTGTATGAAGGATATTTTTAAAGCAGCATTGCTTGGTCAGAGGAGATGTGCATTTGTAATTTTAACAGTTATTGTCAGTTTGCCCTGTGTGGAGATTACACAGCTGGTATTCATTTTTTTTTATGTTTTTAATTTATGTTTGAGAGACAGAGAGAGACAGGGGAGGGTCAGAGAGAGAGAGAGAGACACACACAGAATCTGAAGCGGGCTCCACGCTCTGAGCTAGTTGAGAGCACAGAGCCAGATGTAGGGCTCGAACCCACGGACCGTGAGATCATGACCTGAGTCGAAGCCGGACGCTAACCGACTGAGCCACCCAGGCGCCCCATACGCAGCTGGTATTCATACCAGAAGTTTTGAAAACACCTGTTGCCCACACTCTGGCCAATTAAATACATTTTTTATTGATTCAACAAATTTTTTTTAATATTCACTCTGTGTCAGGGTCTCTTCTATGTTCCGCGGATTAAGCAATGACCGAAACAGGCAAAAAGGCTTATGATTATGGGCTTATGATCTAGTACAGGGGGTGGACATGAAAAGAATGAGTGAAATGTGTATTATGTTAGACGGTGATAACAGCCAAGGAGAAAAAGCGAGCATCAGGAAAGATCAGAGAGTGCCCAGGAAGGGGGTATTGCAGGTTTAGAGTATTTAAGGAAAGCCTCACTAAAAAGATGATATTTGAGCCAAGATTTGAAGGAAGTAAGAGAGTGAGCCATGTTTGAATCCAGGGGAAGAATATTCCTGGCAGGAGTGTACCAGATGTGTTTCAGGAGGAGTAAGAAAGCACAGGCGCCTGGAGCAAGAGGGACCACGGGAGGGGATGTGTCGGAGAACCAGTGGGTCGGGGTGGGAGGAGGGCAAGACCATGCAGATAGGTCCTTGTAGGTTGCATATAGATCATTATAAGTGCTTTGGCTTTTATTCTGAATGGCACGGAAGCCATGGGCGGGGTGATAGGTGGGGCAGGCAGGGGAGGTTTGGGGAGGAAAGAGATGGCCTGATTTATGTTTTAGCAAGATCACTCTGACCCGTGTGTTTGAGAGGACCTGCAGGAGGTAAGGGGGGAAGCAAGGAGATGAGTTAGGAAGTCAGTACAGCTATCCAGGTGAAAGTAAGTGGAGGCTGTTGTAGAGGGCATGTTAAGAAGCGGCAGGAGGTGGTTGGATGTATTTCATAGGCAGAACTGACAGGATCTGTAATGGAAGGACAGACAAAGTGATACAGAGAGAGGGGAGTTAAAGACATACCCAGGATTTCTGAGCTGATCAACCTAGAAAGACAGAGTTCCCATTTACTGAGGAGAGAATTCAGGATGAGCAGGTTTGGGAGGAGGAGGTCAGGAGTATGGTGTTAAGATGTTTATTAAATGTCCAGGGGGAGTTGATAAGCAGCTGAAAACATGAGGATGGATCGCAAAGGAAAAGTCCAGGCTGCAGATAGAAATCTGAATGAATGAAATCATTAAGAGAATGAATGCTGTATGAAAATAGAAGAGGTCCAAGAGCTGAATCTGGGGTGTCCAGTGTTTAGAGGTCATGGAGATGTGGAACCAGCAAGGAGAATGAAAAGGAGCACCTACGGCAGTACAAGGAAAGTCAGAGGGCTGGGGTGTCCTGGAAGTCTAGATAAGAAAATGTTCTGGGGGATGGGGTGCTGGGGTGGCTCAGTGGGTTAAGTGTCCGGCTTCAGCTCAGATCATGATCTCATGGTTCACGGGTTTGAGCCTCGCATCAGGCTCTGTGCTGACAGCTCGCTCAGAGCCTGGAGCCTGCTTCAGATTCTATGTCTCCCTCTCTCTGACCCTCGCCTGCTCACACTGTCTCTCTCTGTCTCTCAAAAATAAATAAAAAACATTAAAAATTTAAAAAAGAAGGGGCACCTGGGTGGCTCAGTCAGTTAAGCCTCCGGCTTCGGCTCAGGTCAGATCTCACGTTCGTGGGTTCGAGCCCCGCGTCAGGCTCTGTGCTGACAGTTAGCTCAGAGCCTGGAGCCTGCTTCCGGTTCTGTGTCTCCTTCTCTCTCTGCCCCTCCCCCTCTCATGCCTGTCTCTCTCTGTATCAAAAATAAATTTTAAAAAAACATTAAAAAAATTTTAAAAAGAAGAAGAAAGAAATGTTCTGGGGACACCTGGGTGGCTTAGTCAGTTAAGCATCTAGCTCCTGATTTCCATTTAGGTCATGATCTCCTGGTTCATGAGATTGTGCTAGAAAATTGAGCCTTGTTTCAAGCTCCATGCTGGGCATGGAGCCTGCTTAACATTCTCCCTCTCCCTCTCTCTCTCTCTGCATTGCCTCCTCAAAAAAAAAAAAAAAAATCCAAAAAGGAGGCAATAATCAACTGCATCAAATGGTGCTCAGGGATATGTTAAAAAAGACTGAGAATTGATCACATTTAGCAATGAGGGGGACATTGGTGACCTGAACAAGAGCTATTTCAGTGGAGTGCAGGAGCAGAAGTCTAGAAGGAGAGTGCCTGAGAACAGAAGAGAAACTAGAGGCGATGAATAGAGGAGCTCTGGGTTTGCTCTAAAGGGATCAGAGGGGCACCTTGGTGGCCCAGTTGGCTAGGTGACTGACTGTTGCTTTCAGCTCAGGTCATGATCTGGCAATTAGTGGGTTCAAGCCTGGGGCAGGCTTCCGCACTATCAGAATCCCACTGCTTGGGATTCTTTCTCTCCCTCTCTCTCTGCCCCTCCCCTGTTCTCACACATGCATGTTTTTTTTAATGTTTATTTTTGAGAGAGAGAGAGTGCAAGTAGGAAGGACAGAGAGAGGAAGACACAGAATCCGAAGCAAGCTCCAGTCTCTGAGCTGTCAGCACAGAGCCTGAAACAGGGCTCGAACTCAGCTGCAAGATCAAGACCTGAGCCGAAGCCAGATGCTCAATCAACTGAGCCACCCACGTGCCCCAAAATAAACAAAATTAAGAAATCAGAGGAATGAAGTGGTGGCAGGAACACAGTGTAAGGTCAAGAAAAAAATACAGCTTCTTCATATGCTGAAGAGAAAACCTAGTAGGAAAGGGGGAAACTGATGCAGGAAACAGAGGTGGAAATTGCTGAAGCCATGTCCTTTAGTCAGCAACGGGCATGAGATCCCATGCATGGACTGGTTTAACTGGGAGTGCAGCCAGTTACCCATGGACAGAGCAAGGAAGTCAGAGAACCTGGGCCCGGAAGTGGGCAAATCGGGACATCTTTCCTGATTGCTTCATTTTCTTAGTGTAAGGGAAGCAAGGTCAACAGTGGAGGATAAGAATGGAGAAGGAAACACTAGGGCATGAAATAGTTGTCCAGGAGGATGAGTGGACCATGGAAATGGCGTGTGATTACCAAGCAGCACAAAGGACCTGCCTCAGGTTTATGGTCATAAGTGAGAAATTTTTGCAGCCACACTGAGCTGCATGAAAGGGCAGGTGCAGAACAGGTGAGTGGCTATGTAGAAGCAGAGTTCAATGCCAGGTGACTGCATTGAAACATGAGATGGCAGGGAGTGAAAGGTGTATGCAAAGGGTGTTTACGAAAATGGGAACTAGGAATTTAAGCTAGATAGGGAGAGGAATATGGGCAGGTGAAGAGAAAGCAGGATGCAAGGGACGTAGGTTCTGATGAGGGGAACCGTTTTGGGGGTTGAGGTACCAGAAAGGGGATGGAGGTTAGAAGATGGTTAGACTGTGGGTCCTCTGTAGGTAGAATTATTCGGGGATTACATTTATCAGTGAGATGTGGCCAAGAGAAGGTAGAGACAAGGTCACCAGAGGAGTAATGCTCGTGGAATACAGAGGAGAATGTCTTAGAAGAATTATCTATCTATATTGATACTGAAATCATCAAGAGTTATGACAAGATTGTTGTTCAAGAGTGTATGTATTTATCCAGTGGTAAAATCTTCAAGGAGTGAAGGCAAGCAAACTTGGGGGTTGAGAAATGCAAGAAGTGGTCACTGTACTTTTTTTTTTTAATCTTTCTCCACCAAAGTGTACTATAAATTTCATTTCTTACTCTAAGGTTGAGCAGTTTCAGGTACTAAAATCTATTTGTATTTCCTTTTCTGTGGACGATCTGTTCATATCCTTTGCTTATTTTTCTTTTCTTTTTAATGTTTATTATTTATTTTTGAGAGAGAGAGAGAGACAGAGCGCGAGCAGGGGACGGGCAGAGAGAAAGGGAGACACAGAATCTGAAGCAGACTCCAGGCTGTGAGCTGTCAGCACAGAGTCTGATGCAGGGCTCGAACCCACAAACTGTGAGATCATGACCTGAGCTGAAACCAAGAGTCAGACGCTTAATTGACTGAGCCACTCAGGTGCCCAACATTAAAAATGTTATTGACACCACCGATATGTTCTTTTACCATCTTATACCACTGCCTACCCCCTCTCCTAAAGGTGAGAAGTAAATGATTTGTGCAGTGCAACTCTCTAAAAAATAATTTACCTCAGATTGTGAACAGTATGTTTAGTTGTGCTTTTTTTTAACTTTATAAAAATGATATCATATTGTAGTAGTCTTCTAAAATTTTAAAAAATTGTTTCTGTATTTAGCTATAGTTGGTTGTGCTTTGTTTTTGCTATTAGAAGTGAAGCTGCCCTGAACATTCTTGCTTGTCTCTCCTAATTTGAACAAGTACAGGAGTGTGTTTAGGATGTAAATCTGAGACTGGAACCGCCAGGTCACAGGGTGTGCACATGATTAACTTTAGGAGTCAAGGTCAAGCCATTTTTCAAGATGGTGTTATTTGTTTATTGGTATTTGCATTACTTCTGTTAAGGTTATGCTAAAGTCTTGCCCATTTTCTTTTGAATTGTTTAGGTTTTTATGCTGATTTTAATGGTTTTTATAAACCCTAGATACTGATCCTTTGTAAGGAAAGTATATTCCAGGTATTACAATGTAGTTGAATTTATCAATATTTTCCTCATGGTTTTTACTCTGTGTTTTAAGAACTCTGTCTTTGCCAAGTCGGAAAGATATTCTTCTGTATTTTCTTGCAAAGGTTTTAACAGTTTTTTAGTTTACATTTAGATTTATAATCATGTAGAACTAATTTGGGGGCATTATGTGAATTAAGGAATCATTGTAATTTTATGTATGAATCTCTAATCAGTATCATTTATTAAATATTTCATCCTTTCCTACTTACCTGCAGTACCATCTATATTCGAAGTCAGGTTTCCTTCTTTTTGTGGGTCTGTCTCTAGACTCTTTATTTTATTCCTTTGATCTATTTGATAATCCCTGTGCTAACATCACATTTTTAAATCACTGTAGATTTATAATAATGATATAAACAAGTGTGTAGGGCAAGCCTCCTACCCTCTCTTGTTCTTGAGGAGAATATTGTATATTTTAGCCTTTTGTGTTTCCATATAAATTTTAGAATTCATTTATAAAATCATACCCCCCCCCACACACACACACACAAAGATCTTTGGGTGTCTTGATTAATATTACAATTAACTTGTACATTAATTTGGAAGAGAATTCACATCCTTATGCTCCTAAGTCTTCCTATCTTCCTATCCATGAATATGGTGTCTCTCTCCATTTATGTATATTTTCTCTAATGCCTTTCAATAAAGTTGTGTAATTTTCCCAATAAAGTCCACATATACTTAATTTTTCACTAATTTGCCCATTCAATAAATATTTGTTGAGCATCTACTATGTACCAGGCATTGTTCTAGACTCTAAGAATACCAGAGTAAATAAACCAGACAAAAGTATCTGTACTCATGGAGGGAGAAGACAGAGGGAAGATAGGCAAAAGCAATAATTCTAAGTATGCTAGAATGTGATATGTGGAAAAAGTAGAGAAAAATAAAACTGATCAGGAATTTGGGGGTTGGGGGAATGTGATTTTTAAATGGAGTGATCACAGTAGGCCAAATTGAGAAAGTGGAGTTTGAGGAAAGATTTAAAGAGATGAGAGATGAGCCATTCAGATGTATGTGCAGCTTATTTCTAGTACAATTTATATTTTGTTGCTGTTATAAATTATATCTTTTATTATATTTTCTAACTCTGTTGATAGAATAGAGAACTGCAATTGATATTTGCATGTGGATCTTTGTCTTTAGATTTATTTTGCTTTTTCTATATAGACAGCCATCTTATGCAACCTTGACTGTTTTTTTCTAGCCAAGTCTTAAATATTTTTTTCTTACTTTATTGCACTGGCTAAACCTCAAGTACAGCATTGAGTACAAGCAGTGGCAATGAAATTCTTATCTTGTTTTTTATTTTTAAGAAAATGTTTTCCAACATTTCACTATTAAAAATGTGGTTAACTGTAGCTCTTTGGTAGTGTAGTCCATCAGGTTAAAAAAGTTTGGTAAGAGATTTTTGTTCTGGGGGGGCTTTTAAAATCATGAATGGATGTTGAACTTGACATGTTGCTTTTCTCTGCATGTGTTTAATTGATTAGATAGCTCTTCTTCAAACTATCAATGCACTGAATTTCATCAATGGTTTTTCTAGTCCTGAATTACCAGTGGTATAAATCTAAATTGATAATGGTTCACTATCTTCTCTACATGCTGTAGGAATTTGCATTGTTAATAATATTTTTAGAGTTTTTGCAATTATGTTCAACAATGATTGGTTTGTAATTATCTTTAAATGTCCATGTATGATTTTGACAGTTAGTGATATACCAGCCTCAAATAATTAAAAGGGACATGTTTATTCTTTTACTATTTGCTAGATGAGTTTGTATGAGTTCAGAATGATTTGTTCCTTGAAAATGTGTTATAATTTGCCTTGAGTTTGTGGGAATGAGGAAGAGAGAATTTTTAAGCAATTGATTCTTTTTTAAAAATGGCCATAGACTATTTAGACCATATGTTTCTTTTTTATTTTGTTTTGGTGAGTTATATTTTTTAAGGAATTTATACATTTTACCTAAGTTTTCAAATCTGTTTCATAAAGTTGTTCATAATGGTCTCTTATCTTTTTGCTCTCTGCTGTGTTTTTAACCATGAACATTTTCCATTCCTGATATCAGTTGTTTGTATCATATCTTTCTCTTTGGTAAGTTTTGTCAGCAATTTGTCACTTTTCTAAAACTTTTAGGTTTATCAATCTTTTTCTAATTTCGTGTGTTTGCTTTGCATTACATTAATTCTGAATTTATCTTGATTTTGTCCCTTTTGCCTTCATTGGATTTGTTTTGTTTTTTCCTAATTTCTTGAGTTGGATACTAAGTTCATTCATCACTGAACTTCTTCCTTACTAATGCAATCATTGAAGGCTACCACATTTCTTTAAAGTACTACTTTTACTCACATTTCATATCTCATATTTTTATTATCACTTGGTTTCAAGGATTGTTAAATGTCTGTTATGACTTCTTTTTCAATGCATGGGATAGGTAGAGGTATGTTTCCTTACTCTTTATTTTTAAAGTAACTTTGTGACGTATAATCAATATGCAATAAAATGCACATAACGTATACAATTTGAAAAAGTTCTGACATATGTATATACTGATGAAACCATCACCACAATTGAAATAGTGAGCATATCTCTCAACCCCAAAAGCTCTTTCATGCCCACTTGGAATCTCTCCCTCCTTCGCCTTACCTCCATCCTCAGGGAACCATTGATCTGCTTTCTGTCATGATAGATTTATTTGCATTTTTGTAGAATTTTTTATAAATGAAATTATACAGTGTGTGCCTACAATGTGCGTCCAGGTTTTTTCACTCAGCATAATCTTCTTTGCGTGTTTCACCCATGTTGTTGCTTGTATCAGTAGTTCATTTCTTTTTTATTGCTGAGTAGTATCCCATTGTATGAATATAGCGAAATATGTTTGTGCCAATATCTCTTGATAGACATTTGGATTATTTCCAGTTTTTTAACTATTACAAATAAGCTTTATGAACATTTATGTACAAGTCCTTTTATTGACAAGTGCCTTCAATTCTCTTGAGGAAAATCCTTAAGAGTGATGATTGGATCATATGGTAAGAGTATGTTTAACTTTGGAGTACCTGGGTGGCTCAGTTGGTTGAGCATCCAGCATCAGCTCAGGTCATGATCTCACGGATCGTGAGTTCAAGCCCTGCATTGGGCTTACTGCCAGCAACCCACGGGCTGTTCGAATCCTGTGTCCCTCTCTCTCTCTGCCCCTGCCCCCGCCCAAAAATGAATAAACATTTTAAAAAAAGAGTATGTTTAGCCTTATAAGTAATTGCCTGATTTCCAAAGTGGTTGTACCATTTTGCACTCCCACCAGCAGTGTATGAGAGCTGTGATTCCTCTACATTCTCATCAGCATGGGAATAGTTTATCTCTTGAATCTGAGCGATTCTCATAGGCACATGGTGGTATCTCATTGTGGTTTTAACTTGCACACCCCTAATGACTAATGATGTTGAACATCTTTTCATGTGCTTATTTGCCATCCATATGTTTTCTTTGAAGAAACATCTGTTCAAATCTTCCACAATCACTCCTCCTTTTTATTGGGTTGTTTTCTTATTATTGAGTTGTAGGATTTCTCTATCTTCTATGGATGAAAGTCAGATATCTATTTTACAAAAAAAAATTTTTCCAGCCAGTGGCTTGATTTTTCATTCTCTTAACAGCATTGTTTGAAGAGTACAAGTTTTTAAATTTTTATGAAATCCAGTGTATTAATTTTTTTCTTTTATGTATTATGCCTTTGATAGCTGAATTTGATTTGATAGCTAAAAAATCATAAATAAATGACTTCAGCTCTCATTCTAGGAAACCAGAAAAAGGAGGTGAAATTAAATCCAAAGTAAGCAGAAGAAAGGAACTAATCAATATCAAAATAGGAAAGAGATAATCAATGAAACCAAAAGCTGGTTCTTTTAGAAAATCAATAAAATGGATAAACCTATAGCCAGACTGATCAGGAAAAAAAGAGAAGACACAATTTGCCAATATTAGAAATGAGATTGATGACATCACTATATATTCTAGAGATATTAAATAGATCAGGAATAATATGAACAATTTTATGCCAACAAATTCAACAATTTAGAGCATTTATAGTTAATGTGATTATTAATATGGTTAGGTTTGAGTCTATTATCTTGATATTTTCTTTCTGTTTGTCCTTCTGTTCTCATCTTTGTTCTTTTCTTTTTTCCATTCCTTTAGATTATTCAGGTATTTTTATTATCATTTCAGTTTATTTCCTTTGTTGGCTTATTAGCAAAACTCTCCTGTTATTTTAATGATTGCCTTAGGACTTAAAGTACACATCTTTAAGTTATTGCAGTCTATCTTCAATTATATCACTTCATTTATAGTATGCTATTGTTGCCAGAATTCTATTTTTAAATGTTATAAATCCATCATACTTTGTTATTTTTGTTTAAACAATTACTTTTTTTAGTTTATTTACTTTTTGAGAGCACACAAGTAGGGGAGGGGCAGAGAGGGAGGATCTGTGCTGATTTGAGGCTCAGACTTATAAACCATCAGGTCATGACCTCAGCCAAAATCCAGAGTGAGACACTTAACCAACTGAGCCACCCAGGCACCTCAACAGTCAAATTACTTTTTTTTTTTTTTTTTTAGAGAAACAGGGACAGCACAAGTCAGGGAGGGGTAGAGGGAGTAGGAGAGGGAGAGAGAGAATCCCAAGCAGGCTCCACACTCCCAGCACAAAGCCCAACGCAGGGCTTGAATTCACAAAGCCATTAGATCATGACCTGCGCCTAAACCAAGAATCATATACTTAACCAACTGAGTCACCCAGGTACCCCCAGTCAATTACTTTTAAAGAGATTTTTAAAATATGAAAAATATCTTCTCCATTTACCTATGTAGTTACCATTCTTTACTGTAGACCTAGATTTCCATTTTTCTTATGCCTGAAGGGGATCTTTAATATTTGTACAGTACTGGGTAGAGAATTTGGGGTTGACTCTTGTTGTTAAGATATTGTTCACTGTCTTCTAGCATGTCTTTCTTTTTTTAGAGAGAGAGAGAGAGTTGGGGAGAAGGGCAGGGAGAGAGAGAGAAAGAATCTTAGGCAGGCTCCACACTTAGCACAGCGCCCAATGTGGGGCTCAATCCCATGACCCTAGGATCATGACCTGAGCTGAAATCAAGAGTTGGAGGCTCAACTGACTGAGTCACCCAGGCTCCCTTCTCTTGCATTTCTGATGAGAAATCTTATACCATCATTATCTTTGTTCCTCTGTACATACATGTCTTTTATCTCTGACTGCTTTTAAGATTTTTCTCTTTATTATTCATTTTTAACAACTTGATTCTGATGTGCCTTGGTGTAGTTTTTCTTCATGTTTCATATGCTTAGAGTTCATTGATCTTTTTGGATCTATGGAGTTACTGTTTTCATTACATTTGGAAAGTTTTTTACCATTACTTCCTCAAGTTTTTTTTTTTGCACCCCACCCCTTTAAGGATTCCAATTACTTAAATACCAAACTGCTTGAGGTTTTCCTACAGCTCACTGACATTTCATTTTGGGGGATTTTGTTTTGTTTTGTTTTTCATTTTGGATAGTTTCTACTGTTATGCCTCAAGTTCACTAATCCTTTCTTCAGCAATGTTTCATCTGTTGTTAATCCCTTCCAACATATTTTTTTATCTCAGACATTGTAGTTTTCATCTCTACAAGTTTGATTTGTATCTTCTTTATCTCTACTTAAATTTTTGAATATACCAAATACTGTTATAATTACTCTTTAATGTGTTTTCCTGCTACTTCTAACATCTGTGTCTATTCTATTTCAATTGATTGATTATTCTCATTATGGGTCTTATTTTTTTTGCATATTGGCACACCTGGTATTCTGTAATTAGATGCCAGACATTATGAATTTTTCCTTGTGGGTGTTGGATATGTTTGTATTCCTATAAATCTTCTTGAGCTTTTGTTCTGGGATGCAGTTAAGTTACTTGGAAACAGTTTGATCTTTTTTGAGTCTTGATTTCATGATTTATTAAATGGTTCCACAGCAGCATTCAACCTAGGACTAATTATTCCCTATACAAAAGTAAGACCTTCTTGAGCACTGTACCTAATCTCTCATGAATTATGAGTGTTTTAAGTCTTGTTAGTAGCAACAGGCACCATTCCCATCTCTATGTGAGCACCAAGACTATTCTCTTTATTCCTTTCGTGTGGTCATTTTATTGGGTTTGGGTAATTTTGCTATATGCACACACTGCCCAATACTCTACTAAATACTCAAAGAGGATGCTTTAATAATATGTTATATATTATATGTTATATATTAAATTATAGTTTCTGGTTTCTCTTTGCACCTAATTCCTCTCTAGGTTTTCCTATGAAATCTAGCTACCTTGGTGTCTATGGACTGTCAATGTATCTCCTCAATTCTGGGTCCTGCTGGGCTCTGTCTCAGTTCCCCCTCCTGTGCTGTGGAAGGTGCTGGAAACTCTCAAAGCAATATGCTGAGACATTTGTTGGGTTCATCTCATTTATTTCCCACCCTTTAGGGATCACTGTCTCTTGTTCTCTGATGTCCATTGCCCTGAAAAATGTTTAGTGCATTTTGTCTGGTTTGTTTTGTTTTCAGACCACAGGTAAATGTAGTGTCTGATACTCCATCTTGATTAGAAGCAGAAGTACAGGCGTTTTTTAAATTTAATTTAATTTTTTTAATTTCTTTATTTTAATAGTTTATTGTCAAATTGGTTTCCATACAACACCCAGTGCTCTTCCCCACACGTGCCCTCCTCCATGACCACCACCTCTTTCCCTCCCTCCCCCTTCAACCCTCAGTTCATTTTCAGTATTCAATAGTCTCTCAGGTTTTGCGTCCCTCTCTCTCCCCAGCTATCTTTCCCTCTCCCCACCGTCCTGTCCTTCATTAGGTTTCTCCTGTTCTCCTGTTAGACCTATGAGTGCAAACATATGTTATCTGTCCTTCTCCACTTGACTTATTTCGCTTAGCATGACACCCTCGAGGTCCATCCACTTTGCTACAAATGGCCAGATTTCATTCTTTCTCATTGCCATGTAGTACTCCATGGTATATATATACCACATCTACAGGCACATGAAACGATGCTCAACATCACTCATCATCAGGGAAATACAAATCAAAACCACACTGAGATACCACCTCACCCCAGTGAGAGTGGCTAAAATGAACAAATCAAGAGACTATAGATGCTGGCGAGGGTGTGGAGAGACGGGCACCCTCCTACACTGTTGGTGGCAATGTAAACTGGTGCAGCCGCTCTGGAAAACAGTGTGGAGGCTCCTCAAAAAACAGGTTGTTTTTTAATCCCCAAACATGTGGTGTTTTCTATTTATTTTTGTTGGTAATTTCTAACCTAATTGTGTGTCCAATAGGGTCTACCACTTTACATATATGTTCATTAAATCAAGATTGTGTTTCTTATTCCATTTTTCCCTTTCCTGGTTTGCTAGTTTATTCACTTAATTTCTATCCTTTTAATTATTAGCCTTGAAATTTACTATGTATTCCTAACAAAATCATAATTTCCTTCCTGACTAATATTAGAATGTTGGATAGTGGTGTGCTGGAGCTTGCTTATACCATTTCACAAGAGCTAATTGTTCGTATCTCTTCCCAACCCCATATTCAGTGACATTACACTGATAGCTTGAAATCAGCCATGGGTGGAACGTATATAATCATGGAAGTCAACAAACATTATGAATCATGGGTTTCCCCACTCTGAAAATTATTGTTAACCACTTACCAGCTCACCACTGATTTCAGATCCTCTATTACCCCTGTCCTATTTATAAGATACGTAGTCCAGAATTTTAATTCTTTTAAATTCCACACATTTTTAGTATTTTTTACTTTGTATAAAAAGTTTTTGGGGCACATGGGTGGCTCAGTTGGTTAAGAGTTCGACTTCGGCTCAGGTCATGATCTCACGGTTAGTGGGTTTGAGCCCCGCGTCGGGGCTGACAGCTCGGAGCCTGGAGCCTGCTTCAGATTCTGTCTCCCCTTCTCTCTGCCCCTCCCCCACTCATGCTATGTTTGTCTCAATAATAAATAAACATTAAAAAATTTAAAAAAAATTTTTTTCTTTAGATTTACCAGGGCTTTTTGTTTTGTTTTGTTTTGTTTTGTTTTGTTTTGTTTTGCTTACTTTTCTTTTTTTCCTTGCATCTTCCTCTGGGGTCATTTTCTCTCCTTCTGAAGCACATCTTTTAGAAGTTCCTACTTTAGTAAAGGTCTGTGATGGTAAATAGCATGCTTACTTTGTTTTACTACTGATATCTTCATATCACTCTCTTGAAAGATGGCTGTCCTGGGAACACAATTCTAGACTGATAGGGTTTTGGTTTTTTTTTTAACTTGGCACTTTGAAAATACTTCCATGGTTGCTGTTGAAAAGTGCAGCATAACTATCAATCTTTTGTGAGTAAACTCTCTTTCCTCTCTGTCTGTATATAAGGGCTTCTCTTTGTTTTTAAAGTTCTTCAGTTTTCTGTAATGTGTCTGGCTGTGGATTTTTTTTATCCTGCTTAAAATTTGCTGATCTACTTGTATCTGTGGATTTATATCTTTCCTTACTTCTGGAATTTGCTCAGCCTTTGCCTAATTTACATCTCAGTTCTATTCTCTCCTTCCTCCTTATGGTACTTCAAATGACACTCCAAGTTAGACCTTTAATTCTATCCTGCATATATCCTAAACAATTTTATATTTCTGATCTATTTTTCTCTTTGTACTGCATTCTGGGCAGTTTTTTTTATTCATCTCCCCATTCCCTAATTCACTTTAGCCATATCTAAAATATTGCTTAATTTATCCAATGAGCTACTAATTTCAGTGTTTTCTTTTCCATTTCTAAAAGTTTTATTTGGTCCTTTTTCAAATATGTCTGGCTACTTGGGTGGTCTCTTGGTGCTTACTCATGTTTTATTATTTTTAAATTTTTCTAATATTTATTTACTTTTGGGAGAGAGACCACACAAGTGGGGGAGGACAGAGAGAGAGAGGGAAACACAGAATCCCAAGCAGGCTCCAGGCTCCGTGCTGTCAGCACAGAGCCTGATATGGGTTTCAAACTCACGAACCGTGAGGTCATGACCTGAGCTGAAATTGGACGCTCAACTGACCGAGCCCCTAGGTGCCCCACTCATTTTTTAAATTAACTTTTTATTTCTTTAAAATGTTTATGGTTATTTTTCATTCAGTACTTGATAATTTCAATATCTGAAATCGTTGAATCCTGTATCTGTTGTTCATTATTTCTGCTGACTCTTGTTCATGATGGCCTGTTTTTTTGTTTGGTGCTTTTGTTGTGATTATTGTGGTAGTGATGACTTTAGCTCATATTTATGGTTGAACCACATCAGGGCCGGAACAGAGTAAGCTTTCCTCTGGAAGGATTTGTGGATTCTACCAGAATTAGATGGTAGACCTAATCCAAATTAGGCCCTTCAAGCTTCCTTAGAGGATTCAGGGCCCTCATCTGAAGTGGTCCCTATTCTCCATTCTGCCAGTATGACCCTAATTTTTGTGCTAGCTCATAGTTCACAGCTCCCACCTAGATTTCAACCTCTGGTTTTTGTTTTTGTTTTTGTTTTTAAATCCTTGGAGATTTCCCTTACCTTTGCGATAAAACCTCAGGGTATCATTGTATTAGGAAGGCACTTTAAAGATGTATAGTTTACCATAATACTGGAAAAGGAAATCCGTTTGACATTTACCCTGGTTAGAGTTAGGAAATATGGGTCCACCTATACGTTTTTCTGATAGCCTCACTTGTCCCAATAGCCTTTATTGACAAACCCATCTTCCCCTACCAATTGTAAACATTACCCATGCTATATTTGCATGCAAATGGAATTATTTGTATTTCCGGACTTTCCATCCTATTTCATTATTCCATCTATTTATTCATGTGGAATATTATGCTGTTTTAATTTTTGAAGATATATAACATTTTTTCAGTAACAGAGATTTAGTACTCTTCCTCATTACTGTTACTTTGATTTTAGAATTTTCCCAATTATTCTTAATTATTTTTATATTAATTTTACAGTTAGATTGTCTAGCTCATCAAAAAACTACATACTGATGTTTTATTTTAAATTGTAGTAAAAAATATAAAACATGAAATTTAGTATCTTTATCGTTTTATTAAAATATTTTTTATCTTTATCCTTATAAAACACACAGTTCAGTAATGTTAAATATATTCACATTGTTGGGCAACAGTTCCCCAGAACTTTTTCTTCTTGCAAGACTGAAACTCTGTATCCATTAATCAACAATTCCCCATTTTCCCCTTTCCCCACTTCTGGTAGCCACCATTTTACATTATGCTTCTCTGAATTTGGCTGTTTTAGGTATCTTATAAAAGTGGAATCATAAAGGTGTTTGTCTTTTTGTAACTGGCTGTTTCACTTAACATACTCTCCTTAAGGCTCATCCATGTTGTCACACATAACAGGATTTCCTTCCTTTTTAAGGCTGAATAGTATTTCATTTCACATACATACCACATTTATCCATCAACGGACATTTGGGTGCTTCCATCTTTTAGCTATATTGACTAATGCTGCTATGAATATGAGTGTGAAGATATCTTTTTGAGACCCTAATTTCAATTCTTTTGGACATATATCCAGAAATGGGATAACTGGATCATATGGTTGGTCTTTAATTTTTTGAGGTACACTATACTGTTTTCCATAACGGTTACACCATTTTACAATTTTACCAACAGTGGACAAGGTTCTAATTTTTCCACTTCCTCACCAACACTTGTTAGTTCTTCTTCTTGGTTTTTTATAGTAGCCATCCTAACGGGTGTGAGATGATATCTCATTGTTTTGATTTGCATTTCTCTAATGGTAAGTGATGTTAAGCATCTTTTCAGATGGTTGTTAGACATTTCTATATCATCTTTGGAGAAACATCTATTAAAATCACTTGTGCATTCTTCTTTTTGGGTTGTTTGATTTTTATTGTATAGTTGAAGGAGTTCTTTATATATTCTGAATATTAATTCCTTATCAGGTACATGATTTTCAAATATTTTCTCCCATTCTGTAAGTGGCCTTTCACTCTACTTTGTTGATTGTGTGTCGTATTTATTAAGATCATGTTTAATTCAGATTAACATTGGTGGAAATGAAAGCTTTATGACACTACGTCTTGAAAGGATCATGTAAAATATAGCTCATTTATTGTATGAGAGGCAATAAGAAGGGTTGTTCAAATCTCCTAGTTCCTTGTTGATCTTCTGCCTAGTAATTCTAACTATTATTGAAAGTAGAGCATTGAAGTCTCCATGTATTATTGTTGAATTATCTATTTCTTCCTCCAGTTCAGTCATTTTTTGTTTCTTGTAGTTTGGAGCTCTATTATTAGGTGCACATATGCTTATAATTATTATTTCCTTATGATAGATTGACATTTTAACATAAAATGTCTTTCTTGGGGCCCCTGGGTGGCTCAGTCGATTGGGTGTCTGACTTCAGCTCAGGTCATGATCTCATGGTTTGTGGGTTCAAGCCCTGCATTGGGCTCTGTGCTTACAGCTCAGAGCCTGGAACCTGCTTTGGATTCTGTGTCTCCCCTACATCCTCTGTTGCTTGCCTGCTCACACTCTGTCTCTCTCTCTCAAAAATAAATAAACAAATAAATAAATAAAAATAAAATGTCTTTATCTCTGCAACAATTTTATCTTAAAGTCTATTTAGTATCATATTAATAAAGTTGCTCCAGCTCTCTTTTGGTTAGTTTTCTTGACATATCTTTCCCATCCCTATTTATTTTCTCTTTGGAACATAAACTATGCCTTACATAGACATCATATAGTTAGATTATATTTTTTAATCTATTCTGCCTATCTCTGCCTTTTAATTTGAGTATTTTTTTAAAGTTTATTTATTTTGAGAGAGAGAGAGAGACAAAACCCCAAGCAGGCTCTGCTCTGTCAGCACAGAGCCTGATGTGGGACTTGATCCCATGAACTATGAGATCATGACCTGAACTAAAATTCAGATTCCAGTTCTCAACCAACTGAGCCCCCTTATTTGAGTATTTAATCACTTACATTTAATTTTTTTTAATGTTTTATTTATTTTTGAGATAGAGAGAGACAAAGCATGAGCAGGGAGGGGCAGAGAGAGAGGGAGACACAGAATCGGAAGCAGGCTCCAGGCTCTGAGCTGTCAGCACAGAGCCTGATGCAGGGCTCGAACCCACGAATGCGAGATCATGACCTGAGCCGAAGTCAGAGGCTTAAGTAACTGAGCCACCCAGGTGCCCCTTAATCACTTATATTTAATGTATTTACCAATAAAGTAGAATTTATGTCTGCTATGTTACAATGTGTTCTCTATGTGTCATATTTTCTCAGTTCCTCTATTACTGCCTTTTTTATGTTAAATTGCTATTTTCCAGTATACTGTTTTAACTCCATTTTTGTTGTTACTATATTTATAAGTAATTTTCTTAGTGGTTATCCTGGGAATTATGGCTAATATCTTAACTTAAAACAATCTAAATGAATCTAGATGAATAGCAACTTGATTTCAATAAGTATAAAAACAATGCTCCAATGTAGCTCCACTGCCTCAATTCTCCTTTTCTATATCTTTGTCAATCATGGTATATTTTTATACATTGTCAGCCTGTCAACGCAGTTTTATAATTGCTGATTTATGCAGTTTTCTTTCATGGATTTATTTTTTAAGAGCAGTTTCAGGCTTATAGCAAAAGTGAGTGGAGAGTACAGAGAGTGATCATATATTCCTTGCCCGCTCCCCAACATGTAGAGTTGTCTTTTAAATTAGGCAGGAAGACAAAATAGTTACAAAAATACATTTATAGTGTCTTTTATATTTACCTGCATAGTTACTTTTATCAGTACTCTTTATTTCTTCATGTGGATTTGAATTACTGTCTTGTGTCCTTTCATTTCAGACTGAAAGATTCCCAATCGTGTTTCTTATAAGAAAGATCTAACTAATTTCAAGAAAGATCACTAACAAGTGATGAATTCTCTGTTTTTGCTTATCTGAAAATATCTTACTTCATCTTTCATACTTGTTTAATTTTTAAAAGATGTATGCTTCGTGGGGTGCCTGGGTGGCTCAGTCAGTTAAGTGTCAGACTCTTGATTTTGGTTCAGGTCATGATCTTATGGGTGTAAGTTCTAGCCCTGTTGGGGTCCATGCTGACAGTGTGGAGCCTGCTTGAGATTCTCTCTCTCTCTACTGTCTCTCTCTCTCTCTCTCTCTCTCTCTCTCTCTCAAAATAAATAAATAAACTAAAAAAAATTATGCTTCATGTTTGAAGGATAGTTTTGTTGGATATAGAATTTTTGGTTGAGGGGCACCTGGGTGGCTCAGTTGGTTAAGCATCCTCCTTCAGCTCAGGTCATGATCTCACCATCTATGAGTTGGAGCCCCGCATCTGGCTCTGTGCTGGCAGCTCAGAGCCTGGAGCCTATTTCAGATTCTGTGTCTCGGTCTCTCTCTCTCTCTGTTTCTCCCCCATTCATGCTGTCTCTCTCTCTCTCTCTCTCTCAAAAATAAATTAAAAACATAAAAATTTTTTAAAAAGAACTTTTGGTTGACAGTTGTTTTCTTTAAGCACTTTCAATATGTCATCCCACTGTCTGCTGACCTTCATAGTTTCTGCTGAGAAGTCAGCTAGTTTATCTTATTGAAACTTCCTTGTAGGTAATCAGTTGCTTCCTTGTTGCTTCCCAGATTCTTTCTTTGTCTTCAGCTTTTGAAAAATTTGAGTATAATGTGTCTACATGTGGATCCCTTAGAGTTCATTAAGCTTCTTGGATGTGCAGAATAAGGTTTTTCACCAAATTTGAGAAGTTTTGGGCCATTATTTCTTCAAATATTCTTTTTGCCCCTTTTCCTTTCTCTTCTCTTGTTGAGACTTCCATTAATATATTAGTATGGGAGTGCCCAGGTGGATCAGTTGGTTGAGCATCTGACTCTTGATCTCAGCTCAGGTCTTGATCTCAGGGCTGTGAGTTCAAGCCTCATGTTGTGTTCTGCACTGGATGTGAAGCCTACTTTTAAAGAGGGAGAGAGAGAGAGAGAGAGAGAGAGAGAGAGAGAGAGAGAGAGAGAGAAATGCGCCTGGGTGGCTCAGTAGGTTAAGCGTCAGCTTCGGCTCAGGTCATGATCTCACGGTTCGTGGATTCGAGCCCCGGATCAGTCTCTGTGCTGACAGCTAGCTCAGAGCCTGGGGCCTGCTTCAGATTCTGTGTCTCCCTCCACTGCTCATGCTGTCTCTCTCTGTCTCTCAAAACAACAACAACGACAAAGTTTTTAAAAAAATGTTAGTGTGCTTGATGGTTTCTCACAATATCTTAGGCTCTGCTCATTCTTCTTTGTTCTTTTTCCTTTCTGTTCCAGAACTGGGTAATCTTAACTGACCTATCATCAAATGCACTGCTTTTTTTTTTTAATTCCATGAATCCAGATATTTGAGGATACAAATTTTTCATTGTTGTTCTTCCCAACTCCTGAACTTTTTTTTAAGTTTATTTATTTATTTTGGAAGAAGGAGAGACTCAGAGAGCACAAGTAGGGGAGAGGCAGGGAGGGGAGAGAGAGAGAGAGAGAGAGAGAGAATCCCAAGCAGGCTCTGTGCTCAGAGCCTGATGCAGGTCTCAATCCCATGACCCTAGGAGCATAACCTGAACCAAAATCAAGAGTCAGATGTTCAACCGACGGAGCCACCCAGGCACCCCTACAACTGATATTTTTAATCTAAGTACAGATTTTATACTGCTCCCTATTGAAAGTGATTTGGGGGCTTTGGTCCAACATTCATCCTGTAATTCTGACTCTTGAATTCTGTCATGAATCAGTGAGCACTGTGAGGCAGGCACTGTAATAAATGCTTGGGGAAAAGATAATGTTTAAACAATGATTCCTGCCCTCTGAGAGCTTACAGAGCAGTTGAGGAGATAAAACATAACTGTTGAGGCCTTTATATGATGATGAAAGAAAACAGAGATTAATGTGAAACTTTAGGACAAACACTATGAATAGAACTTTCTGCAAGGATAGAAATGTTCTGCACTGACCAATGTGGTAGCCAATAGCCACAAGTACCTATTAGGCACTTGAAATGTAGCTACTGTGACTGGGGAATTAAATTTTTAATTGTATTTACTTTTATTTATTCAAACTTAAATTACCACATGTGGCTACCTTATTGGACATCACAGCTCTAAAAGTAAATATTTCCTTGATTGGCCTGGTGTGGGGAGTGGGTGGGGAAGATTCCCTCCTGTGGCAACCCTACAGCTCTCCTCCTTTGGCTCCCAGAGGAGGATAGGAGCTATTGGCTATGAACACACTCTGGCACGTAGTTGTGCCTGGTACACTGGACATATTGTAGTGATACTGTTGAAACAAGATGTGTCTGGGCCACCTGGCAGAAGGAAGCTCCAATATGCCCTGTTGTGGGCAAACTTAGACCCCAATTTCTGGGTCAGGCACAACACACAAAGGCAATTGATAAGAAGGTGTTATGGGGGCTGCAAAAGAATCAGATTTTCCTCCTTAACCCAATGGTCAATGCAACATTCACTGTTTTTCTCCACAGCTACAAAACAAGCTCACAATAGTGTCCATCTCCTTCCACCCTTTCCATGGGGTCTCTTTGCTCCCACACTGATGCTGCAGACACAGGCTTCTGTCTGGGGCCCATCCTGAGAATTCTCCTTAGGGCCCTAGAACCTCACTGCTGGGTCAACGCTGAGGTAGGAATGAAGGCTCTCTTTTGCCTGCAGAATGAACTGTACTTCCTTCCCCCACGCCACCCTTTAGAGCTGGGAGCATCTTAGGGAGAGAGAAGCAGAGGGGGTTCCTATGAGATTTCCCCCGGGAGCTCGGGGAGTCATGTCAGCTGGGACGCCAAATCACAAGAACCAGTACCCCCAGTCCCCGAGAAGAAAGCCTTAAGAGAGAACCTCTGGGAGCTGAAGCTGAGCCCAGGTTCACAGTGGCCCCCATGCTGAGTCAGGAGTAGAGCTGTGAACAATGGCCCCAGAGGATATTAGAGGAGAGAAGTCACACATGAGGAAGCCTGGGGCACCATAACAGGCACAGTGGAAGATGGCTAACAAAGAAACTGCAATTTGAATGATAAATTCCCTCCATAAAGGGAAGGAATATTAAGAGTTGGGAGACTCAAGCCAACGTGGAATGGCTGGCCAGATGACTCGGAGCAAGGCCCCACCTCCCTCAGTTTCCTCATTTGTAACAGGGAACTGACTCTTAACCCATCCAAAAGGGGTGTTGTGAGTTAAGTAAGATGTGCTATGTGGTGCCTGCCACATTATCATTTCTTACCCCACCCCACCCTCATCCGGATTGCCCATCTCTGAGAACTAGCCTACACAGCACCAAGAAAGTCCATTCGAGCTAAGGAAAAGCTTCCTGACTCCAGCCACGGTCAGAGAGGAGCAGGAGAGGAGAGTGAACCTCTACCAGGGGTCCTGGGATGTCTGGGGCTGGGAATGGAAGAGTCTCTGTATAGGAACACTCAGCCTCTTGCCCTCTCTTCCTTGGGGTCGCTTGGCACATTAAGGAAAGTACCACACCTCTGCCACCCCCAACCTCTACCTCTCATGTGATTCATAAATAGGAGGTGCCAAAGTTTCTGGGAGCCTGGCTCACCCACCCAAAGCCAGAAGAACATACAACTTCTTTCCTTCAGTTTCAGGACCCCTCCCCTTCATATCCGCGAATGACTTAGACACACATCTCCCTTCTCTGTGGATTTCATCTGCCATCCATCCCCTCAGCTCCCCATCCCTCCTACCTTTTCTCCATCCCTGCTTCTCTTCTGTTCTTCCCTTGGAGTCCAGCATCCTGCCTTCACGGAGGACTTCAAGGCTGAGGGGACATGCAGAGGATGTGTGTGTATGTCTGTGTCCACTGGGGGCACAAATGGGCTTCAGGAGCTCAGGTGACCCACTGTAACTGCACTCCAGCCTACCCCTGCCACTCCACGCGGGGTGCCCAGAGGCCTGCATTAGCAGCGCCTCCACCCCTCCCTGGGGGAAATGGAGTCACCACCACTCTTCATGGGCAGCTGGGGGGGCCCCCTTCGCCATCACTCCACCACTTCCCCTGCTCTGCTCAGGCCCCATGCCCAGCCCTGAGGTTTGGAGAGCCTAGTAAGTGCCCTATCAACATGTTAATCAAATTACTTAGGAGCTAAAATTGACGCTGTTCATTAATTATACAAGATTATGCTAATTGTGCATGCAAATGCATGCCGGGGAACAGAAGGTGTTCAGGCGCATGGTGGGCCATTAGCATAGAGGATGGGGTGCGGGTGCATTGGCATGCTAATGTATGCGCCCCAGCTATTTATAGTCCCCCAGCCCATCTGCGCTGCAGCCACCTCTGCCCCAAGTAGAGATCATGGTGGGGAGACCTCGCCCAGGCCGGCAAGTGGCTATGACCCTGGGGACACTTGGCTTTGGCTGCTGCCCCAGGCCAAGATCAGGAAGTACTTCGGGCCACCCCAACCGGTGCCTGGATTATCACACCAACCTCCCCCCTTACCATCCCTTTTCTAGCCTAGACCCTTCAGTGCCCACTTCCCTGGAGGCAAAAATCTTTCCAAACGACACAGCCAGTAAGGCACCCTCTGCTGACTCCCCATCACCCACAGGGTCCAGTCCCACGGGGTTTGGGGCCACACCCCCAGGCCCCAGTCCAAAACTCTCCTCCTGCATCTTGTCAGGTACCACTGGGAAAGTGTGCCCTACACGCCCCCTGTCCCTTGGCAGAGCTGTTTGAGCCTCTTACGCCTCATCCAGGGAAAATGCCTCTGGTCTTTCAAGGCCCCAAATGCCCAAGATCAAATGCGACTTCTAGGACCCCTTCCAGAGTGAATGCTGCAGTTACACTGGACGAGTTTCCAACTTGTCCCCCACTAGCTTATGGGTTATACTTTAGGTTTCCCTCTTTCCTGCTGGATTGTCATTTCCGGAAGGCTTTATTTACCCCTTGACTGTACTGCCTGACACATGTAACGTGTTTAATGCATCTTCTTGAATGGGTTTATTGAGTGAAGGAGGGAATGAATGGTCCAGGCTTCTGTATCCTCCTCTGTCCTGAAGCGGAGGGCAGCTGACAATGAAAATGGTGGAGAGCACAGCCCAGAAGAGACCTGTTTCTTCTGAGGCTCATGAGCTCAAAGGCAAGCCCTTTGGAGTCAAAATTAGCAGAGAATTCCTCCCCACCACAATTCCCCATTCCCGGCTGTAAAGCCAGCTTGGGACTTAGAAATATATGTATCTAGTTTTATTCTCCACTTTGCTCCCAGTCTGCTTTCTTTCCCATGGTATTCACAGGACACTTGTTTTGAACACCCTGTCCCAACTCATGTTGGGACATTCACATCACTTTCTCTTTTTTTTTTTTTTAATTTTTAATGTTTTTTATTTATTTTTGAGAGACAGAGAGAGACAGTGCGAGCGGAGGAGGGTCAGAGAGAGAGGGAGACACAGAGTCTGAAGCAGGCTCCAGGCTCTGAGCTGTGAGCACAGAGCCCACCGCAGGGCTCAAACCCACGAACCGTGAGATCATGACCTGAGTCAAAGTCGGACCCTTAACTGACTGAGCCACCCAGGTGCCCCTTACTTTCTCTTTCTTGATCTGTATGGTCCAATATAGTTGGTAGCCATGAGCCACATGTGACTATCTCAGTTTAAATTAAAAATGATGGGCACGTGGATGGCTCAGTTGGTTAAGCATCCGGCTTCGGCTGAAATCATGATCTCATGGTTTGTGGGTTCTGAGCCCCATGTTGGGCTCTGTGCGGACAGCTCAGAGCCTAGGGCCTGCTTCTGATTCTGTGTCTCCCTCTCTCTCTGCCCCTCTCCTGCTCGTGCTCTGTCTCTTTCTCTCTCTCAAAAATAAATGAACAGTAAGGAGAAAAATGAAACAATGGAGCGCCTGGCTGGCTCAGTCGGCAGAGCATGGGACTCTTGATCTCAGGGTTATGAGTTTGAGTCCCACATTGGGTTATAGAGATTACTTAAAATAAAAAATAATACTTTACTATTATTATTGCTAAAGTAATACTTACTTTTCATAATCATATTACTTTAAAATAAATAAATAATAAACTAAAATGAAGCAAAATTGAAAGCAGTTTCTCAGTCACCCTAGCCACAAGTCAAGTGCTCAATGGCCACATGTGGCTAGTGGATATCATTTTGGGAAAAGCTCTCTCGGGCAGAAGTAGTAATCTGGACATTCGTTCCCTGGCTCCTGACAGTCCTGTAGTTGCAAGCGCCCTGGGGCTCAGTCTTGCTCTTTGAATTACTATCAGAACATAGTTTCTGCTCTCCGTGAGCCTCTCGTGGGATGTCGGGAGGGGAAAGGTGGTGCAAAGCCAGGCGAGCTGGTTTCCTCGGGTGGGATTCCTAGAAGCAGAACTGGAGATGGGGATGCTGTGAAAGGGGTTTATTGGAGGAGAGCTCTAAGAAGAAAAGGAGGGGAAGAGCGTCCACTGGAGAGGCTGAGCAAGCACACAGTCCCAGCTGGAGTCTGGCACAAGCCTGAGCCTTCAGGGAGTTCTGGAACAGGAAAAGCACAAGGAGTTGGCCCTCCACGGGCTGTCACTTTGTCTTTCGCCGTGGGCTGCTGGTGGGAACATATGCTTCTGGCTGACGATAATCGAGGCTAGAGGGACAGCCGTGAGCCCTTTAACAGCCAACGCTCACAGCGGCCAGGGGGTGGGGAATCCAGCAGGCGGCAGCCCACCCCATGGTACCTGGACACTGTCTTCTGCCGAGTGGTTCCATCCGCTCTGCTTTCCACCCGTTGAGAGCCCAAAGTGGACTCACATCCATCACCTCCACATTTTCCTTTATCAGTTGTATCTCTTCTGAGTAAAGCACGGAATAAAGTGCCAGGAAGCTTTCCTTCTGCAATAGTGTCACCCCTGAGAAGTTATGCATAAGTCAGATGTTTGCACTGGAGCCACATTCAACCCTACTTTTGCTTCCTTGCTACGGAATATTCCATTGACAAGGAGGGTTTGTTTTCAGTTCATCTCGAGTTTTTACAGGGAGGAATAAGGAGCATTTATAGAAATGGTTAGGAAGGCTAAACTATGTTTAGGATGTGCTAAGGTAGGTGTTTGAGTGAACTGCTCTTAGCTTTCTTTTTTTTTTTTTTTAATGTTTATTCATTTCTGAGAGAGAGAGACCGAGATACAGAATCCGAAGCAGGCTCCAGGCTCAGAGCTGTCAGCACAGAGCCCTATGCAGGGCTCGAACTCACAAACTGTGAGATCATGACTTGAGCTGAAGTCAGAAGCTTAACTGACTGAGCCATCCAGGTGCCCCATCTTAGCTTTCATTTAAATCATAAGCACCGAGTCATGATGCATCACTGCTACTCTTTAATCGCCTGGTTAGCTGGTTGACCACTGTTCACAGCTCTTCTTCAGATTTTTCATTAAACTTAAAAAAAAAAAGCTATTAAAAATTTTTTAGAGAGAAAGAGCACATGCGAGCATGGGCAGAGAGGCAGAGAGAGAGAGAGAGAGAGAGAGAGAGAGAGAGAGAGAGAAGAGAATCTCAAGCAGGTTCCACTCTCAGTGTGGAGCCTAATGAGGGGATCAATCCCATGACCCTGGGATCATGACCTGAGTTGAAATCAAGAGTCGGATGCTCAACTGACTGACCTGCCCAGGGCACCCCTTATTAAACTTTCCATGGGAGAATGGTGAACATCTAGGCAGAATAGAATAATGAACCACGAGTACCCTTCACTGAGTTTCAACAATGATCAACTCCTGGCCCATCTTGTACAACTGGTCTTTAATCCTGAAAATCTTGTCAGACTAAGAGCAATGGTCACAACAGCCAAAGGCCCCAAACTAGGAGCAAGGGGACCCAAGTTTCCTTTGCAACCTTGATGAATGTGTAACCTTGAGGAAATCCCAATGGAATGACTTGACGTGTCCCTGTGACAACCTGCCTCTCAAGGCTGCTTTCAAAGGAGGTTAATCACCAGCCTCATGGCTGGGGCAAGGTTGGACTACAAGAGCCCCGGTTAGAGGACATTTTCCATGACTCCTGTCCATATCAGTGGTTCATAAAGTCCTGAGCTCATATCCAGACTTTGGCATTCGCTGTGACTTTGTGGTTTATTCTTGCTTATCCTTAGTTTTCTCATCTGTAAAGTGGGAATGATGGCATACCTACCCCACCTCAGGGTTATGAGGGGATTAAACAGGGTCGGGATGAGCTCAGCAGACTTCCAGGTTCTTGCTGAGTGCTTGGTAAGTTATAACTGGGTCACTTTGCACACTTTTGGGGGGGCATAGTTTTGTGTTTTATTTGTAACTCATGCTTTTATTTAATTTTTCATACCATAATTCTAACAGCAGGTCCTGGGACTTCACCTTTCTCTTGCTTCTCTTCCTGTGAGGCCCAGATAAGATGTGCCCTCTTTGAGCCTCATGCCACAGTGGGGATGGCTCTGGGCACAGGTCCTGCCCTGACCCAGGGAGTGTCCTAAAATGTTCACCTTCCTTGGGGACTCACATCAGCCAGGGCTGTGGGTGTGGCCTGGTCTTGCTTCCCTTTGCCTTTGGCCAGTCAGGGAAAGGGGGACCCCCCCCAGGCTTACTTCCCAACACATGGTTGGGGTGCTGCTCAGAATATGCCCTCCTCCAAACTTACCCATGCCTGGGTGGTGGGTGCCTCCCTGGTGACAAGCAACCTCTCAACAAAGTGCACAGCCCATCCTGCCTCAGGTCCCTGTAGGATGTCCCGGGTCCCAGAATTTGGTCTTCATTTACCCAGACCCCTGCCACTTTCTTTCCAGGGAAGGGGGAAGGGAGAAGAAATGGGGTATGTAGAAAATACTGGAATACAATTGCCAAGTTAGCTACAAAGCTAGTTAATATCCACAGGACAATACAATTAGAGACTTTAGGGCTATTTCTTTACCAAACAGAAATTATTTACTTCTCCCATAAAATCATTTGCATCTTATCAGTTTCCTGCAAATTATCACCACCTTTACAGAGCCCCAATCAATAGCAAATATGACTCAAAGTGACCTTCCCCTAGAAAATCAGATAACTCTTAGACAGCTTTGTTGACATAGTAGCCTGGAGCAGCATAAATATAATGCAAGTCACATATGTAACTTTAAATTTTCTAGTAGCCTCATTTAAAAAAACAAAGAAGAAACTGGTAACATTAATTGTAGCAATATATCTTATTTAACCCAATATATCTAAAATATTATTTCAACATGTAATAAATACAAAAATATTAATAATCAGCTATTTTACATTCTGGATTTTTTTTTAATTTTTTAAATGTTTATTTATTTTTGAGAAAGAGCATGAGCCGGAGAGTGGCAGAGAGAGAGGAAGACACAGAATCCAAAGCAGGCTCCAGGCTCTGAGCTGTCAGCACAGAGCCCCATGCAGGGCTCGAACTCATAAACCACAAGATTGACCTGAGCTGAAGTCAGCCGCTCAGCCGACTGAGCCATTCGGGCGCCCTATTCGGGTTTTTTTTTCTTTTTTTCTAAATTAGTCATTAAAATTCAGTGTGTATCTTAAAAACATCTCAATTCAAACCACATTTCAAGTGCTCAATGCCAATTAGGGCTAGCGGCTGCCCTGTTGGTTAGTACGGCACAGCAGCAGTGCCTCTCAAATTTTAGGAGGCCTCAATCACCTGGAAGGCTGGGCCCCACCTGAAGAGTTTCAGTGGGTCAAAGGTGGGCCTTGAGATTCTGTATTTCTAGCAAGTTCCCAGGTGAGGTTGCTGCTGCTAGTCCCAGAGGCACACTTTGAAAACCACTTTGAAAGGTCCCATGGTCATCATTTTGCCTTATTTTCAAGTTATGGGTAAATTTTTTTAAATGTTTTAATGTTTATTTATTTTTGAGAGACAGACAGACAGACAGACAGAGCATGCTCAGGGGAAGGGCAGAGAGAGAGGGAGACACAGAATCTGAAGACAGGCTCCAGGCTCTTGAGCTGTCAGCATGGAGCCCAGCCCGGCACGGGGCTTGAACCCACAAACCATGAGATCATGACCTGAGCCAAAGCCGGACTCTTAACTTACTGAGCCACGCAGGTGCCCCAAGTTATGGGTAATTTTTCTTAACACCCCTGAGGCTGGAGCGGCGTTAGGGGGTGCAATGTGGTAGCAGCAAATGTGTTTGCTTTGGCTCAGCCCTGGCTGGCTGGGAGCAGCCTCACGGACTACCACTGGCAGTGGGTGAGATTCAGCAGCTCTACCGTCGCTGGCGTTGACTGTGCAGCTCTGAGCTAGAAGTTCAGGGGGAGGGGAAAAGAGACTGACCCTTAGCACCCCCAGGGAGGGCCCAGGGCTTGTGTGGCCACTTCCCTCAACAGGACTCTGCAGGTGATGCCAACGAGGCTTAAAGATAGAGAAGCTCTGGGGCTCTGAGGGAGGGGCAGCCCCAGAAAAGACTGGCCAGACAGGGAGTGGGGACAAAAAGGTCCGGAAGTAAGTTATACTGGAAAGAGAAAGGATGGGAAGACGTGCTGAGGGAGGACTGTGGAAGGGCTGAGGGGGCTCCTTGAGGAGGCAGAGGGGACGGGACCCTGCAGGAAGCAGCAGTGAGGCCTTGGGAGGTCAGAAATCAAGGATGTCCCAGAGGCTGTCCCTGGATGTGCGTCAGCAGCCATCAGTTGCTACTCTCCTGGTCCTCCTGGTGGATGGAGATGGATGTTAGAGATGCAGGATCCACCCCAGGCCACAAAGTGAGTCAGCGCCTGGGCCAGAGCCCACCTCTCTGGCCCTATTTCAAGAATCCTTCCTCTAGGTGCGCCTTGGGGGCACAGTTAAAACGTCCAATGCCTGCTCTTGGCTCAGGTCATGATCTCACAGTTTTTGGGTTCAAGCTCCGCATCGGGCTCTGCACTAATGAGCCTGCTTAGGATTCTGTTTCCTTCTCTCTGCTCCTCCACCACTCGTTCGTTCTCTCTCTCTCTCTCTCTCTCTCTCTCTCTCTCTCTCTCTCTCAAGTAAATAAACTTGAAAATAAAATAAAATAGGGGTTCCTGGGTGGCTCAGTCATTTGAGCGTGTGACTTCGGCACAGGTCTTGATCTCACCACTCATGGGTTCGAGCCCCGCATCCAGCTCTGTGCTGACAGCTCAGAGCCTGGAGCCTGCTTCAGATTCTGTGTCTCCCCCTCTCTCTGCCCCTCCCATGCTCGTGCTCTGTCTCTGTTTCGCAATAAATAAGTGTTAAAATTTTTTAAAGAAATATTTAAAAATTAAATAAAATAACCCTCTGGATTCTATAGGTTTGGGAGCAGGGTTGGGTGCAGCAGGTAAGTAAGGGAAGTGCATGTCCCCTCTGGGACCTCCCACACCTGCTCCATCAGAGATATCCAAGGGTGAGCACTCACCTCTTCAGCACAGGGACTCTTCCTATCCTGGTGTTTGCCCTCCTCCTTCTAGCACCTTGTAAAGAACTGAACAAGTGGATATGGAATTTAAAAGAAGTGATCTGCACCATGTGTGAGGAGGCGTCTATGCTTTATGTCATGGAAATGTGGGGTGCGTATAGGGTGATTATAGGGGTTTCTGCACAATGGGGTTTCTCGTAGGGATATAGGGAACCATTACCATGGCAGATAATGTGAGGTCCATGGAGTGTCTTTACTGTGCAGATATGCCACTTAGGAGCATTGGGGGTGACCTAATGAGGTATATGGGGCATCTACACTGAGGTGACTACTGTTTGGGGCATATAAGCTGTGTGCACTGCATGTATCCTGTAGAGGTGAATGTGGGGTGTATACATGGTGGGTGTGCACTGTTGGGGGTCATAGGCGGTATCTGCACCTCAGAATGCTCTGCAGGGGCATACAGAAGGTCTACACTCCATGAGACTACTTGGGGAGGTATTCACTGTGGATGGAAATGTGTGCTGATGTAATGGCCTAATGAAAGGGAAATGAAGGGGTTCCCGAAGGGTATTCACTGGGTGGGGGAATGTGACAGGTGGTAAGGTGTCAGGGGTGTGGACAGAGGCAAGGCCTGGAGGTGGGTACGTCTCCAGGTAAATGGTGCCAAGCCCCAAGGGGCTTCCCCTTGGGACACCTGTGTTCCAGAGGCGATGCCCACCCCTACCAGTACTTGGGGAACTCCTCTTTGGGAACTAGTTCTTAGAACCTATAATAAATCTTCTCTGAATGTGAAGCTCATGCTTTGGAGTTGGAGCCAACTCTAAGGACTTAAGTGGATATTCAGATTTGGGGTTCAAAACCAGGGGTTTGGGTGGTACAATAAGGCAGCGCACTGACAGAACGCATGGAAAGGCCCAGGAGGCGGGCTACATGCCAGGAGCCCAACCCCCGCAGACATTAGCCCTGCAAGCTGTGGTTTGTGAAGGGCATCTCCCCGGATGCCCACAGGATCTTGTACGGGCTAGGGCAGACATCGAAATCACCCTGAATCCACTAAGAGCACCAATCCAGAGCATTATCCTTGATTACCTCACTGGTGGGTGGCAAAGCTGAGGCCCCACCATCCTAGCCAACTGCCTGGAAGGACCAGAGGACCAACTTCCCATGTATTTGTCTAAAAATCAGTCCCGTGAATGCATACACTGTGCTTTTTTTTCCAACTGCTGTACATGAAAAGGCAGGTATTCATTGAGTACCTGTACGGCAGGTCTGACAGCTGCACTGTGATGTGTGATGGGTATAGGCTCTGTCCGATGAGGTTTTTGCTCCGTGTGTAACAGATGTAGAACATGTGCAAGGGAGATCTGTTTGGGGGAGGTGTTCTGTGGCAGGGAGTCTGCTACGTGTGAGCGAGATCTGTGTGCAAGAGAGATTTGCTGGAGGGGGTCGTCTGCTCTTCCTATATATGATGACTGTACAGCATTTGCAATGACTGTAATCATATACAATACAAAGTGGTATGTTAATATGCACTCCCGTATTCTTTCTGTGCACCTACTTATTCAGGATGGGCATATACTGCGCATGAAGGGTATAGGAGTAGTGTATCATATGTGTATGATGACTGCAGGCTGCATATGAATATGTATTGTATATGCTCTGTGAAAGATGCCCTCAGTGTAGTGGGGATACACTGTGTGTGACAGCCATATTTTTTAATAGTATATAAAGCACATACAGTATATATAATAGATGTATTATCATGAGTATATGTTGTGTGCGTGACAGTGTACTCGGGAGGAGGGATGTGCTGTGCGATGTGCATGCACTGTTACGTGTGATGTACATATGGTATGACAAATATACATGGTGTGGGATAAGTTTACAGGTAAGTGTGGGTACATACGCATGTGGATATGCATTGTGGAGTGGGTATAATTCATGACTGACGGGTCTACAGCACGTATATAATGGACATATTTGGATGGGCGTGATGAGTACTTTGTGGGATAAGTACGCACTGTGTCACCCTACACTGGGGGCGGGGGGTGGATAGCCCTTGTTGTGAATTAGTTGCTGGGAAGGGTCTACTTGGTACGCATCAGGCACTCTACATATGCAGCTTGTGGTGGGAATAGGGGGTGTGTGCCTTGTGTGAGCAGAGAGGGGTCACTCTCCCTCCCTCCAATGGAAGGGAACAGTTGGATCTTCCTCCATATCCAGACCCCCCTACCTCAGCCCTTGAGCCCACCTACCACACTGTTTCAGGTTCTTCCTCAAGTTCTTCCTCAAGTGCAACCAGAACTGCCTAAAGAATGCAGGGAATCCCCGAGACATGCGTCGCTTCCAGGTGGGTCCCGGAGAGGGGTCCCCTTGCATCCGTTTCCCAATGGGGTGGGTGGGGAAGGCTGTGGTCCTGCCATCCTGGAAAAAGCCCCCAGGCAGATCTCTGCCCAGCCCTGTGCTTCAGGGGGTCGGGTGCCTGCTGGGGGTGGGGCAGCTCCATCTCAACTTATGCTGGCTGCCAAGGGAGGCTTCATTAGAGTCCCACTTAAGGAGATGCTAATTGTGACATTTTTACATGATTAACGACCCAGCTAATTTGCATAGCGTGAAGCAGGGAGCAGCTGCCCTCAGTACATCCCCAACCTGCACACCCCTCTCAGTGAAGGGTGGGAGGGAGAGGAGGCAGCCCCAATCTCCTCCCAAGGGTAGGGGCTCCTGCTGATGGCTTCTTAGGTTGATGCTGTCTCCCCACCACCCCTCGCCCCAGTCGAAACTCCTCACTGCCTCTAGCCTAAGACACATTCCTGCCTTGGAGCTCCAGGGATACAGCCTGGGGTGCGGGTCTGTGTGAGAACAGTAGGCACTCTGCCCAAGGAGTCGGAGCTTCTTTCAGCGCTCTGGATTTTTCTGGTTCCTGGGGTTCACCTCCCGGGGCAGCCAGAGATTGTGTCTGGGAGCATCGCTTGACCCAGCTGCCTCCCCCTTCCACCATTTCAGCCCTGGGGGAAGCGCTTTCCCATGGCCAGTGACTCTGAGTTCCAGCATCCAGCAGCCACCCTCACCAAGTTGCTGGTCCCCACGACAGTCCCCCCCCCAAAGTCCCCCAGGGCCTCAACCAGGCTGGCCTCTGGCTCTCCTCACAGGTGGTCGTGTCCACAACAGTGAGTGTGGACGGTCACGTGCTGGCCGTGTCTGACAATATGTTTGTGCACAACAACTCCAAGCATGGTCGCAGGGCGCGCCGCCTGGACCCCTCTGAAGGTCAGGACCCCCCCCCCCCCCAGCACCCGCTGCCACGGGTCCAGCCAGTCCCCAACCCCCACCTTGGTGCAGGTCCCTGACCTGGCTCCTCACCTGCCTCCCAGCTGCCACCCCCTGTATCAAGGCCATCAGCCCCGGGGAGGGCTGGACCACAGGAGGCGCCACCGTCATTGTCATCGGCGACAACTTCTTCGATGGATTGCAGGTCGTGTTCGGGAACGTGCTCGTGTGGAGCGAGGTGGGCCACCCCCTCCAGTCTCCCTCCGGGTCTTGCGGCTGGGCCCTCCCCTCGCCCTGGGCTGGAACCCGCAAGCCTCCCCTCTCCCCTCGCAGCTCATCACGCCCCACGCCATACGGGTTCAGACGCCCCCACGGCACATTCCCGGGGTGGTGGAGGTGACTCTGTCCTACAAGTCCAAGCAATTTTGCAAGGGAGCCCCCGGCAGGTTTGTCTACACAGGTAAGGAGTCGGGGGGCGGGGGGGAGGTTGCTGGTGGGGATAGAGAGGCTGGAAGGAGCTCCACCGCCGGGGGTCCGGTGCCCCCTGGTCCAGGTTAGCCAATACCTGCGGTGTGGCCACGCCCCCTTAGCCACTGCTCAGTCTCTTCCCCACCTAAACTGCTTGACGGCTCATAAGCCGCCTTTGGTCTTTTGCCGAGCTTCAGTTTCCCTCTTTGGTCTCGGTCCCCTCAGTCCCCTCCCAGGCCCGGGGTCTCAGCCCTTTCGGGACATTCTCCTTGCCTAGGGCCTCCTTGCCAGGGCGCTCCTCCCCCCTCCCTGACAGACAGACTGGACACACACACACACACACACACACACACACACACACGCACGCATTCCCGAGGTCTAGAATATCTCCAGCGGCATGTCCCCAAAGGTGCCCAAAATAGGCTCTATGCTCCCTAACCTTCCCTGGGTTCTCTTGGTTCCCCAAGCCACCTCAGTCTTCACTCCACATGGGCATAAGCAGGTGCAAGGAAGCAAGGGCAGAGAAGTTAACAGAAGACAGGAATGTAGAATCCCCCCTCGACTTACTTAATTACCCACCAGCACCCTCTCCACCTTGATCCTCCTGCCCTCTCCCAGCCACCCACTTCTCCCCATCCTCCTCCCCGCAGATAAATCCCCTAACCCTTCCCAGTACCGGACACTCGGACACTCGGTAGCTAGGTAGCGCTACTTACCGTCAGGGAGGTACAGTCTTAAGTGGGGAGGGGTGGCCCTAGCAGTGAACAAAGTGTGAGGTTCGTGGAGTTACACGCGGAGGGTGGGGGTGGGGGGACCTCTAAGAGGGAGTGTGGGCTTAACTGGACCAGGCTGAGACTGAAGGGGTGAATAGGGAGGTAGAGATGGGGAAGGAAAGGCAGTCCTGGAGAAGAAATGGCAAATGCAAAGACCTGGGAATGAGTGCTTTACACTCTGGGAGGAAACGAAAGGAAATTCACTAAATCTGGAGTTGGAGGTGAAGAAAGTGGGTAGGGCCTTGAGGCTGGTGAGTTGGTCCTGGCCAGGCCAGGAGGAGGAGAGGACGAGGTCCTGGGGGAGCCTAGGTAGGAGTCTGCTGCCTCCTCTGCAGGGCCCTGGATGTGGGCCAGTCCCTTACCCCGGGCACACGCAGACTTTAATGGTCAGATGCTGCTGAGAGTCCACCTGAGCTGTGATAAATGGAGATTGCTGGAGTTTTTTCAATTTTTGTAATTAATATGTTACTCCTAATAATGGAGACAGAAAACTCTCCCTCTAGTCCTGCCCCCAGGACTGTAGAAGCTATTACGTACATACAGTTGCCTTTTTTCGAATCACAGATGGGATGGTATAGTGCTGGTGTGTTAATGCCAGCACCTGGCACAGGGCCCAGCTCAGTAAATATTTGTTGAATGAATGAGCAAAGGAAGGAAGTGAGGAAACTCAGCCGACCCGTGTGCCGGGAGTTTTCCAAGGAAATGGTTTGGGCCGGGCTTGGTGGAGGGGGTCTGCAGCGAGGCTCCCCGACTGGTTGCTGGCGGGCTTGGTCCTGCGGCGGCGCTGGGAGGGGGTCCTCCAAACGCCGCCCCTCTCCCCAGCCCTGAATGAGCCCACCATTGACTACGGATTCCAGAGGCTACAGAAAGCCATCCCCAGACACCCCGGAGATCCCGAGAGGCTGCCCAAGGTACTCAGCGGGGCGCAGCAGACCCGGGGCCAGCGTGTCCTGTGGCCCTGGGGGCGGGAGTGGGCGGGCGGAGGGGACACCCCGCCCCTCCGCCACCCCTCGGGGCTGTCCCTCCGTCTTGCTGTCTGCTCCCCCGCCCCCAGGAGGTGCTGTTGAAGCGGGCGGCCGATTTGGCGGAGGCCCTGTACGGAGTGCCCAGCAGTAACCAGGTATGGCGCCTCCGCCCGCCTCCTCGCGCCGCCAGGCCGGGGACTGTCCCCCTCCTGGTGCCTGCGGCTGCCCCGGCCGTGCCCCGCTCTTGTCTTCGCAGGAGCTCCTCCTGAAACGCGCGGCGGACGTGGCCGAGGCTCTGTACAGCGCCCCCCGCGCGCCCGCGCCGCTCGGACCCCTGGCCCCGAGCCACCCACACCCCGCCGTCGTGGGCATCAACGCCTTCAGCAGCCCACTGGCCATCGCCGTCGGGGACGCCACGCCGGGCCCGGAGCCGGGTGCGTCCCGCCG
>NC_043711.1:78052103-78062274 GCF_006229205.1 Suricata suricatta | reverse complement strand
CCCTGACCGCCCTCTCTCGCAGGCTACGCGCGCAGCTGCAGCAGCGCGTCCCCGCGCGGGTTCGCGCCCAGCCCTGGCTCGCAGCAGAGCAGCTACGGGAGCGGCCTCGGCTCAGGCCTCGGCAGCTACGGGGCACCAGGCGTGGCTGGCCTCGGCGTGCCCGGGTCCCCTAGCTTCCTCAATGGCTCCACGGCCACCTCCCCCTTCGCCAGTGAGTGTTCCCTGCCCGGGGAGCTGCATGGGGCTCAGCCCTGCCCCCTCCCAGCCCTAGCGGGGTGGGGGGCTTCCGGCGACTGTCTCACCACGGTCCACCCTTGGCCTTGCCCTTGTGAGCCAAGCCAGCCGTTTCTGCGTGTGACCTGCTTCTGCTGTGGGACGCCTGCCCCTCGAGCCCACCCCTTGGCTGCACATCCCAGGCCCTGGGGCCGGGGCAGTTCTCGCACCTTTATTCCTTTCGGATTCCAGTTGCACACATCGCTTCTAGCCCTCCCCTCCTCTTGAAGGGACTTTACCGGGGCGGGGAGGGGGGTGTGGTACTGACATCCAGATGAAACCCGGGGGACGGACCGCCGCTTTTCCATCTTATCCCGCGATTTTGGGAGGAGGCTGGCGCCCCCTGCCGGAGATCCTCGGGAACTAATGGCTCAACCAAAATGGGCTTCTAGCCGTCTGTCCCCCGTGGTCTAAGATACAGGGGTCAGAGGAGGGAAGTTGTGGTTCCCTGCAATCCCGTTGGGAAGAACAGGTGAATCGTGTGGTCAGACGGATACAGGGTTTGAAATCCCAAATCAGGAACTCTCTGACATTCAACAGGTTACTTCATTTCTTTCAACTTACTTCCTCTCTGTAAAATGGGATCAGTATCGCCCCTGCCTAGGGTCTGTTCTCAGATCCGAATGTGCCACGTGCATAATGTGCCCAGACACAATTTAGAAAGAGTGTATGATTTCCCATCCTGGGTACTGGTCTTTCGGGCTGTGAGTTTGAGCCTGACTCTCCTGGTGGCCTGGGCTCAGCTTCTGGGACCCGAAGCCCTGTGTGTGTGTGTTTACACATGGCATGAACCTCTGCTGTCCCTACTAAGACCCCTGTCTCTCCCGGCCCTCTGCTCAGGCCAGGCTCCACCTCTCCCACTTCCTTCAGATCTGCGACAGTATTCTTACAAACTCTCTGGGTGCCCTTTGAATTTTAGATTGGTGGAATCCGGAGCACCTGCCCTTCCTCTCCACTATACTTACAGTTCAGTCAGCAGTGGGGAACACACAGCCCCCATGGGCAGAAGCCACCCCATAGGGGGTTCCCCCCATTCAGCCAGAAGATGAAGAATTCTAGAGCCGCTTAACCCCTGCTTCCAGTATTAGCTCGGGACACCCTGGACTTGCCTAAGGGTGGGTCCCATCTCGTGACCAATGCTAACCCATGTCCCCCTCCACTCCCAGTGGCATGTGGCACAGCTCTGGGGGGTATCATTCTCATTGGGTTTGCCAGAACATGCCTAGAATGACATCCAGAACTGTCCCAGCCAGAGGGTCTGGGGCTGCCTGCTTGGGCTCCCCCTTGGTCTTCTGCTTTGGCCACCAGCAACTCCCAGTTTGACCCACAGATCCCAGTACTACCCAAACCACAATATGTGGCTGTAAGCGCCCAGCCTTGAGAAAACGTTCGTCTCAGGCCCCCCATGGAGCTCCATGGGCCTCATCAGCCAGCAGTGAGCATTGTCTTAAGGAGATGGTGATCCCCGAAGCTGAGGACCTTTGGAACAGGGGCAGCTGTTGAAGGCATCACTTTATCAAAAGGGGAGAGGGGGTGTGCTCAGATGCCACAGGCAGCCTTCTTAAGCTATGGGCTTCTTTCAGGAAGCCCCCACCCCCACCCCACGCCAGCCACTTGGACAACACTCAAATCACAGCCTTACTGATGTTCAGAAGAGAGAGGCAGGGAGTTGGGTTCAGATGGGGATGTAGAGAAGGATACCAGCGATGAGCCCCCAGGAGAGGAGGCTGCAGAAAAGAGGGACAGGCAAAGCCTGTGTGCGGGAGGCTCCCAGGCTATTCCCGGGTGAACAGGCCTCAGCCCTGGACGGTCTGGAGGTTGAGAACCAGAAGATCCAAGGATGTGGATCTCGGTGTTTTTGTTTAAAATTTACTGGTTGGGGGAGGGGGATATAGGAGGCCCAGGCCTGAGATGACCAGGACTTGCCTTAAGTCAAAAGAGAACAAAGTGTCTCGTGGGGGCAGGAAGAGGGGTTGGTAAGGAAAACATATGTGTAGAGAAAGTCAGTTTAAACTGTGAGCTGAGTTCCTGGGCAGAGGGGCCTTGTAACAGGACCCTGTGTGTACCCCTAAACCTCATCCCTGACCACTTTCCCCAGCTCTGTTGTGAACCTTGACCTTTGTCTCTAACCTTGGTACCCCAAAGTCCATGAATGTTTCTCAGCATCTCAGAATCCCAGTGGCTTTCAGCAGGAACCCCAACCCATTCTATTCCATCTCTTCCTCATCATTCATCTTTGGGGCACTCTCAATATTTGGTTTTGTCAAGTGTGCTGGTTTTGCTTTTATTTTGACCTAGTCTGGCCCTGTCATTTACAGCCCCAAAGAAGGGGTCTCTAGAACACCCAGAGAGGCGAGTGCTAGCCCAGGACCCCAGACCTGCCTTCAGACCCTGCCCCATACTGGTCTCCCCAAGACCCTCACAGCCCCCCAGTAAGGTTTGAGCCTGGTGCCTGGGTCAGCAGCCCATGTGGGGCCCACTGCCCATGCCAGGGCCCCCAGCCGAGCTGCTCACTCTGGTGCTATCTCCCTGTTGTGTCTCCCACCGCCTTCCCTGCTGCACCTGCCCCTCCCTGCCCCGCCCCGGAGTCATGCCCTCTAGCCCCCCACTGGCCGCTGCCTCCTCCATGTCCCTCCCGGCCGCTGCCCCCACCACCAGCGTCTTCTCCTTCTCGCCTGTCAACATGATCTCCGCTGTCAAACAGAGGAGCGCCTTCGCCCCCGTGCTGCGCCCACCCAGCTCCCCGTCCCAGGCCTGCCCCAGAGCCCACGGAGAGGGGCTTCCAGGTGGGTAGTCCATGCTGTCCCACTGTGGCCTGGTGGAGCAGCAGGGGACGGGGGGGCTTCGGGGCCCACTCCATCCACATCTCACCAGAACCCCATGGTGATTGGCCAGTTTTTTCCTGGAAGGTGTAGAGAACAGAACCCTGCAGGGGTCCCGGGAGGCATCCCACTTCCTTGGGTCTCGAAGGAGGTGGTCACCACTCTGAATACTGTCAGTTGGCCACATAGCCAATGAGAAGAGTCCAATCTCAGTTGGAAAGGTCTGGAAACCACTCCTGTCAGCCCCTGGTTGAGCCCAGAACCAAGGCCCAGCACTCAGCGAGGGAGAAACCCTCCCACAGGCTGCAAGCCTTTGACCTGCACTTCCCAGTGTCCATGAGAAGGTAGCACACACCACTGTGAGAAACTGAGTCACTGGTGGGATGGGAGGGGACTAACCTTAAATACAGTTTGGCCCAGCTTCCCCTCCCCCATTTTACAAATGTAGAATTGAGACTATGTCACCGCTCGCATGTGCCATTAGTGAAGTCATCTGTCATGTATCCATCTCCTTCAAGTCCACAACCAACTTAACAATGCCTGGACCCTAACCAGTAGTATATAGTGAGTCAGGAAGAGTCACATCCCCTAGAATGAGATGACCTTTAGCATAGGCTCATTAGATAATGCTCTAGGATGATTTCAAAGGGCACAGTCATTTTTTTTTTTTGCCTTGCTCCCAAGTTTCAAATAATTTTTCTTTTTTTAAGTTTATTTTGGGAGAGAGAGCATGCACAAAGTGGGGAGGGGCAGAAAGAGGAGAGAAGAATCTCAAGCAGGCTCTGCGCTGATAGCATGGAGCCAGACTCAGGGCTCGAACTCACGAACCATGAGATCATAACCCGAGCTGAAGTCAAGAGTTGGACGCATAACCAACTGAGCCACCCATGCGCCTCTAGATGATTTTTCTTAACCTAAGTGTGTCTGGAGCTTAAAATGTGAGGGTTGGGGAGCAGAGGGCCACTGATGTCTCCTAACAGCAGAGAGAACATGGAGGCAATGGTTTAGGTAGGGGCGAGGGTGACAGAAGTGATGAGTTTTGTGGGCGTATGGAAGGAAGACCTGCTGCTGCCACGTTAGGGGTCAGTAGTCCAGGAGGCTGGCCTCTTTCCTGAGCTGGCATTCTGTCTCCTCACCTTGATGCAGGCCCTCTGCAGGAAGCAGGGCTGGGAAGAGGAGCCCAGAGTCCTTTCTTTTGATTGAGGAAGTTAGGCAAGCAGGGGTTTAGGCCTGTCTGCAGTGCTGACCCCAGGCCAGGACTAGGAGCCACCAAATCCCTCCAAGGCTCCCCATAGCTCTGTCCTCAGAAAGTGCTGATGTCCTTACATGCTGTCCTCTGCCCAGAGGCGGACAGGCAGATAAGGCTCCCAGGCCACACAGAGGTTACAGTTCTTCTCTTTGCTTACGGCAGACCAGCCTTTTGAAGATTCCGACAAGTTCCACTCTTCAGCCCGGGGGCTTCAAGGCCTGGCCTACTCCTAATCACGGTAGGTCTCTGGCTCGGTCTTTCTTCCTCTTCTGGCCCTGGATGGACTCTGTCCAAAAGACTTGAGCAAGGACTCAAGGGGACCTGGGGTCCGAGTCTCCCTCTCTAGGGCTCATCTAGACAGCTGTCAGGGCCACACAGCCTCACCCCAGTGGCCGAATCTGAACATATGGAGAGATGTGGTTTCTGGTCCCCTGGCAGCCAGCCTTTTTCCAGGACCTTCTTCTCTCCCTCTCCCCATCAGGTCTGCAGGGGTTGCCCCCACCGATCCCGGACTGGAGGTCCCTCTGGGATTCACGCTCATGTCCTGGATGGCTGCACAGACAGATGCAGAACCAGGGCTTCGGGCAGATGTCAACCCAGGGGCCGGAACAGGCCTCCCTGTGCTTCAGGCCTCCCTGTGCTTCAGGCCTCCAGCCCCACAGACTTCTCTCACCTCCCCTTCTTGGGGTCAGTTGAAGCCCTAGCACTGTGCTGATGCTTTTGGCAGGAGAGCATCCTGAGGCACTGGAATGCTGGGCCTTACTGGGTCAGTTCCTCTGGAAGAGATGGACCTTGTGCAGACCAGACCGTCAGGTGGCAGGAGCAGGGGTGGGGACTGTGGGAAAGAGGACAGCTCAGGGAGAGGTACTGTTTGTGTCTGACCCATCACAACTGGCCCAGCATCCCATCTCGGGGGCAAAGGGTGGTGCCCGGCAGCCTCAGGAGGCCTGCCCAGGCTCCCGTGGAGCTCACAATGGCTGCCTGCCCCCATGGCTGCCCCCTTTGAGGCCTGCACATTCATGCTTGCCACATTACAAATCCCACTGGGGGTTTTCAGCGTGGAGGGTGCAGAGGAGGGAGTGCCAAGCCCCCTGAATTATGGGTCTTCCTCGCAGCGGCTATCTCGTGGGCTCTGTCTGGCCCCACACGCACATGACTCTGCTGGCCTCCTAGCACCATGGAATGGGCCTAGCGACCACCAACCTCATATTCTGCTCTGCTGAGGTTGGAGAAAACAGAACAATAAACACAGATGCAGGTGGCCGCCCAACTTCTCTTGCCTGCTTCCTTGGTGTGGGTCTGCTTTTCTCAGTGGTTCTGCAGCTCTCCTGGGCCCCTCCCCCCAACCAGGCCCCTCCCCCCCAACCATGCCCCTGTGCAGCCTTCTTGAACCTTGGGCTTTTTGAACAGCCCGAGTTCAACTGAGCAACCCATGTCTGCTCTCAGCTATTGCTGGTGGGGGTGGTGGGCAGGCTAACAGACCTGAGGTGTTAGGACATGGGCTCCACCCCAAAAGCTTAGGCAAGGAGCATGGTCCGGACCTGCGAAGACTCAGTACCCCGCACTGTTTGGCCAGGACTGAGGTGCAGATTGTCAGAGGGCTTCCTGGGAATCAGAACAGAGCAACCCAAACACTGTTCAGTTGTACCCAGATCAGAAATGAGATGCATTCTGAATGGAGGGGGCAGGGCCTCATGGGGGCGGGGCAGGGTAGGGCAGCTTTTGGTCCTCAGGTTGCCTATTTGAGCAAGTCCCAACCACCCCCTTCCCCAAGCCTAGGCCCCCTTGGCTCTCCAATCTCAGAGTTTGGGAGAAGGGATAGTAAAGTGGGAAGATTCCCAGGCTCATTTACCTCTCCTAGGATGAATTCCCACCATTCCCTGAGATGTGTCCCCTAGATCCCAAAGGTCTAGCTGTCTGACGCTATCTAGATCCCAGCATCCAGCTCCAGGCCTCAGGCTTTACTCTCTTAATGGTTGTACTTCTTGGCTCTGGCCTCTGGAAAGTCTGCCCTTCCCCAGCCCATGGGGCCATGCCCTGCAATCTTCTGGACAAACACTTGCCAAAGCAGATGGGGTGCCCATGGCATTCAGAGACCTTCACTCCCTTCTCTTGTATCTTGGCCAATACCTGGGATTCATCTCATCTGGGGCCCATGACAGGGGTAGCTCTCTGGGCATCTCCATGCTCACCTGGCCTCCCCCTCCCTTCCTGCTCCCAGCCCGTGTTGCAGAACCCCAAAGCCTGCCAGCCCACCCCTGCAGTTCCAGCTGCCCCAGGCCCTCGCAGGCTGGACACCTGCAGAACTGTAATCTGCACTGGATGAGGGCGGTAGCTGGATAGTGGCCACACTCCGGTTCTCTGGTTGATGAAAATGATGTGTGTTTTCTGTCCTCAGAGATCTCAACACTGCGCTCAGGCCACCATCCAAATCAAACACTGCCCTCTCCCTCATCTGCGGAAGGCAGTTCTAAATCAATGATGCTTTTTGCCTTGGACTGAATTGTGTCCTTCCAAAATTCATACACTGAAGCCCTCCTTCCATGTGATGTATTTGTAGGTAGGGCCTTTAAGGAGGTGATTAAGGTTAAATAAAGTTATAAGAGGGGGGCCCCACCCGGATAGAACTGGGGTCCTTGTATGAAGAGGAAGAGACTCCGGAACTCTCTCTCCACCAAGTGAGGACACAATAAGGTATCCATCTATAAGCCACAAAGAGAGTCCTCACCAGGTACTAAATCAACTGACACCTTTATCTGAGACTTTGAACTTGCAGACCTATGAGAAAATATATTTGCGTTGTTTAAGCCACTCAGTCTCTGGTATTCTGTTCTGGCGGCCCCGGCTAATATAATGTTCTTTCCCACATGTCTCAGTTTGGGTTCCTCGAGAAGCAAAACCTGAGACAATTTCTCTGCTGGAGAATTCTGGAAGACAGTGTACAACATACCTCAGAGCTTTCCCACCTAAGTGGCAAAGAATCTGGGATATTGATCTGTTAGCCCTTCTGTGCAATTGCCTGAGGCCTGGTCCCAGGAGATTACCCTTCTGACTCCTCTGGCCTGTCTGCCCGCCTGCATAGAGAAAGCCACCAGTTAGGCTTTTGTTGTAGAATGTTTCGAACAGGTGGAACCAGACTAAGTCCGAAGGGATATGGGCAAACTACCAACAGCCTCTGCTGCTAGCCCTTTAGAGAGGGAGCATCTCCAGAAAGTTCTCTGCCTTCCTGTCACCTGTATTTCCTGGCAGAACCTGGCTGCTGTGTTCTGCATCCTACCTTGGGGATCTGGCAACCTTTGGGTCTGCGTTTAGCTCAGACAGAATCCATTGTGGACAGGCGTCCCTGACTCAAATGAAGCTAAGCAGCAGCTGTGACCAGTCCTATTCCTGACTTCTCTAAAATGCCCTTCTCCCCTCCTGTACCTGTATTGGTAGGGCCCTTCTTCCAGAAAGAAAAATCTCCCAGAAAAAATGGGAAGTGCCATGCACTGGGGAAAAGATAGTCTTTTCCATAAATGACACGGAGTCCATTGGATATTCAAATGAAAAAAAATTAAACTTGACTTCTGCCTCACCCCATACACAAAAATTAATTCTAGGTGGATTCTGGATCCAAATGTGGAAGCTAAAACAATAAAGCTTCATGCCCTTGAAGATGGATTAGAAGACATTGGCCAGAGTAACTTCTAAGGTCTGTTTTCCCACTGCATGATCAACTTTATTTTATTATTATTTTTTAAAGATTTTATTTTTTTAAGGAATCTCTACACCCAATGTGGGGCTCGGACTCACAACCCCAAGATCAAGAGTTGCACACTTTACCAACTGAGCTTGCCAAGGACCCCTGCATGATCAATTTTAGAATGAGGTGAGCACTGAATGTCATTGAGGTGGTTCAAATGGACGTCCAGATATCTTTTCTCTTCCCTAGGATAACTTCTCTAAATAGGAAAAAGATGGAGGGCACCTGGGTGGCTCAGTCAGTTAAGTGTCTGACTCTGGATTTTGGCTCAGGTCATGATCACAGAGTTCATGAGTTCGAGCCCAACGTTGGGCTCCGCTGGGCTCTCCACTGACTGTGCAGAGCCCATTTGGGATTCTCTCTCCCTGCTCACTCTCTCTGTCTTTCAAAATAAATAAATAAACTTTTTTAAAAGTTCATACATCACAGTGTTTTTCCAATGGGCTCTTCACAGTCAATGGTTTTCTGATGCTCTGAGCCCCTAACCTAGAGTGGCCCCCTCCCACCTCCCTATTCACACCTTTTCGCCTATACCTTTGAGCTTCCTTCCTCTGCTACCATTCAGTAGCAGTAATAACATCCAATGGAAGGAAATGAGCCACCTCCTTGAAGCCACCAGGCTTGAAGACTGGTATTCACAAGAAGACCTCCAACATAAGGGTCCTGATGAGTGTGCAGCATTGACCATCCCTGTGGACTCATTCTCCTATCATTTCCTGAACATTCTCCTTCTCTCCACTCTTATTATGAGATTTAAATTTTTTTAAGTAATCTCTACACCCAATGTGGGACTCATCACAACCCCAAGATCAAGAGTCTCATGCCCTTCCAATGGACTCAGCCAGGGACCCTTCAATATGAGATTTTTAATGACCAGAACTTCTTAAACGAATGTAGACTCTTTTCTTTATGGTTGTTTTTTGGTATTTCTGTTTTGTTTTGTTTTAGAGAGAGAGGAACATGAGCGGGGGAGGGGCAGAGGAAGAGAATCTCAAGTAGGCTCCACACTCAGCATGGAGCCCAACTCAGGCCTTGATCCCACGAACTATGAGATCATGATCTGAGCCAAAATCTAGAGTCCTATCCTTGAGGCACATGGTTGACTCAGTAGGTTAAGCATCCAACTCTTGATTTCAGCTCAGGTCATGATCTCATGGTCCATGGGATCGAGCCCTGCACTGTCAGTGCAGGGCCTGCTTGGGATTCTCTCTCCTTCCCTCTCTGCTCCTCCTCACCTCTCAAAATAAATAAACAAACATTTAAAAAAAGAGTTAAACACTCAACCGACTGAGCCACCTAGGTGCCCCCACTTCTTGCAATCTTTTAAGAAATCTACCTACCCCCAAATCAAGAAGATATTTTTGTGTATGGTATGAGCTAGGAGTCAAGTTTAATTATTTTTGTACAGATAGTCAATTGGCTCAGCTCCATTTATTGAAGTGCCAACTTTTACCCACTGCACCATAGTGGCATCTTTATCATGAATCAAATGTCCACATACGTATGGGTCTGTTCTGGATTCTCTACTCTGATCCGCCACTCTTTTTGTTTCTATTTACACCAATACCACACTATCTTCATTATGTTATATTTGTAGTAAATTTTGATATCAAGTATGGCAAATTGTCCAACTTAGTTCTTCATGATTATCTTGGCCACACTTGGTCCTTTGCATTTCCATATTCATGTTATAATCAATTTATTAATTTCTATTTTTAAGAAACCTGAATTTCCCTTGCCATTGCATCTGTAAATTTATAGATCAGTTAATGGAGAATTAATGCTTTTGATATATTGAGTATTTCAATCCATGGATATTGTACATTCCTTAATATATTTCTTTTTTTTTACTAATAAAAAAAATTGTATTTACTTAGAAGCATTGAGAATGTCAACAAAACAGCTGCAACTTTTTTTTTTTGCAATTACAGAGTGGTATTCAGTTAACAGAACAACAATTATTTCGTATAAGCTGCATTAGAGACAACTGAAGACGAAAAAACTACCATCCCCATATAGAACTAATTTGTGCTGTGCACCGACAAGAACCTGCTTTAAATTTCCATGCCAGTTTACAACCCCCAC
>NC_043711.1:78024954-78052003 GCF_006229205.1 Suricata suricatta | reverse complement strand
CATCTTCCTCCTCTTCCTCATCCTCTTCATCTTCCTCGTCCTCCTCCTCTTCCTTCTTTTTCTTGCTTTTCTCAGCCTTGACGACTCCCTGTTTTGCCGCATCAGGTCTTCCTTTAGCTCGGTATGCAGCAATATCCTTTTCATATTTTTCCTTCAGCTTCGCAGCTTTCTTTTCATAAGGCTGCTTGTCATCAGCAGCAGTGTTATTCCACATCTCTCCCAGCTTCTTTGCAACATCACCAATAGAAAGGCCAGGATGTTCTCCTTTGATTTTTGGGCGATACTCAGAACAAAACAAGAAAAAGGCCGAAGGAGGCCTCTTGGGTGCATTGGGATCCTTGAACTTCTTTTTTGTTTCCCCTTTAGGAGGGATATAAGTTTTCATTTCTCTTTCGTAACAGGCCTTGTCTGCCTTCGCCATGTCTTCGAACTTTCCTTTCTCTTTAGCGGACATGGTCTTCCACCTCTCTGAGCACTTCTTAGAAAACTCTGAGAAGTTCACTGAAGCATCCGGGTGCTTCTTCTTGTGCTCTTCTCGGCAAGTTTGCACATAGAATGCATAGGATGACATTTTGCCTCTCGGCTTCTTAGGATCTCCTTTGCCCAGGATTAATTATTTTCCTCAGCGAGGCACAGAGTCACCCAGTGCCCGTCTGGCTCTCACTTGTCCCGGCGCTGTCTCTATGGAGCTCAATGTACTGCAATGGCTGTGAGAGCGGGAGCCAGACGCAGCCTCCTCACTCTCTCCGCTCTGTCTGTTTCTATCTTTTAATACTCCTCTAAATAGTACTTCATAGGCCTCTGTCTTACACATCTTTCATTTATTCCTCAGTATTTGATTACTTTATATTACTATAAATAACATTTCTTTTTTTAAATATATTTTTTGATTTTTATGTTTTTATTTTATTAAAACATTTTTTTACTGTTTTTATTTATTTTAGAGAGAGAGACAGCATGAGCAGGGGAGGGTCAGAGAGAGAGGGAGACACAGAATCTGAAGACAGGCTCCAGGCTCTGAGCTGTCAGCATAGAGCCTGATGTGGGGCTCGAACCCAGGAACTGTGAGATCATGACCTGAGCTGAAGTCAGACACTTAACCAACTGAGCCACCCAGGTGCCCCATGTTTTTATTTTTGAGAGAGAGAGAGAGAGAGAGACAGTGTGAACAGGGGAGGGACAGAGAGAGAGAGAGAGAGAGGGAGACACAGAATCTGAAGCAGGCTCCAGGCTCTGAGCTGTTGCTGCAGAGCCAGATGCAGGGCTCGAACTCACAGACTGTGAGATCATGACCTGAGCTGAAGTCAGACGCTTAACTGACTGAGCCATCCAGTGCCCCTATACATAACATTTCATAATGTCAGTTTGTTGTGTGTGTATACAATTGATTTTTGAATACTAGCCTTATACCTAGCAACCTTGCTGACCTCACGTCTAGTAATACTTTATCCATAGATTATCTTGGATTTTCTTAGCTTCTTCTTTTCCAATCCTTATTTCCTTTTCTTACCTAAATGCACTGAACACCTTAATTCACTGTTGAATAAAACGAGTAATAGTGGATATCTTTGTTTTGTTCCTGATCTCAAAAGGCAAACTTGGACCACCATTAATATTATGTTTGGTTTTATAGATATCCTTTTATTTCTAATTTTCTTTAAAAAGTTTTTTAAATTATTTAAATCAATTATTTTATTTAATTTAATGCTTTTCTGAATATCTTGAGATAATCACATGACTTTCTCCATTAGTTTGTTAACATGCTGAATTACATTCATTGTATGTCTGATGTTAAGCTATTGCATTAACTGTCTGCTTATGTGTTTGATGATAAACTCCCATCCTTTATCCAGGAGAGACCTTTATTTTTTTTTATGTTTTTGTAATTTATTTTTGAGAGACAGGGAGAGACAGCATGAGCAGGGGAGGGTCAGAGAGATAGAGAGACACAGAATCCAAAGCAGGCTCCAGGCTCTGAGCTAGCTGTGTGCATGGAACCCGACGTGGGGCTTGAACCCATGAACCCTGAGATCATGACCTGAGCTGAAGCCAGATGCTTAACCAACTGAGCCACCCAGGCACCCTGAGACCATTTTTTAACAGGCAGTCCATCCCCTCTCTCCCTCAATCTCTCTTTCAATTTCTTTTTTTTTTTAATGTTTACTTATTATTGAGAGAGAGAGAGAAACAGAGCATGAGTGGGTGAGGGTCAGAGAGAGAAGGAGACACAGAATCTGAAGACAGGCTCCAGGCTCTGAGCTGTCAGCACAGAGCCCAATGCAGGGCTCGAACCCACAAACTGTAAGATCATGACCTGAGCCGAAGTTGGACACTTAACTGACTGAGCCACCCAGGTGCCCCTCTCTCTTTCAATTTTTTTTTTTTTACTTATTTTATTTTAATAGTTTATTGTCAAATTGGTTTCCTCTCTTTCAATTTCAATCTCACTCTCTCTCTCCTTTCATCTCTCTCCTTTTATCTCTCTCCTTTCATCTCTCTCCTTTCATGTCTCTTCTTTCATCTCTCTCCTTTCATGTCTCTTCTTTCATCTCTCTCTCTCTCTCTCTCTCTCTCTCTCTCTCTCTCTCTCTCTCTCCCCCACTCTCCCAGAAGGTACTCATTGGCCCTCACCTCCCCCATTTCTCAGGAAGATAGGCTTCTGGGAAACAAAATGCGGGGATCAGCAAACTGCCAGGGCACATGGCCCTGACATGCTACCCTCAGGGAGCAGGGCTGCAAACACAAAAGAACAAATGTCAATTAATGTCTCACTAAGTCATTCTACCTCGACTCTAACCTGTCTCCCCCTAGCTGGACTCTTGGCTTTGGATCCCCTTTATTGGAATTCCAGAAGGGCACTCGTGGGCCTTCTGTCCAGAGGACGCTGCCTCCACGTACTTCCCAAAGAGAAAGGGGTCTAAACCTCCCTGCCTTGCTGAGGGGAGCGGAGTGGCAGCCCTGGGTGGATGGGGTGACTCCCAGTTTAGAGCTGGGAGGACTGCCAAGGGGGTTCTGTGTGCACAGACCCCCCACTGGAGACATAATGGAAGAGATTTCCCAACTCTAAAGGTATAGAAAAGGCTTCTCAGCAGGACAATAACAAAATCAAGACCATTTTGAGGGGGCACATTCTTTAGGTAATTTTATTCCTTGAGAGAGGAGGAGCCAAGTGTTTAAAAGGGGAAGGAAAAATGCTTTAGCGGGTCTGTTGTTCCTTAGGGCCCAGTGTCCTGCCATCTTGTTTCTTCAAAGCCTTACCTTTCCCATCTCCCCTGCCAGCGTGGGAATGAAAGCTGTTCCTGATGCCCCCTGGCTGTGCCGGGGGCCCCTTGGGCAGGCATAGGGTGCTGCCAGGTCTCCTGGTGGAGCTGGGGAAGCTCCTGAGCTGCAGGGAGAGGGGAAGTGTGGATGCATCTCCCTGGCAGGGCTTAAAGGGCTGTCTATCTGGCACTGTGGCCAAGGGACACCCCACAGTTGGGCAGCCATCCCGTGAGTCCAGGAAAGCCCCCTGGCCTGCGTCCCTGTCCCTGATGGCTCTCTTGGGGTTCCACTCACCTGGGAGCCTGGCTCCCCTCCACACATCCACCCACTCACCCAGAGTCTGAGTTCACCTTCAGGTGGATGGAGGAGGGTCCGGCCACTTTGGGGCTGGTGTGGACTCAAGCCCAGCAAGCATCGGCTTCTGTGGTGAAAGCTAGTTTGTCTGGGGCTGCTCCCTTAAGCCCTTCTTGGACCCGGGCCTAGAAGGCCACCTTGCCAAGACAAACTGTGGCCGCCGGGTGGAATGCGGTGGGGTGGCTGCCGAGCAGGCCTAAAGTTGGCAGGCCTCTCAAGGGTGCCCTGGCCCGTTCAAACAGCACGGAACCCTACAAGGGTCAGGCCAGGCCAGGAGCAGTTACCAAGGCTGCTGGCCATTTCGCTGCCCTCTTGTTGAGTGAGGCAGGGACATCCCCTCTCTCTGTCTCACCCGAAAACCAAAAGCTCATGGTGAACCCTCAAGGCTGACAGAGTTCCTTCAAACCTGCTTCCCTGGGGGGAGCGACTCAAGAGCAGAAGGTGGGGGAAGAGGGATCGGGTCGTGGGGAGCTGTTTGTGCCTGTGTGTGTGCCTGGGGATGTGGAATTCCCAGGGAGTTCCACAGAATGGGGGCTGTCAGACCAGGAGGAAGAAAACCAGCAAGGCCTCTTCTTCTTTCAGCAAAACCCAGTGGGGGTGGGGGGCTACCCTGCCATTAGCACTTGCCATAAGTTTATTCCCCTGGGGGGATCCCCTGGAACAGAGCTCAAGTAGGGGTTTGGGTGCCAGTGAAAGGGCTGTCAGGAAGAAAAGCAGTGAGGGAGGCAGGACTGGGCAGTGGAAAGAGCTAAAAACATGGTCTCAGTAGGAGTCTGACATGACCCCAACATGGAGCTTGGGAGCTTGAAGGCCACCATGTTGGACCTTCTCGGTGGCAAGGAGACAGCTCTAATAGCTCCATGCGTCAGTCACGGTCACAGGCTGCCAAAGCGGGGAGGAGTGTGTAACCCCAGTGTCAAGAGGCTCCTGTTTCGCTAAGAGCAGTACCTAAGAGAAGCTGCAAACTGTTAGCAGGCAACAGCCCCCTCGAGTCAAGGGATGGGTGCGCTGGCTGGTGAGAAGGTTCTGGGTGTGACACTGAGAGCCTCCACCATCTCCATCTCCAGCACCTCGAGAACAGGGGCTGGGCCCTCAGGGCACAACTACTTCTCAGGTACAAGGACTCTTTTTCTACCTCAAGAGGGGCCTACAGGGAGCATCCTGGGAGGCCCAGGGAGGTCAGATGAGGCCCACAGCACTTTGTAGCAGAGGTGGACACGTGGCGAGTGGGGCCATTGACTCAAGAGCGGTCACTCCGGGAGGTGATGGCAGTGTCTGCGCCGGCTCTGCTGACCCAGGGCCCCAGGTTGTTGCCGTGATGCCTGTACACACTGCCCGCCCTCCTGTGCCTGCCCCCTCCCACCCAGGTCCACCCAGGATGGACCCAGTCTCCCTTCTCCACCTCCCAGATCGAGTGACCCTCAGTGGCTCCCGAGAGGAGGAGGAGGGCTGGCAGTCTTGCTCTCCCTCTAGGCTCTTGCCAAGACATCATCTTGGCACCAACGCCTGCTTCCCTTCTCCATACTCAAGAGCCAATTTCCAAAACAAAACAAAAACACACTGAGCCTGCTGTTTTTTCCTCTGAACTGCTAAATCCAAATTTCATATGGAAAGGTAACTGTGTCCCGAAGTCAACTTTATCTCATGGTAAGAGCCACCATGCCTGCGGCACCTGGCTGGCTCAGTCAGTGGGGCATGCTTGATCTCGGGGATTGTGGGTTCAAGCCCCACATTGGGTGTAGAGATGACTTAAAAATAAAATCTTTACGGGGTGCCTGGGGTGGCTCCATCAGTTAAGTGTCTGACTTCGGCTCAGGTCATGATCTCAGGGTTTGGGAGTTGGAGCCCCACATCGGGCTCACTGCTGACAGTGCAGAACTGATTCCAGATCTTCCGTCTTCCTCTGCCCCTCCCCCATGCTTTCTCTCTCCCTCTCCCTCTCCCAAATAAATAAGCATTTTATTAAAAGAAAATATGAGAGGCAGTAACGGCTCAAGAAACAGAGACAATACGTCAGCCAACACTGGGAAGAGCTTACCTGACAGAACGCTACATGGATGTCTTCGTTTGAATTTACATGTTAGTAAGTTCCCCATCTCTGCCCTTATCAGCTCTCGGAATTACAGGGGGTTAGGCTTCTGGAAACTACATTTTGTGGGCTTCTTTGCAAGCCGGGATAGAGTTAGATTTTTTTGAACATTTTATTTATCTCATCTCTATGCCCAACATGGGGCTCGAACTCATGACCCCAAGATCAAGAGTTGTGCACTCCACTGACTGAGCCAGCCAGGAGCCCCAGTTAAGTTAGATTTTGCCAGTGGATTTCTTAGGTTGGAGATTAGAAAGTGGAAGGAAGGAATGATTCTGCTTCAGCCTCGAGCCACAGCAAGCGACCGTGGCAAGTGGCTGCTAACGGTCCGTAGCCCCAGTTTTAGGTAAAACTCTTTTCTCATTCAGCTCTTCCAAAACCTTTATATCCAGTGTCCAGCATTAAAGTTTCCTCTGCTTAAAATACGTAAGGGGGCTATTTCCCTCGCAAGACTGACACATAATTTACCCTTCAGGCTGAATGAAACGAATCAAATCTTGTCATTTACCAACACTCTCCAAAGATGACCGGTGGCACAAATTCTAACGTCCCCTGCTCTTCTGTCTTCCTCGGCTTGTCTCTCCCTCTTGGAGCTCTCTGTCCATACCCCACACTTGGCCCACCTCCCATCTAACTTCCAAGAACCTTTGCATCTGTTGCATCCTTGACCTTTTGAGTCCCTGCCGAAATGCACTGCCGTATTTCACACCCAGGTATGTAAGCCCGTCTGTGCTCCCACAGGGAACCCCAGGAGGCTCTCTTGACAGTGAGCCCCAGGAGACTGGGAGGCCACGGTGTATCTATCCTTGACTCCTTGCATGCCTGGGCCTGAGCACTGCAGCGGTGCTTGCCAGAGAAGCTGATTGGCTGATGAGTTGCCCTGGCAAGCCCTAAGTTCAAGAAAAACCCAGGCGGGATCCTCCTTCCACACCATTTCTCCAGAAGTCAACTGATGCAAGCCTGCAAGTGTGTGTGTGCAGAATAGAATCGGGAAGGACGGGAAGCCGAGGCCTGGCCCAGGGGCAGGACTTGGGACACAGAGACCACAGGAAGACTTGCCTGAGGTACCAAGCAGCTTTAATGAGCCTGGGCACCTCTCCCCCCACTCTTTCCCTCCCACTTTCAGTTCTGGACAGGTCCAGCCTGCCCACAGCTCTGTGGCTGTGTCACCTGAAGGTGTTAATTCTTCTGTCCCCTCAGGCGCTCCAGCCGCCTCCGAAGGTCTGGGGGCACCTTGGCCCCGGAGGCAAGCAGTTCTCGAAGTCTTTGTTTGGGAGTCTTGGTGAGGTGGAAATTGCAGGGCACTGGGCCCTCTTCAAAGGTGACTCGGCAGCTCCTCGTCACTGAGTGATAGCCTTCAGCACTGGCGGTCACCATATAGTCCCCTGGGGTCAGCAGGCGCCAGTAATCCCCACCCCATGCTGACAAGAGAGAAGGGCAAGATCAGGATCCGGTGACCCTGCTTCCGACTTTGCGTAAAGCCCTCCCACACCTCCGCCGTCCCCTCCCCAACACACCTGTCGTTACATCGTGGTTAATCCCGTCCACAGAAATGACAGCATCCGCAATCCCGAGCTCTGTGTCCTTGTCGCGCACAATTCCTGCGATGCCCATTCGCACCTGTGCGGGGGAAAAGGCTATCAAAACCCTTTCCCTTCTGCATGAGATGTGACGTTCACTTTTTCCTGGCTCTGTTCACAAGACAGCACGTCTATGTTCCTAGGGGGCTATACTTGGGTAAAAGTAATTCCCGATGGGGGCACCTGGGTGACTCAGTCAGTTAACCATCTAATTTCAGCTCAGGTCATGATCTCAGTTTGTGAACTCATTGGGCTCTCTGCTCTCAACGCAGAACCCACTTTGGATCCTCTGTCCCCCCCGCCCCCCGCCCTTCCCCTGCTCCCACACATGCTCTCTCTCAAAAATAAGTATATGTTAAAAAAAAAACACACAGAAACTCCTGATGCATCTGAAAGGGAAGAACTACAAACACCTGGTAGGAAGACCTATCTTTGGGCTTCCCAAAGTTCAGCGACCCTTGACATAGGGCTTGGCATTTCAGAACCCTTGGAAACGATACTGACAGGGCCCTTAGAAGGGATATAGTTCCTGTGGGATGTGACGCGTCTATGCCAGAGCACCTCCGTGCACTTGCATAATGGGTCTTTTCTGGGAACAGCTCTCCGGAGGCAGCTCTGGGACAGCTCCATGGACCCGGGTCCACCCTGCTGTGGGGTGTCCTTCTCCTGACTAACGACGTCTGATGACGGCCACCGCCCTGCTGGCACACTGCACTTCCGGTGCTCTAACACTCCCAGTCAATCTGATGCCAAGGGTGCCCCCAGGCCTCTGTGAGTCAGCACATGCGGTCAGACCTTGGGAGGGCCCCCTGGCAGGAACTGCCACCCTACACGGACAGCAGACTGCAGCCAGGCCGGGGTGGGGGGTTCGAATCCGACCTGTTCCAGGTAGGTGAGGAGGGCATCCTTGTTGTTCTCCCACTCCTGGGGCAGCTCGCTCTCGTGCGGGAACTTGTCACAGGACAGCTCCACGGTGATCTCAAAGCAGTTGGTGTGCAAGTAGCTAAAGTCGTTCATACCTAGGGTTGCCAGACACTGGAGCCTAAATGGGGGGTGGAGGTGGGAGCCCCGCCCACCTGGTGCCCTCCTCTTCAAGACGCTTCCCAGCGGAAGTCAACATTGCTGCTCTAGGTGGACAAAGCAGACGGTCTTACGGGGGCGGGGTTTGGGGGCCAGGGCTAACTCTATCCTGAGGCACATACTCCCAGGGACTGTGTGCCAGTCGGCGCCGTTGATGATGTTTCCATTCAAGGAGAAGTCTTGGTTGTGGCAGGGTCGGCGGTCCGGGTCCTGCATGGCCCGGTTAGTGCTAGCATAGACGGTGCTGAGCCAGCGGAATACGGCATCGTCTGGGGTGGGCGTGAGTTCACGAGCAGCCCACGGGGTCCGAGTCATGTCGAACGGGTAGGACACCACGAGCTCACCCCCATGGAGGTTGGCGCTCAGCACAAAGGGGATCCGCTGCATCCACTGGATCACTGCCCGTGTTTCAGGAGCCACCTAGACACGGTCAGGTGGGGTGAAGTGGCACCCAGAGACAAGAGCCCCCGGATGGCCTTCCGGCACGCCCCCAGAACACTCACAGTGGCGTTGGGCAGGGTGTAGTAAGTGGGCAGTGGCAGGTGATGGTTGGGGACCGTGTCGGGCACGAGCCCATCATCCTCTGCTTCCCACAGTGGCGTGTTGAGGTCGGCAAAATTATGGTTGAGGTCAATGCCCTGCCAGTTCCAGCGGCCCTCTGCCCAGCCTACCAGCTCTGAGCCCTGCCAGGGAGGGGGCTCAGTCAAGCCAAGCAGGCACCAGGGCAGAAGGAGCAGGGTGGCCCTCATGCCAGGTGGCCTACCCGGTGAAAGGCAGTCTCATAACCGTCGGGGTTCATGGAGGGCAGCAGGTGAATGCGTGTCTCAGTGAGCAGTCGGGTCACTCGCGGGTCCCCTCGCAGGTACTCACGACACATGTACTGCATCAGGAGCAGGAGCAGCTCCCGGCCCAGGGCCTCATTCCCGTGCATGCCGGCCACATAGCGCACCTCAGGCTCTCCTGGGAACACAGGGGCTCCACGTTGGCCCACGCCCACAACCCTTCCCGGTGCCTACCTCTCCCTGCCCAGAACCTGCCAGTACCCAGCTCATGTTGGCCGGGGTGGTCCGACATCTCCATCACATACAGCTTCAGGCCCTGGTGGCTCTTCCCAATGCTGTAGATGCGGGTGATGTTGGGGCACTGCTCGTTCACCTCCTTCATCAGCTGGGGGGGAGGGCAGAGCATAGCATGGCATGGGGCACGCAAGGATTAGACCCAAGGGTCAGACCACATGAGGCCATGGAGGGACTCACAAAAACCAGTGGTGGCTCACACAGATGGGGCACCATGGCACCCAATAGGAGAGGCACAACAGCAGACCAGAAGGAAGGGTTAGAACGAGGGAAGTACCATCACCAAGGAAATTGGGACAGAGTTTAGGGGTCAACAGGAGAGAAGGGTGAGACAGTGAGGGGAGTGGAGACATGAGGACAGCCATAGCAGATTATGCCCTGGTGGGAAGGGGACCTGAGCTAGGCGGCTCCTCCCTCCTGGGTCACAGGAGTTCATGTCTGACCTTCCTCATGGCCTTGTAATTGTGATGCCGGAAGTCCAAAGGGTCAGAGGATCCCAGTTCAGGGGCCTTATGGATTAAGTCTTCAGGATCTGGTGGAGAATGAATTCATGGTAAAGGGGGAGTCTGTGGGGGAGGTTTCTACCCCGTTCATCCAGCCCTTGTCCAACTGCCCACCTGAGACCGGGCAGGCCAGGATCTCTGCCCGTAGGCAAGAATTGCCTCCCTGGAGCCAAGTCTGGGGCAGCAGGCGAATGAAGCGGGCCACCTGGGGCTCAGGCAGGAGGTTCAGCACTGGGGTCTCCGGGTCTGAATTGGCAGGAAATACCTGGCGGCATCAAGTCCTTTAGTGGGACTGCTCGCACCCCAGCAGCCTGGCCCCGAAGCAGAGGAGCTCAGGCCTCCAAGCTCACCACCAAACCCACCCTGGTGGGCTTGCCTGGAGACCTGCGCTCTCTGTCAGACACAGACCGCCCTCCGGCCCACCCCTCTGACCCCCCCCCCCCGACCCCATGCCAACGGGCAGCTCTAGGCAACCATGCTTTCTGGCTCGGTCACAGTTTATTAGACCAATATGGCCACATCACTCGGGAACAGCCAATCCTAAAGCCGAGCGGCCCCCACACTGTAGCCTGGTATAAAAAGGGCTCCATGGGATGGGGAAAGCCAGAGTGGTGGGGAGGTGAGAAGCGGCGAACGGTCTGAGGCCCATCAACCAGAAAGGGGGTTCCAGCAGGAAGTTGTGGCATGAAGCGGGGTCCACCCCGCGGAGAAAGTATCTGGAGAGGAGGCAGGCATATTCCAAAGCAGCTTGGCCCCAAGGTTGCGTGGTGAGTGCCATGCATCTTGACAGCAACCTCCTTTCTCCTGGGATGCTGAGTGGACATCTGTTCCTTGACCTCACAGGAGCCCCAGCCCAGCCCATCATTACCCTACAGTGAGCCCTAGGCCCCATGGGCTCACCGCATCCATCCCACTGCTACGGTTCCTACTCCCCCACCACGTCCGACTGTCATTGCTGAACTGGACCTTGTATGAGGTGACCCAGTCGTACCTGGAAGGAGAGGTGGGGAGAGATCATCGGTGGCTTCAGGACTCCCCCACCCCAACCTTCCTGAGTCTGCCCATGACCTCCTGGACAGGGCTCGCCTGCCTCACCTCCAGACAGAGTTCCTGCCCTGTGTGATAATGCCCGAGAAGCGGGTGGGGTGCCTGGCATCAACCTGAAGCCACGGCTCAGCATCCTGGGGCTCCGCACACCAGGCCCCGTCATAGAGATCACCATCCTCCAGCCCTGACTGTGGGCACAGGACATGGCAATCAGAACCCAGGTGAACAGCATAGGGTGGCCCAGGATGGGGGCTGGGGAGTGGTGGGGAAGAAGTTCCTAGGGGCTGCCTTGCGTGGAGCCAGGACTGCTGACCTGGATGTTGAGCCGTCCCCGGTGTGGTCCGAGACCATAGGACTGGCTGCTGGATGCCTCGAGCTGGCTATCTGAAACTCGCAGGGACTCCAGGCCCAGAGGGGGACAGCCTGGGCAGGGGCGGGGTGGGGAGAGAGACAGAGCAATAAAACGGGACCAGAGAAAGAGAGTGGTCAGGGCAGGTAGGAAGCCGAGCCTACCCTTGCTGGGCAAGCTAGGGCCATGCCTATGCCCAGGAGACCACAAGTGACGTGAGTATGTGGCCCATGGGCTGCAAGTTTGGGCAGGGCCCCCTGGAGGGGCAGTACCTGGTTCCTTCTCCTCTGGGAGGTCAAGGGCTCCCGCAGGGGTGGTGATCACTGGAGACCTGGTAGTCACCGGGGGTCTGGGTGTAGTGAGCTTCTTCCGTTTCTTTACAATGACCTTTTTCTTCTTGATGATGCGAATCCGGGGGCTCTGTTCTGAGGTCCCTGGGGACCAGGGAGGCACACCAGGGCGGGGGATAATGGCAGATGGAGGGGTCTGGCAGCCCAGGATAGCATGCAAGCCCACAGCAGCACCCCCTACCTCAAGTATCTGGAGACCTTAGCATGGACTTAAAGTCTGCCACCCACCTGCCTCTCCCGCCACTTTCTTGGCTCCTTCTTTTTTTTTTTTTTTAATTTATTTATTATTGAGAAACAGAGAGAAACGAAGCATGAGCAGGGGAGGAGCAGAGAGAAGGGAAGACAAAGAATCCGAAGCAGGCGCCAGGCTCTGAGCTGTCAGCACAGAGTCTGATGTGGGGCTCGAACCCACAAACCACGAGATCATGACCTGAGCTGAAGTCAGACGCTTAACCAAATGAGCCACCTAGGGACCCCAGGCTCCCTCTTCTTGACATGACTACACATTTGGCCAGCCTCATCACTGACCTGCTCCAACGGAGAACTACACCCAGCCACTGGGAACTATTTGATTGCTCCAAAGAGCTGAGTCTTTAGTTCTTTATCTCCAGGCCTTTGCCTTGGCTGACCCCCTCCATCACACCATCCACACTCTTGATCTTATTGCCTAACTCCCATTCTTTGAATTTCAGCCCAGGAGCCTTCCTTAGCTCCAGACTCGGTCTCAGGCTCCGAAGAAGCCTCAGTGCTGCCTTTATCGCTGCATCTGCCCTCTGGACTGAGATGCTCCGTCCTCAGATTCAAATCTGCCCGGGTGCTCATGCTTTCCAGGGCTGGACCCATGTCCTGCTCGCCCTCAGCACAGTGCCTGGAACACCGTGGATGCCACCAGCTCCCCACCCAACCAGGCTTTAGACACCTCCCGAAGGGGCTGCACATTTTCCTATCTGGTGATTCATGCCTTTCTACATATTTCTTCTTGACTGCTCTCTCTTTTTAGCACTTCCTAATTCAGAGATATCTATCCTTCAGGACCCAGTTTCATTTGCCTTCCCTAAGAAGTCCTCCTTGAGGGCCATCCCCTTTGCCTTCCTCCTCTACCTACTGGCTTCTGAAAAGTCAGGAAGTCAGGCAGCCCGCCTCTCCCCTTCCCCTGATGGTGCCCCTTTCCTCCAGGCGGCCTCAGCAAAAGGCAAGCTCCCTGCCTTGCTCTCTGCCTTGCTCTCCTTGTTTCCTTCCAGCCCCTGTCCCTAAGCTCTCTCTGCCCTAAGTCTAGCTCGGTAACATTTAGTCTGGTGCTTTTTCTGTCCCTCTTTCTCCCCCTCTCCTGGCTCTGGTCTCAGTTTCCTCATCTGTGAAAAGGGAAGATTTGGGGCTGGAAGAGGCAGCATCATACTGGCTCCAGTCCCAGGACCGCTGACTTGGTCTGGCTGGGAACTGGGGCTGCTGAGTCAGCAGCCGTAACAAGGGGCAGGGAGAGGAGGAAGGGTGTGTGTGTGTGTGTCGGGGAGGCGGGGAAGGGTGGCACAGTGGGCGGGGGTAGGGTAACCGACGAGCCCGAGAAGCGGGCCCTCGGTCCGGGCGCTCACCGTTATCCTTCCCCGAGGGCGGCTGTGCCGGGTTGCTACTCGGGGCCAGGGTCGAGACCGGGGCCTTGGTGGTAGCGGGCGGCGTGAGGCCGGGCACAGAGGTGCCGGGCGTCCCCAGACCCAGATCGACGGCGGGCGCGAAGGTGGCCAAGGCGAGCAGGAGACCCCACATGGCTGAGTCAAAGGTGCGAATGCGCGAGCCCCGCGGCGGTCGGTGGGTTTATCTCTTCCTGCCGGGTGCTCGGGAGCCCCCCGCCCCTTCCTGCCGCCGCCGCACGCCCCCTGCGCCTCCGGCCCGCCCATCGCACGCCCGCGGGCCTGGGACCTGGGAGCGGAGCGGAGCGGAGGGGAGCGGGGGGGGGGCAGGGCTCGGGCGGTGCGCGCGGGACAGACTCCGGAGCGGCCGACTGGGGTCCCCACACCCACCGACCCTGCCCCGTCCCCTCCGGCCGTCCCGAGCTCACCCTCCCCGCTCGTGCGCTGCCCTTTGTAGTCTGCACAGCCCCTCATTACCCGTGATCCCACTTAATCCTGCAAGGCGCCCGCCCCACAGTGGGCACCTACTTTGATTCACAAACCATGCCAGACACTTTGCACGTGGCCTCTCAAACCTCGTTTTACAAACTGGTAAACTGAGGCTCAGAGCGCCCAACGAACTTGGCCAAGGTAGCAAAGCTGAGAACTTTGGGGAGGAAACTACTACCCGAGAGAGAAACCCATCCAGAATCAAAGGCCCCCCTGCTTGGGCGGATGGGACAGAAAGAAGAGGGGAAACTGAGGCGCGGAGTGGAGCGGGGGCCGGGTGGGGGGGAGGGCTTGCCCTCCAAGAATACTTCCGAAAGACAACCCCGAGGGGCCCAGCCAGAGGCGGTGCTTCCCACCGCCATCCCCTTCCCCGGCCCCGCCTTTCTTCTCTCTTCCTTCCCTTGCCCTCCCCTACTCCTTTGCTCACCCGGCTGCCACGTTCTGGGGTTACATAATCCGAGGATTGGAGCGGGAGCCGCGCGATACCCGGAGAGCTGGGGCCGGGGGTGGAGGGGCCGAGGCCCGTCGCGCGCGCATCCGGCTCTCCCTGCCGCCTTCCCCCTCCCCCACCTCATTCTCTTCCCTAGGGTCAGCCGCCTGGGGGCTCTTGCTGGCTGGTTGCCCCGGATCCCAGGATTCCAGAGCGCAGGCCCTTTCCCATTCCCTGTCCCCTCTGATTCCCCCACACCAGATTGCCTCCCACAAGGAAGGAAACGCGTCCGTTGGGCGCCTCTGGCCAGTGTTTTGTCTTTGCAAGGATCCTGCTAGGGAGATATTCCCATCCCCACCTAAGAAGAGATGCCCAGAGGTGGCCAGGAATCCTCTGGAGTGTGTGCCGCCCTGAGCAAATATTGTTTGCAGGGCCTTTATCTATATAAACAATTTGAATCACCCCAAATCATTCTGGTGGTCCAATCTCACATGATACCTCCAAAGAAATACCACCCCCACCCCATACCTCTGGAACTGACCCAACACCAACGATGAATCAAGTCCTGAAGCCCCTCAAGGGCATCTGCCCCAACCCAAGCATTCTGGGTAGAGAGCCCCCCAAGCAGGAGTAACCAGGTCAGGGGGCACAGGGTCCCGCTTCTGCCTTGGAGCACCCGCCTGGACAGCACTGCTAGTCCCACGCAAGAGTGGGGATTAGAAAAACTCACGGATCTCTGAGGCGTGGGGCTGGCCAGATCAGGGGCAGAAGGACACTACCGTATACTGAGGCTTCTCTGGGGTGGGAGGTCAGGACAAGGCTCCTCCTGGAGCTGGGTCTGAACCGGTCCTGGGGTCTGCTCTCCCTTCCTCCAAAGCCCAATCTGGCCACTTCTCTGTCTCTGACCCCAACCTCACCCAAGTTTGATAGACAGGTGTGAGGGGCCACCCAGCTAGGACATCACAGCCTTCTGAGGCTCTCACCCACAGTTAAATCGGGTCAAGTTCCGGGGCATCTGGGTAGTGCAGTGGGTTAAACGTCAAACTCTTGGCTTGGTTTAGGTCATGATCTCATGGTTAGGGAGTTCAAGCCCCACCTAAAGTTTGGGAGTGAATGCTTGGGATTCTCTCTCCCTCTCGCTGCCCCTCCCCCACTTGTATGTTTCAATCTTTCAATCTCTCTCTGTCTCTCTTTCAAAATTAAAAAAAATTAAGCACCTAGGGAGATCACCTGCAAGGTCCTTCATGACAAGGTTCTTCCCTACACACACCTTTCCCCTCTCATCACCCTGGCTCTTCTCCTACCACATATTCTTCCAACCACACTGGCATTCTAGCAGTCCCTCCAACACCCAGCCCTATCCAGCCTCAGGGCCTTTGCACTGGTTCACCAAGTTTGCATCCTCATTCTACAGATTGCTTTTCCGTGTCACCTGTTTCCAAAAGCCTTTGCTGACCATTCTGATGAAACCAAGTCCCATCCTCTACACACATTCTATCCTCTCACATGTTTTATTATTGTCTTCAAGGCACTCAACACTATTTGAGATTATCGTGTTTTGTTATATGTTCACTGTCTGGGTCCCCACCCCCAGCAAAGGTAAGCCACACTCCAGAAGAGCTGCTTGTACCCCAATGTTCACAGCTGCACCTCAAGACCTAAAACAGCACCTAGTCCCTAGTCAGTCCTCAAAAAGTATCTGTGTAGGGGCGCCTGGGTGGCTTAGTTGGTTGGGTGTCCAACTTCAGCTCAGATCATGATCTCGCGGTGAGTGGATTTGAGCCCTGCATCGGGCTCTGTGCTGACTGCTCAGAGCCTGGGGGCCTGCTTCGGAATCTGTGTCTCCCTCTCTCTCTCTGACCCTCCCCTGCTCATGCCCCCCCCCAGCTTTTTCTCAAAAATAAACATGTTTTAAAAAGTGTCTGGGGGTGCCTGGGTGGCTCAGTCGGTTAAGCGTCCGACTTCGGCTCAGGTCATGATCTCACAGTTCATGGGTTCGAGCTCCGTGTTGGGCTCCATGCAGACAGCTAGCTCAGAGCCTGGAGCCTGTCTTTGGATTCTGTGTCTCCCTCTCTCTCTGACCCTCCCCTGCTCACACTGTCTCTCTCTCTCTCTCAAAAATAAATAAAACATTTTAAAAAAGTATCTGTGTAATATCTTCAAGGTTAGAGAGACCTTGACCAAGCAGGGCTAAGGAAACTGACTCTCCCCAATAGCACAACTTTCTATAGGAAAGAAATGGCAGACCACGAACTGGGGGACATGTCCCCAAAGGAACTTGCCAGATGGGGCATGCTGGCCACCCCTGGCTGATCCCTCAGAGGCTCGGATCTATGAGATGTTGGTGCCTCTTGTGTCCCCTGTGCCCCCTCATCCTTCTTCTCACCTTGTAATTACCCCTTGCCTTTCTGCCCCTTCAGGGCCAGACTACCTTCAGGGCCCCTCCGTGCCCCTGAGCCCCTCAGAGCCTTCTTATGCTCCTTCGTTAGCTCCTCGTCCTCCTGCGTGTGCTCCCAGCTCGGCTGCTGCCTTCAGCCCTTGCCACTTGGTTACCTGGGCTGCAAGGGTGCCAAGCCAGGAGGCAGGTTCTAGAGGTGCAGCTCCAAAGCTATAGCAGCACATTTGCACTCAGGTGATCGCAGCCAGATCTCTAACCCCAGGAGCCAGGTGGAGAATTTTCGCTGCCTCGTGAGGGCGAAGATATGATGCAAAGCACAAGCGAGCAGGACTAAGCTGGACCCGGTGGACCGGGTGGGGACAGCTGCCCCAAAGAGATTTGGGTATAAGGGGTGACCTAGGAATCTCCTGCCGGCTCCCCAAGGTGGTCAGGTGTCTGGAGGTGGAGAGGAGAGCGGACATTGGCGCACATGGGCTTAATTTCACACCCACCTCTGCCTGGGTATTCTTGGACAATCATGGGCTCTCTGAGCCACTGTTTCCTCATCTGTAAAATGGGAGCGATAATATCTTAGCCTCAGGGTTTTTGTGATGAAGTGACATAATAAGTGGTTCCCAGGGGCTCTTAAGCTCACCAAATGAAATAAGGGTGGGAAAACAGCTTAATACAGTCCTCTTATCCCCCCCACACATGGATGGAATAAATCAAGAAAAGAAAGGAGGTCATGTGTCTGGCTGCACATGTAGAGAAATAGTGGAATCTACTGCCTGCCTGGGCCTCCTAATCTTCTGTCTCGGGTGTTGGGGCAGAGCTTACTCTCTACTGAGTGCTCTCCCTATGATGCAGGTGAGCCTTGATGGGAGACCCCCTCCCATGGCACCTACATGCGCTGGCAGGCATCTCCCCACATACCCATCCTTTGCTCCATCTCCCCCAGCTATGTCTCTTTTGTGTATCAATGTCTTTGAGAACCCTCCTTCTCAAAGTGTGGCTGCAGACCAGGCACCAACATCCCCTGGGAGCTTGTTAGAAATGCAGAATCCCAACCCCCGACCTACTGCATCAGAATCTGCATTTTAACAAGATCCCCAAAGGATTCAACCCCAGGAGGCTCATGTGCACATTAAAGGCTGAGAAGCATGAGATGGAGATTTAGAGCACCTCCATCTAAAATGTATGAGCTGCACAACTTTCAAGTTTGATGGTGTTTGATGCTGTCACTGGAAATCTTATCTCAAGCTACAAGAGCACATCCATGTAACATTTGGAAACTGGTATTTCCCTCATCCTGGAAGGGTACATTCCTGACCTCTACACTATGACCCTGTATTAATTTCTTTAATTTTAACTAACTCATCTAAACCACAATACTATAGAATATAGTTTTAAAGGTAAATCACCTTGAGGCTTGCAACAGAAGACTCTTTTCTATGTTTCTCCATTCCCAGGTCAACCACTTTTAATTCTGTTATTTCTCCTTGTATTTATCTCTATGCTTCTAGTGCTACTTCTTGATTTTTCTCTGTCTAGATGTTATCTGCAGATTTCTTGCTATGAAATTAAGGATTTAGCTCCTCTACCACCCTCCCCCACACATATATTCAAGCACACTAACTCACTCCTTCCATCCTCCCAAAAAGCTAAATCACGTGGGATGGATTAAGGCCATATAAATATTACTGTTCAGCTTTTTGTGTTCCCTGGAGTTAGCAATTACTTTATCATTTGCTTGGTTTTCTGGGCACCAATTGATAACTTAATTCCAAAACAACCAACAGAACTGAACATTTATTTTGAACATATCTCAAGACCACAAATAATCAATCTCATTTTCTTCTGGAGACATCCCTTCTGGAGCATCTTGCTTTTGAGCCCACGCTGGCTTGTTTGCTTTCTTCATTTGGAAGCACAGCTGACATCCTGAGCCTTTCTCATCATTGCTTTCCTATGTTTAGCTTCATTTCTTTATTCTCATATTGTCCTCTTGGTTTAATGCCTGATTTTGCTAAAGCACATCCTCTGGTAGCTTTCTAGGAAAGAGTGTGTGCGAGGTCAAATTTTTGAGAACCTGTGTGGCTTAAAATATCTTGGTTCTAGTCTCATACATGATAATCAGTTGGACAGATACATGTTTTTAGGTTGGAAATACTCTTCCCTCAGAATTTTGCAGGCATTGCTTTATTACTCTGGGAAGAACCAGAGTAAGAACAATCAGTGAATGGTCCCAAGGGCCAGCAGCATTGACTCTATGCGCTGTTGAACCTGTCACTACCAAAGATGTCAAGTGCACCAGGCTTGAGTCTTTGGACAGGGCCCACTAGAGGCAGATACCTACTCCTGTTTTTTTAAGGTTTATTTATTTATTTTAAGAGAGAGAGAACGTGCACATACATACATGCAAGCGGGGGAGGGGCAGAGAGAGAGGGAGAGTAAAAATCTCAAGCTGTCAGCACAGAGCCTGCCACAGGACTTGATCCCATGAGCTGTGAGATCATGACCTGAGCCGATATCGAGAATCCGGATGATTAACCAACTGAGTCACCCAGATGCTCCTGCTGCCTGATAACTTGCTGTCTCATCCCCTATGGGCTCTACGGTCACTATCCCCTTCTTCTCCCCTCCCCCATCAGTTTTCCTTCCAAGTATGGTGTATGGACAAGGATTCTGTTCCTAGTTATGATCCACTTCCACTCTTGCCTCTCAAGTCACTAAACTGAGATGTGCTGGAATTCTGTAACCACCACCCATTTCCAGGTTCTCATGGGAATAGGTTTCTTTTTCAGATGATCAATCCCTTCCTTATCTGTTCATTTTCCTTAATTTCATTCTCAGAGGGTGACTTTAACCTTCAGTTTTGGGGTTACTGTGATGTGGCCCTCTGACATTCACATTATCTATGCCATTTCTGGAATCCCAGAATCCCAAACCATAGGGCTTAGAAACAGCCCCCTCCTGCCCCATCCCTTAGCAGTCTGGTGGGAACCCAGCCCCAGAAAGCCTCAGGGTACTTCCTGGCAGAGCCTCTCTCTGCACTTCAGGGCTTCGGTCCTGAAACACCCACCCCCCTCCTCACCCTCCACAAGGGCCCACAGGCATCACCCAGCTCTCAGGAGAGAGAGAGCTGCTGACAGGAAGATTGAATGATTGCCCTTGGACACACAGCTCTGGGAACCCACAGAAAAAGACCGCAGTCCTTCCTCTCTTGCTCAGCTGCTCGTGTGAGGATGGGGTTAGAATGCCTTCCTGGTCACTCAGATCCCCACAAGGAGCCCTAGGGCAGAGAATTCCCAAAGGCAAGAGGATGAGTCTTCATTCTCAGAAATCTCTGACTCCCTTCTGACTAAGCTTATGAGACCAAAGCTCCCTTCTGATTAAGCATATGAGACCAATGCCAGCCAGCGGCAGCCCCCTCTCTACCCCAGGACCCCACCTTGCCATAGGTCACAATGCCCCAGCTGCCCAGACCCGGAATAACTGACTGAAATGAGAGGTGAAGAGGGTTTGGTGGGTAGGTGTGTGGGGAGGGGGAGATTCCCACCAAGCTCACCCTTGAGTGTCTGCCAGGGCCCTACTCCCTCCCACACACCCACTCCCCACCCTCCTTCTGACATTAGTCCTTCCTGTCACCTCTACCTCTCTCCATGACCCAGATCTGCTTACCTAGGCCCAAAGCCCTTGCTCATCCTATCCCAGTCCCTCCAAGGGGCTTGGGTGCTGGGCAGGAGTCGTGGAGTCCAGTGGGTCCATGTATGTCCCCCGGGGGCCCTAACCTGGCCCAGCTGCTCAACAGTGTCCTAGGCCTGGGGACACTGGGGCTCACAATTCAGGCGATCTTTTCCACGCCTGGCCCAGCCTGGCTGCTGCTGCTGCTCCTGGTCAGCTTCCTGGCCTTGGATCTGCTCCACTGGTAAGTGTGCAGGAGCCTGGCAGGTGTGTAAGTGTAAGCAGGGGAGCAAGTAGTCCAGTTCTTGGAGCCCAGCGGCCACCTTCTCTCCACAGGCCCGCAGATGCCCCCGAGACACAGCACATACTTCCCACGGGAGGCCAGAGTCAGGGGCCTGGTGAGGATCCAGGACGGCAGGAGGCTGTACTCCTATCTAGGGTGGTGGTCCCAGGAAGACTCAGCCCCCAGCAGGCTCTGCTACTGCTGCTTCTGGGCCTGGGGCTGCTCCTGGGAGCCTGCGGCATGCCCTTGGCCCTGCTTGGTCTGGCTTTCTGCCTCCTTCCTTGGGTCTGAGTGCCCTCCAGAAATACACTGGCCATGCTGCTTCCTCGGGTCTCCTTTCCTCCATCCTGGCCTGAGCAGGCAGGAGGATACCCCTGAACTCAGGGGACCTCTGGACCCACAATACGGACAGTGGACACCTGGGTCTGAGTCCAAGGACAGCGATAGAAGGTGAGATTAGGGTCAGGGAGCCCAGGGCAGGACATGGCAGTCATTTCTGAGATTGTGGGTTGCGGTTGGCCATTCTGGCTTCCTCTGTGGTTCTAGAGAATGAGCGTCCAGAAAGACTTAAAGAGAGCAGAGTGGGACTGGATATCAGATAGCAGGGTAGGAATGGGGATCCCGAGAGGGGTTCCCACAGGAAAGCATGGGAATTGACTTCTGTGGGCTCACCCCATGCCTTTCCCCACCTGGAGGGGCCACAGAGAGACTGTGGAGTGGCTCCTCTCTTGGCTGGACCCCACCCCCTCCCGGGTCACAATAGAGACCTCCTGGGGGAGGGTGGAGGTAAGTGAAAGTAGGGGCTCGACTCTGGCTGCCAGGCTGTCCTGAGCGCTGCAGGAAGCAACATGACTTAGGGGTCTCTTCCCAGAGGTAAAACCCACACCCCAGCTCAAAGCCCCACCCTGCCCACACTGGTACTCTCTTGACCCCACAACCCCACCTGCCCTGAGGTTCCAGACCTCTCCAGGGTGGCTTCTGCAGCTGGCCTGGCCCTCTCCCCAGGTGCACCAGGCATGATGCAGCAGCTGCAAGTGGAGACGGATGCCGTGGGGGCTGGCGAGGGGCTGCAGCAGGCAGTGCCCTGGTCGGCCTGGATCACCCGGCAGGGCTGGGTGCGCTGGTGCATGTGCCATGTGCCACGGAGCTGGGTCCAGTGGTGGACCACATCGGGCTGGCGGCAACCCCTTCAGCGTGTGCTGTGGGGTCTGGAGGGGATCCTCTACCTGCTGCTGTCGCTGATGCTGTGCCATGCGCTCTTTACCACGGGCTCCTACCTGCTGAGCTCTTTGTGGCCTGTCGTGGCCACAGCGTGGCGCCATCTGCTGCCAGCTGTCCTGCTGCTGGTGCTCAGTGCCCTCCCAGCCCTGCTCTTCACAGCCTCCTTCCTGCTGCTTTTCTCCACGCTGCTGAGCCTTGTGGGCTTGCTCACCTCCATGTCTCACCCAGACTTCGCTCAGGACTTGGACCAATAGAAGGGCAACCCCATCCCGCTGCCTGTGTCTGTTGAGCCCTGGCCTAGGACCTGAGCCCTGGGGAGGGGGAGGGCAGTGGCCTCAGCAGGCCCCGGACGCCCAGTCCCTAGCATTGTTCGTGTGATGTTGCTAGTGCCTGCCAGGTAGACCGGACTGACCTCCGGGCACCTCCCTCAAGCCAATGCTGCAGGTACTTGGTATGGGGCGTCAGGGACTTTGATAAGAAGAGACAGGGCAGAAGGATTAGCCAGGGGCTGCCGCCTAGAGTTCCCACCGGAGTGGAGTGACACCACTCGGGCTCCCTCAGCAACTGGCAGCATCTTTTTCTTACAGGTGCTCAGCTCTGTCAGCTGCAGATTCACTGAGAACTCCTACCTTGGTATTCCTCACACTAACCCCCCTCTTTCCATTTCCCCAGGCTCTAGAAAGGGCCCGTGAACAGAAAGCTGGCTGCGAAAGGGCTGGCCAGAACCCCCATGAGACCTTAACTGACTCACTTTCTCAGGTACTCCCCACTTCCTAGACCTCCTGCCTTCTGCTTCAGTGAACAGTCCCAGGTGGGCCACCTAGCGTAGCAAGGGTCCCAGAGGGTACCTACTCCAAGATTCCTAAGATCTGTTATGGAAAAATGAACAAGAAGTCCCATTTCCCCACTTATATAATGTGTGGCCATGGCCAGCTAATTCTTTTGAACCTCAGTGGTCAGTGGGTCTCAACCCCGTCACAGGGTTGGTGTGAGTCAAAGGCAATGCCTTGTGTGTGAAGTACTTTGTAAAGACCAGAAAACTACAAGATAATGTATTGAACTATAAGAAAAATCTGTAGACTGAAAAGGTCTTCTGGCCTTGAAGGTGGTTAAAAGAGAGGGAAGCTTCCCTAGGCCTTCAGAGAAATGCTCTGTCATTATACACTTTTGCCGCCCCCCCAATAGTTAAATAGGGATGGATGGGTGTGGACAAGATGTAAAATGTAGTGTGACATGAAATCTCAAAATGTGCAGATGTTGAACTCTCCTGATTGTGAAATGACTGGGGCTGGGGTTTGGTGCCAGGAGATGCTTGGACAGCTGTGTGAGTGGGGGAGAGCACAGCCGAAGGGTTTCTGGAACTGTCCCAATGAGCTGCTCACAGTGCCAGGAAGATATTGGAAGGCGGCATCCCTTCATGCCCAGCATGTCAGCCATTCGTGTATCCGCTAACCCTCCTAGCAAAACAGTGACCTGTCACGACCAAGTAAGGCACATGGTAAACAGCTCTAATCACAGCTAAGACCCACCCGCCTGACCCTACCCAGTTCCTGATTCTCCCTGTCTTCTATCCAGTCCTGACCGCACTGCATATCTAAGCCTAAAATTTCTGCTCCTGAAACCCCAGAACCAAAGTTCCCCTCTCTCACCACCTAAACATTCAGGCCATGGGGACCAGCCCCTAGAACATGTTTATTTTTATTAAAACCCATTTGCTGTGGAGTTTCATAACCATGCCAGCCACTGACTGGTCAGATGCTTTCAGCATCGGTGCCTGAAACGCCAGGCACAGTCCTTCCGTCCCATTTCCTTGTGGTCCTCCCTCATACGTGGCCTGGTAGTGAGGGCAAGGCAGGACGGGGAGGTCAGATAGCCCATGGTTAGCATAGGCTCTGGAGTATCAGTGGAGGATGGGTTTGAATCCCAGCACCGTTACTTTCTAGCTCCACGGCCTTTCTGGAAATTGCTAAACCTTTTTGAACTTCTGTTTCCTCAAGGGTAACATCAAGGCAAGAACACCTGTTTCAGGGTCCCTGTGGGGCTCTTGGCATGTGGGCAAAGTTCCTGGACTGAGTCTTCACACCACAAACTGTAGCTATGCCATCTTATTTTAGAGATGGGAAGTCGGGCTCAGGATAGCCACTCGCCAGGGGCAAAGCCAGCTTGTTTGAATCCGAGTTCACCCTAACAGGGAAAGAAATGGGGGAAATACAACCTAACTCAAGACCCCAGGGCTTCTCCATGCCTATTCTTAAAAGTTCCTGTCAGAGATAAAGCCAGGATGCCAGTCTTGGGTCTATCATTGACTTGGCTGTGTATAGCTGGCCAAGGTCATCATTTCAGAGCCTTGGGGCCATTCTGATTGAAGGAGAGAGGACATTCTGGCCAAGACCAGGCACACTGCAGGGGGAGGGGAAGGAAGGATATGGACAGGAGTAAGGAGAAGGCCTTCTTCCCTTCCCCCCATAAATATATACCTTCTACCTGTCTGCTCTGCTGATACAGCATACAGTGATACAGCCAGGCTGGAGAGCTGATGGGCAATATTTAGCAAATTAGATCAACACGTACCCTGTGACCCAGCAACTCAAAATGAATTCTCACAGAGGCCCTTAAGAACCTTGCTTCTCAAACTTGTGGTCCCACCAGGACCAGCAATGTACGTTTCACCTGGAAACTGGCTAGAAATGCAGAATGTCAGGCCCCACCCCAGGCTTGCGGAATCTGAACCTGCATTTTAACGGGATCCCGAGTGATACACATGGACACAAATGTTTGAGAAGCTTTGCACAAAAAGGGATATGTTTGAGAGGGAGGAGTGGACCATAGGTCATGGCAGGAGATGGGAAAAGTAAAATTGGGTGGATAAGCACAGCCTTAGAAGAGACACCTATGCGTATTGATCTTGAAATCCTAGCACCGAATGAAAAAAAAACTTGAGAAATAATACAATTCTTTTGACACAAAGTTAAAATGCAAGTCAGCAAAACCACCTTTTTTTTTTTTCTTTCCAAGGACAGGTAACAACATAAGATCAACAGAATGGAATGACTAATTCTAGGGGCAGGTGAAGTGAGTGGAATATACAGATAAAAGGGAAAGACGCAAGGGACCGTGGAGAGATGAAAGAAAAATGATAACAGGAATATAATTCCTGGGATTCCTTTAAATGGAGACAAAAGCATCCATTTAGAGTCAAAAGACTGAAAATGCAAGCCTGGGGAGAAAGAACGTGCTAGAACGAAGAGTTCTAGATTCAGGTTTGGGCCAACAAAGAAGGGCTGTCCCACTGACCTGAGTGAACCGGATGGCTGGGTCGATCGGTATCTTTCTCTGGCTTCTCCCAATGCCCCCTGCAGCCTGCTTTGATGTGGTGGGGGTTTGGGGGTGGGGATCCAATAACCCCAGAAGGATAACCAGACCTGGTGGGGCAGGAGGGACTGGAGCAGAGGCGTCAGCCGCGGGGACCGTCGCATATAAGAGAGCAGAAAAGGATCCACAGCGGCACACACAGATGGGGAGAGAGGAGGATCGGCACCTAGGACTCCTTCCGGTCCCACCCCAAGCGCCGAGGCGAAGTGTAGGAACAGCCCGGGGCCGGGACTCAGAGGGACCGCGAGGGCGGTGTCAAAGGGGCTCAGGAAGCGGGGACACCACTTGAGACGGTTGTCAGTGGCCACCCTGGGGCAGGTGAGGGGTCCCTCGAAAGAGAAGACTGTGGGGCGCCAGGGGATCTCTAAGGGCCAGCTGCGGGAAGCCGAGAGGGAGCGCTCTCCCCACATTCATGGGTGCAGGGTAAAATGTGTCCGGGCTCGCAGAAGTGGGCAGCGGCTGTCCTCACCGAGAAGCCACAGAGGAGGAGGGGGGAGACCAGCTTCTGCAGGGGGTTGGGTGCCTCTTGGGGAGGTCAGACCAGGAACAGGAGCCAGGTGTGCCGCACAGCGCAATTCGCTAGGCTCAGGGGTAGCGGCTTGGAGGGCGTCGAATCGGGTGCGTTGACCGCGGGGGCAGAGCGGGGCGGGCAAGGCCTGAGGCTGGGAAGGAAACCCTTAGCCAGGCGGGGAGTCGGAGGGCTATGGACACCCACAAAGGGAATGTGCTAGCCATCCCGGAAAGTCGACACCCCCCAGAATCGCCTCTAGTGGAGCCGGTGACCGACAATGCAAGGCGCGCCCCCTAGCGGATATCTCCTCCTCTGGCGGTGAAGAGTAGGGTTTGGTTGCGGCGTGGAGAAGGAAGAGGTGTCTCACTGGCCCGAACACTGGCACTGGGGGCGAGGGTAGGTCCTAGGATCAGGGAGGAGCATCTTCGGCCCACTGTCATCACAGCAAAGGTTTCGTTGACGCCTCACCTCTTTCCTCAAATCTCCAGCCTGGGTCCGCCAGCCTTTGGAAACCCAGGGCCATCAAGCACAGAGCTCGTGAGAATCCTGGAGAAGAAAGGGTCCAGTCTAGCCGGCTTCACTGTGTCACGGACTCCCCGCCCAGCCCCAGTCTATTATCCCATCCTGGGGTAAAGAGCATTTTTTTTTTTTTGGAGGTTTTGTCAGGGTCTGGATGCAATCAATTTTAAACAAAATTTTTCCTGCTGAGCAAACATCTGTACTCTGGGTCTTGCTTCCTTTACACTGTCTTCTTAGCTTTCAAATATTTGCCGTCTAAAAAATAAAAAACTTGAGGGGCGCCTGGGTGGCTCAGTCGGTTGAGCATCCAACTTCAGCTCAGGTCATGATCTCACGGTTTGTGGGTTCGGTTCCGCATCCGGCTTTGTGCTGACAGCTTGCACAGAGCCTGGAGCCTGCTTCGGAACCTCCTTCTCTCTCTGCCCCTACCCTGTTGGTGCCCTGTCTCTCTCTGTCTCTCAATAATAAATAAATGTAAAAAAATAAAAATAAAATAAATAAAAAACTCGATTTAAGATCTGTTGCTTCTACCGCATTTTCCGGCCTGTGTCTTTAAATATCTAATAAAACTCCCACAATATTTAAAATTGATATGACACTGCATACTTGCAAAATATTTGTAATATAAATGAAAGTAGTAAAGTCCTCTAAGCTGAAGGGTACCAGATCCATCTAAAAGCCACATATTATCAGTATATCATCAGGCCTCTCCCTCTGCGTTCATCTTCTAACTGTGCAAGCTGGGATTCCCAGACAATGGCATATGGAATTGTTATTTATAGGCACCTTTGACTTGATCCTGATTTTAAAGGAACTTCCCCTAAGGTGCCACCATTAAAAATTATGTAG